>NC_044050.1:19417606-19470106 GCF_902167405.1 Gadus morhua
GTAGCAGCAGGGTGATTATATGGAAGTTATTTTTTTGGCTTTTTCCTTTTTACTCAAATCCGTCTCTAAACATTTTCAAATTGTATTCGCAAATCCCTTGGCAATGGGCCACATGAGTAAAATGTTAATTCTGGTAACGCTGTGGTGTGTGTGTGGGCGTGATTATGGTTATGTATATGTTTATGTGTATAAATATACACACACCCAGACAACTAAATAACGTTGGCAGCAACTCAAACCTGCAGTTCCCTCATTTGACACAGGGTGAGATGAGCCTGTTCTCCAACACCCCGCCATCACGTGAGCAATGGGCCAGGATGATCTCTTCCAAGCCAACGCATAATTGAGAGGTTGAGTCGCGGAATCATGGGTTCCACTGACACCTGCCTCGTTCCCCCTGCTGCCTCAATGTCACCAGGTACAGGACGATTTTACACTCTGACAACTGCGCAGACAGTAAAGTGTCTTTCTGGGTGTATGTGTGTGTGTGTGTGTGTAAGTGTAAGTGGGTGTATGTTCGCAATTGTAAGCGTGCTTGTGCGTAAGTTTGTCTGGGTGTGTGTGCATGTTTGCGTGTGCGTAAGTGTGCATGTGCATGAGTTTGTGTTCACACGCCTGCCTGCATGGCGCTGTCTCTCCTCCAGTCGCTCAGTCCCCGTCCTCCGCCTCTCCATCTCCACGTCCCAGAGTACAGCATCGCAACGCTCGTTCCCTTCAGAGGCAGCCAGAGAGGCAGGAGCCAGATCTCAACCACTGCATGACAGCTTCTCTCTCTCTCTCTATTTAAATATATCCTCTCTCCTATCTCTCTCTGTTTCTCTCCATCTCTCTCTCTCTTGCTCGCTCTGCATTGACACCTTCTATGGAGGAGAGGGGAATAGAAGGAGAGAACATGGGGGGGGGGGGGGGGGACCGAGAGCAGGGATGACTTCAGAGGGAGAATATATACCGAGCTCTTCCTCTCCTCCCTCGAGAGGAAGAATCAGGCCGATGGAGAGATTAGGGGATGGAGGGATAGAGGTACAAAAGGACGGCATGAAAGAATGAAGTGACATCCCCCCCCTACCCCCGCCGCTCTGCTGTCTCCAGCTGAGACCGGCGCCCTGACGTCTGGTCTCTGTGGGATTCATTTATCAATACCTACATGTGGTAGCGGGTAAAAAAGTTACAAAACAAAAAGATTGCACCAAGGGTTGGGGATGTATCCAATTGCTCAATGGGTGGGTTATCGTTTTTTTTGCGGGTGTGGATGAGTGTGTGTGTGTGTGTTTCTTTGCGTGTGTCTGTGAGTTATGTCACACCTTACTTTTGAGCATGTCTTGAACTTTACATACTCTTAGACAGATGGGATACATAAATTAAGTTGCAGTCAAGATAAGAAGCGATTGCAAGCGAGTGAGATATGAGCCACGTCAACATGGCTCATTTAATATAGATTATTTCAATCATAACACAACATATAACATGTATGATGTTGTACGATGGGTTGGGGAGTTCCGACACTCCCAGAATATCCCTACAGTATGCATAAATATATAGATCATTTATGATATATTTATGTATGCGGTAGGTGGTTTAGCATGAGACGTAACGAACAACCCATTGTTTCTATCGGCCATGATACTGCAATCCAAACGGGTTGCTTTTGTTAATCAAAGCAACGTCAAAATGACTCAACCTTTTACTGCAATCTGCAAAAATCGCTCACGGCACTGAAACGCAGATAGAATGAGATCATTATTTATATAAAGACGAAGAAGAAATGGTCGATACCTAAAAATACGCCTCAGGTTCCAGGCATCTTGAACTTAATGTCCCTGAGCTTAACGTCTTTTCTTAGAACTCTTTTTAAAATCAGTGGCTATGCTGCGAGCAGATCTCGAAAGACATAACAACAACCAAGGATTACGGATGTGGGAATAGGGCTGCTTTCGCAGACAATAAGATGTATATGCATGCATGCATGCGTTGGGGAAAGCATGCATATTACCCAAACAAATTAGTCACAATAGACTTAGGCTATGTTACAGGCATGTACAGAAAATAGATATTGTGTATGTGTGAGAGAGAAAGCTAGCGTGAGAAAGTGAGTGAGAGACAGAGGCAAAGAGAGAAAGAGAGGCAAAAACAGAAACCTGGCCCAAGTATAATTGTATGTGTGAGAGAGAGAAATACACATCATATATTATCTTTCAAGCTTGGATCCCAGCCCAACCCGTAGAGAGAGAGAGAGAGAGAGAGAGAGAGAGAGAGAGAGAGAGAGAGAGAGAGAGAGAGAGAGAGAGAGGGAACGTGGTCCTTGGTGGATGTGTGTGTGTGTGTGTATACATGGAGGGTGCACCTGGCTTTTGTAATGCTCAAATAACTAAAAAGAATCGGTTGGTTTAATCTTGCAGTCTGGGTGCCAGTGATTCCAACCCCTACCCCTGAGGTACTGAAAATGTCGCAAACCGGTGCAGAAATAAATGGGTAAACATCCGGTGCAGCACTGCTGCAGGAGCCATAACTTATCAATAGGCTATCGAGCCACGCTATAGGATGACGCATTACACAGGGCGGTGACGTTCTGAGCCGACACCCTGGGAAAACAAATGAGGGTTGGGGAGTTGTCCCATATACAAGAGGGAGACTTTCACTGTGAAACGTATAGGGAGGCACCAGCTGGGGTATTGTCAACCATATATATTATTCTCTCTATTGGGTGTTTCTGTAAGGAGGATGGGTTTGATTCTCATTTCGGTCTTTTCCAAAGTTTGTGTGCGTTATTAGATTTCTCCCTGGATCGTGCCTCCCTCCATGTTATTGGTTTTATTGGTCTCTATTGCGCTGCTCCAACTATCCCCAGTCCCTGTCTTTTCCCCGCGCTAATTACGATTCAGAGCACGGACTCTCATGTATTCTAGTCGCCGAGGTTCAGGAAAAAATAAAAGGCGAAATTCATGATCAACTGTTTCAAATTCCGTCGTGAGACACAGCCTGACTTCATATTGTTACAAGTTCTGAACAAATATATTCTATAGATTTTATTCCCATCTGTCTTATGGGTATAAACGGGTACCCATAAAGTTAGTACCCATAAAATGGGTACTAAATTATACCTGCAATTCAATTTTGATATTATGGAGGGAAAATGTTATCTGTCCAGAGTATTCAGTGCGAAAGTGAAGTGTGTATCTTCACTTTAAAAAGTGAAGATACGCACTAGGTAATTCTCCTAATTACAGACACACTCCTTCTTAAAACACACATGATACGATTAGAAGTAAATACTTGCATTTTAATCATAAAATATTTAAAAAAAAACACAAATCCTCAATCCCATGATACACTGTCAAATTGCAACGACAAAATACACACATTAGACTCCTGTCTATATCAATATTGCGCGTCATTGAATTTCACACATTTCCATATCATTCTTTCACCAAAATGTAATCCCTACAGGTGGGGCTGACGAGGAGAGGAATACAGCTTTCCTTTCCTCGTGAACCAAATGACTGTTGATCCACTTAAGTGGTAAATCTGTCGACACATTTTCCTTCCTAAACCAGCCTTCCGCATCCTGTGAAAGAAAAGGAGAGGCAAATAAAAAACACTCAAAAAAACAAGGGGACCCCAAAATCACATGCTTTCTTCTGATTGGCTCAGAAGATCGTTTGCCGGCTGAAGAGGTCAAGGGTCACGGCGGACAGGAAGGCGGGGATGCTCTTCTGGTGATGCAGGTGGAGGGCAACCATCTCCCCGAGAGTCTTGGAGAACTCCGTCTCCATCAGCTGCATGATGCCACTGGAGCCCTACACACACACACAACACACACACACACACACCACACACACACAGGACATTACCTCATATATAAAAGTCAGGGTATTCCATCACAGGCTTCACATCCAGGGGAGGGAAGGAGCCACTTTGCGGTGAGGTCGGATCAATTGAAGAAAAAAATAAAAAAGATGTTTATGTCTGTTTGGGATTGTGGGGTGCGTGTGTTCGTGAGACACACACACACACACACACACACACACACACACACACACACACACACACACACACACACACACACACACACACACACACACACACACACACACACACACACACACACACACACACACACACACAGCAGGGCGACGGTGGTGTCTAAATCGGCCTGATTAATTAAAAGGAAAGCAGCCGCTCAGGGCGATGTAGTGAGGAGAGAGAAAAGAGGGGAATGAGGGAAACCGGGGGATGCAGTAATTAAGGACTGCACAGAGGGAGGGGACACGCACACCTTCACGTAGACACAGGGCTCCCTGGACACTCTGGAATAATATTAAGACATGGAGAAGTTTTCTATCTCTACCATGCGTGCGTGTGCGTGTGCGTGCGTGCCCGCGCGCATGTAAAACCGTGGGCAATGGAAAAAACCCTCGCCCACCGTTTGAAAAAATGAAATAAAGCTATATTTGAAAGGGAGCAAAGATAGGACTGATAACCAAGTGGGGGGTGGGGTGCAACCCAGGACAACCACAGCACTAACACTTTGGCGCTACAGCGCAGACTCAGGGAAAAAATAAAAAACACAATTTGGAGATAATACCAAATTCATACTGGAGAGTATGAGAGGAGCCGGCCGAGGCTCAACATCAGGACTATTTAGTTTGGGCGCTGGGGCGCGGGGATCATCAGCAGCCATGGGGTTGACCTATATTACCGGCTAATTTAATGAAACCAAGTTCGGTGTTGCCGTACACAAAAGCAGACAGCGCAGCAAACTCTGCCACTCCGCTGGGGACGAGCCGTAACTGGTTGTTGTGGGGAGCGGGCAGGAAAAACGGAACTAACCACGTTTGCAATTTTGCTCGTAGCACTGAGGACGCTCTTGACAAAATTGATACTTAGAGAAAAGGAAATGGAGAAAACAATGAACAAGCCAGGTCTAGCTTGACGAGATATTATTTGTTGCCGAGCAGAAGATATGTTTTTTCTTAACTAAAGGTTGAGAGAAGAAGAAGAAGAAAAGGATAGTGTATGTATGCCTCTGCTATCAGCTAATCAGAGGGACACTTCAGCATTCATTGAAGTCGTGGTCGGCAATATGTCAACAACATGTCAATGCTACAGAGCAAAACACGAAATACACACTCAAAATCAAAACAACGGCTATTTAAGTCCAAGCAATCTGATACGCGCTCTAATTCACCAAGGAGAGAAGGAGTTACAAATTGCATATTTTCCCTTATTCAGAGTTCAGAGTCACACACGAGCGAGGCATTAGAAAGGATGACTCGGCTGTAGTTTGCCCTTGATCCTATTATTTTGTATAATGTTGTGAGGCCAGTCGAGCAGAGCGATCCCGGGCCCGATCCTTTTAAATTGCTCCAGCATTTCAGCTGGCTGACACCACCGGGCCCGCAGTACAGTACGGAGTGGGGGGGGGAGTGCACCGTCTAACCAAAAGATGTCGACCCCAGAGAGGGAGTGACTCAGCTCCAAGATGATCAAATCACCCTAAATGAAGCAGTAGGAAGAAGTGTATTAAGCACTGCAGTGTAGAGCATCTGAACACACAAACGGTGTGGGTGTGTGTGTGTGTGTGTGTGTGTGTGTGTGTGTGTGTGTGTGTGTGTGTGTGTGTGTGTGTGTGTGTGTGTGTGTGTGTGTGTGTGTGGTGTGTGTGTGTGTGTGTGTGGGAGAGAGACAATGAAACATTGGATGAAGTTAATAAGCCGAAAATGATGTTGATGGGCTGCAGACAGAGGTGGGATGCCATAGTTGATGGAGCATGTCGGGGAAATTAAAGCATGACCCTTCAACAATCCCACTGGCATTCCTCACTCATTCCATCTGCAATGCTCCACTTTAACTCTAATCCACCATTGCTGCTGTATTCTCAGCCTCCAACTCATAGCCACACACACACACAAACACGCGCACACTGGCCAAGGTAAACACCGCAGGCTGTTACCATGGAGATGTCATTGTCAGAAACACCTTCAGGTGAAGCTGTCCGCAGCGAACAAATTGAACGAGTGCATGTGTGCAAGGGGGTGCGTGTGTCTGCACGTGCATGTGTATGTGCATGTGTGCACCAGTATGCACGCGTGTGCTCATGTGCATGTACAGCGGTATGCACGTGTGTGCTCATGTGCATGTACATCGGTATGCATCATGGCGTTGGTACAAGTAGCAGGGGGTGAGAGGTTCATGGGCGAGCCTGCAGCTGAAAAAGGAGCTCAACGAAGCCCGGGATAAACGCCCGGTCTTCCGGAGAACACCTCGAGTTCTTCGCGCACGCTTGCTCGCTTGATCCACCACGCGCTCAAGACATACCCCAGGGTGGGGACCGGGAAAGGTTAGCCAGAGCCCAACACGGATCGCATAAGGTGAACGACACCCAACCGGGAGGTTGCAGTCTATGTGGATGACATACATGAGCAGAGAGGTGTGGACCAGATGCAAGTGTCACACTCACTCTGCAAGCTTAGACCAGAGCTCTCTTGAGTCTTTTTCGAGCAGCTCCGGGCTGCCTGAGCAGTATCTATAGGATTTCAGCACTCAAAAAGGATTGTGGTAAATGTGACCTTAGGAAAAGAAGAACCTGCGATTTAAGGGGCTTCAATTCTTGTAGAATGTACAGGATTAGTATTGTGCAGGTCGAGGGTGGATCGCTTCAACGTAAGCTGTAGGATATGTAGGAGGTCACCAGTCGCCACAGGGGGAAAGATCGAAGAATCATAATCAAAGTCAATCAAGTCAAACACCCTTCTCACTGCCCCTGGTAGAAAAACCGAAAGAAACCCGATAGAGAGGAGCCATTAATAAAAGCAGCAGAAGCGGCTGAGATTCATTTCAGAAGTATCGCCTTCTCGCCCTTCGTTTTCTTTTTTTAATATCATGGATTTCAGCTGGCGTGAATTCAGTAATTCCGCCCCATAACCCTTTCCACCGGTGGAACCTAACGCGTGTGCACCTCCATGTGACAGTGGAGCCAGCAGACTCAATTAACCAAATGAGTTCTACTCTCATTTCCAGAGAAATCCCAACATACTGTCAGAAAGGTGCCACACGGGCCACACCATAGAGCGAGACCCAGAAGATAGGGTAGTCGCAGTACGTTTCCTCCAGGTAAAATGTACAAAAAGCCCAACGGTGACGCCCGTGTTGCCGTAACAACTGGGATTTCGAACCCGAAATTTGTGAAAACGACAAATGCAACGTGACAATATCGTTTAAGTGAGTCTCCAAACATCGGTAGGCAGGTGTTTGGGTCTTTTTTAGTCTTCCAACAGGAGGATTTCAAACCACTTCACAAAGAAGGTCAAAGAAGGGTTTGTTTTTCCCTTTCTTAAAAAAAAAACAACAGCTTTATTCAAATGCTGACCTTATCAATTCTAATTTGCATATTCACACCTTCCTAACAAACGTGTTTTAAACAATATCTGACCTTTATGAAAAAAATGCACCGGAATCTCTGTTGGGGGGGAAACGACAAAATTCACCGGGAAAATCAGCCGGGGGGATAGGACAACAAAAAGGTGCGGGTACCTGCTGATACCGGGATGGAAAAGAGATTATTCCCCCGGCAAAAGAAACCAAACTGACATCTCACGGAACAAGTTGGGAGACGAGAGGGGGGGGGGGGGGGGGGGGGGGGGGGGGGGGGGGTGGGAAAGCAACTGAAGTCTACCTCAGACTTTCTGAACATAAAAATCGAGCAAAGAAAAAGTGATGAAGGACGAACGTGGAGCGCATTGTGGGGTTTGAGGCACTGGCCCGGCCCGGCTCCACTTTTTACTTCTGCGTCCAATTAATGGAAATCAATCGTGCCTGGCTCGGAGATTTGGGGCGGGGCTTGTGTGATGACCTCACCCGACCATGGAGTAGGACGATGCTTTGAAACTCAATCACACAACCCCCCCCCCCCCACCCTCCTCTCTCTCTTCCAGCCTGGACTCAGAGAGTGTCCAAACCGGTGGGCTAATCACACCCACCGGCAACAGGCATTGGCGGAAATGACCAACTTCATGTGCGCTGTGCCGGTATCAGTATGTGTGCGTGCTAGTGTGTGGGGGTGTGTGTGTGTGTGTGCAGGAGTTTGTGTGGTGGGTGACAGATGGCTCTATGTGGAGGTGCTGACAGGCAGGGTCACAGATCGGCTGACCTCCGTCTTCCGCTGCCTTCTGCTAATGAGGCCACCGTCCTTCCACTCCACGCGCCTCACACGCTGGCCAGTGAGATCCGCTCTCACCGACTCAATGTGACGGAGAGAGAGAGAGAGTGTGAGAGCGAGAGAATATCCACTCTCGTTTTAACCTTTGTTCCCTCTTTTAAATGTCCACTTGTCTCTGGCATTTCTACCGGTCCGAGACCGGGCACGTAACCCCTCTCCCCTTGGGTAGAATGAACACCGGTGCAGCATGTAGACGATGCACTCAGGCTGGATACTATAGCCGCTGATGAAGGATATATAGATATATATCTATATATATAAATAATAACCAGGGAAAAAAAGAGAAGAGGGATTAATTGAATAATCTAAAATCTACAAATGAATACCTTTCAATTTAAATGCAGATTTTGCCATTTTTATGCATGATATAGCACAATGAGTACGAAAGAGACAGGGGCCGGGGACGAGAGAGAGAGGGGGACAAGAGAGAGAGAGGCAGAGGAGAGAGAGACGGAGCAAAAGAGAGAGAAAAATGATCTGGGGACAGTTTCTGCCCACCAATTTCTACAGATCTTTACCTTGTTTACCGCTTAAAATCGATACGACCTATTGTGACGGTTGGATTTCAACACTTGCAACTGTAAGCGGCTAAACAACAACCAAGTGTCTGGTTACACCACCTTCCCCCCCGTTTGTACTCTTTAGCTCGGAAGGTCACCGGAGTGGCTGATGGCACTCAACCGCCGAGTGCAAACACCTGCGTGACATGATGAGTGACGCACTCACATTTCAAACCGAGTCCCGCAGCCTCACTCGATACAATGACGGCTAATGGCTCCTCATGAACCCTAACAATGCCGTCGTCGGGGGCCAGCCGCGGCGGCGGCGGTTACCATGGTGACCGTAACGCGCATCGTGAACTGGCTCAGTGCAATTCGGTCTGCCTTGTACTCCCACCCGTTCCTCTTCGGGGAAAAAGTGTCCACACCAATGAAACTGTAGCCCATTGATGAATCAAAACAGTTCTTACTGTACGAAAATACTGCAAATAATACATTGAAATACTTTGTAAAATATCAAAATCAATGGCTCTGAAGGAACACGTGACGACCGGGGCAGGGCCTGGTCTCTGGTGCGGCCCGGAGCTGCTCTGATCCTCAGCAATATTCATGAGGTGGGCCGGACTTCTGGGTGCTTCAGATGTATCGTGTTACCACGGCGCCAGCTGACATAAGCTCTCAACATGCGCCCAGGGAAGAGAAGGGGCACAGCAAACACCTGCACGCACACACACATACACGTGTACACAAACACACACACACGCACACAAAGGAACCAACCCCCCATCTCCCAAGGGCAGAGGGGGCAGGATACTGTCAGGAGGCATCAGAATCAACATGGTGTGTTTTGCCCCAGCTCTAAGCAAGATTTGTGCTCTCTGGTTCCCCATAGAGAGGTTTGAGTAACCAAGAGGCCATCGACATAGCCACCTGAACATCACTGAATCACATAGCTCTCTCTGGTTCCCCCTGTGTGGTCTGTGTTTACAGATGAGACCTTTTATTGACTGCTGTTTATCTTAACAGATGTCCAAATTGGAACTGTAAGCATTATATTTTCTTTGTTGGTTTTTTCGAGACAGTGAGCAAAAAATATACATAATTCAGTCAATAAAATAAGCTTTCTGTCTCTTCATTACTCCACCACCCACTCAATGGTGAATTATAATCATATTTTATAATCCCTTTATAATGATCATATTGCCCAGGAATACCAGTCTCTCCCTCCCTCCCTCCCTCCCTCCCTCCCTCCCTCCCCCCCTCCCTCCCTCCCTCCCTCCCTCCCTCCCTCTCTCTCTCTCTCTCTCTCTCTCTCTCTCGTCTCTCTCTCTCTCTCTCTCTCTCTCTCTCTCTCTCTCTCTCTCGTCTCTCTCTCTCTCTCTCTCTCTCTCTCTCTCTCTCTCTCTCTCTCTCTCTCTCTCTCTCTCTCTCTCTCTCTCTCTCTCTCTCTCTCTCTCTCTCTCTCAAGGTCAGAATCTGTCTGTAATCCTTAATAAGAAAAATGACTAACTCCACAAGAAGGATTAAGTACACACAAACGTGCACGGATATAGAAATAGCAATATCCAGAAATAAAGATGTCATTCCTTATGTCAATAACAAGTGTAGAAGAATTTCTGAGAGATTCTGGTTTAAGGCTGAACATTGAGGCCCAGATGAGAGAGGGTACATGGGCGCCAGGCGTTCAGCAAACTAGATCTGCTGACCTTACGAAAAGTAGCTACATCAAACAGCCTTTTGGGGAGGTAATACCAGGTATTCAGATCAATGGTTTTTACTTTCCTTCGAAGGTTAATATGCACAAAGAAATAACGATTCGCTTGAGCCTCCGCTTTTTTTTAACTATTTGCATTCTTAAAAGGGCGAGTGAACCCAAAACCATTTACAATATTTTAACTTTATCTAAAATAAGACTGGAATTTTGAGGAAAAAAAAGTAATGTCCTATGTTTTTGCCATTTTCTGTCAACCAGTTTGAATGGTCATTTCGTGACACCAAAGGGCCTTTGAGGATACTCTGTGTCGCCACGACTAAAGGACACCGGTGATGAGGTTTGTGGAAGTATTGATCTCCGTCTGGCCAGTACTGGATTTTGATGTACGTGTCTGAGATAGGGTTAAGCTTCTCAGACACTACAAAAATATTACTCTACGGTACGGAGTAATACGAATTTCATCACCCATAATGCACATACACAACGACGGTACTACAAAGTAGCAAAGTTGGCGTGGTCATGGGGATAACAACCCCTCCCCCCACCTCCTTCCTAGAACTCACAGCCCAAAACATGTTTTAAATACATAGTATTTGAAGTTCGAGCTGAAACAGGGAGTTCCCTCCGACTTTAGGTAAAATACCTCATCTCCTCTGACTAAAAGCCTATTCAAATACTTTTTTGATGATGGATGACATGCTTTTCATCCATTATGCTTTTCAATGCCGTTTGTGGTAGGTTTGGAAATATGTTAAATGAAATGGAACAAGCCTTGAAAATGACTTCCTCACTATTGCATTGCTTTCCAGTTTAACTGGTTTGGTTTAATGTCTATAATATTTAATCTTTAAGACCAGATGCAGTTAAGAGCCGGATCCCATCAACTCATGGATTTTAGTAGGTCTTTATTTTAAACTTCATTTTAAGTCAATTTTATTGCTTTTAAATGGTATTGACATTTGGCAATAACATGAGTGGGCTACATGGAAGGAACCGAGCCATGGGTTTGTTTCTAAATGAGGACGCAGTAAATATTGCAACCACATTCCCGATTAGCGAGGGACCTCTTAAAATAACCGCAAAATTGTATAATCTGCACTCAACCTCAGAGGTCTCACAGTTTTAAGACGACACTACAAGCCGTCTTTAAGACCCCAATCACTCAAACAGAACAAGATGTAGACATTGCCCTTCCTTACTACTCCAACACCCCCCACCCCTCTAAGATGGCTCTCTACCCAGTCCTCTCGTTCAGTTAATGGCGGTGAGGTTTTAATGAGCTGTCCCAGATTGTATCTCGTATTTTCATTAAGGATGAAAGAGAAGAGGAACAGTAGAGGACGGGATTCTTAGCCGTTGTTGGCGAACCTCTTGAAGCAATAAATCAGCGCCGTGTACACATTGCAGCTCAGCGTGTGAGTGTGTGTGTGCTAAACGTCCGATCAACAGCAGAGGCTGTCCAACTGTCCAAGCCCAGTGGTTGGCCTGCTCTCTGAGATTGCAAAGCCAACATGGTCTCATATAGAATTAAGATGAATGTGGTTACTTTTTTTCGAAGCAAGCCAAGCGTCATGATCCAAGCTAGAAACCGTTACAATAATAGGGAAATATATATATCTTTTTTTAAAACTCCTAATATCAGGCAAGTATGCAGATAAAGAAAAGAGGATTTGAAGTTGTACATCTGAAGCTTAACATAAACTGAAAAAAGGAACTGAACTGAGCTTGAATACAGAAAAAAAGCTTTGTTTGTTTCATGTCGATCGATAACCAAATTGTTTTGTGCTGTAACAACATTTCTTCGTCGATTTTTTTACTAAATCTGAACTAAAGTTTGAAGAATAGTTCTAAACCCCACCAGGTTTTCTGCAAGGATCAAGTGTGTCAAATTGCTCCCGTACCAAGCGGAGCCGTTTATCTGCCTGATGAGCATCATCATAACTACCTAATCACCAAGGCTAATCAAACCTCTCACCTAGGGGTGCGCTTCAAATACCCCTGCCACCCTACTGCACACTATTTCGTTTTTTTCCCCACCCAAATAAAAGCTCCTCATGGCATTGATATGCCATGAGGAGCATATATTCATTATTGTATGTATTTAAAAAACATGCATTGAGATTTATATTTATGAATGTTTGAGTGCTTGTCCGAGGAGAAGCCGTCCTTGGTTAAAATGTGTTGGATGTTCTGCGTCAACTGTGTGACCAAACTAGATAAAACAAGACCTTTAAAATGAAACTAAGTTCATAAAACAAGCAACTGCATATAGCATCAATGTATAAATATACCTGTTTATATAACGGAAGCATGCAGTTTCATATTTCCCCTTCTTATCAAAATGTACCATACTATTATCTAATCTGCTGATTACTTCCTGACTGCGGATCATTAAACACACATTTGGTCTGTGCTGTGAGATTCATCCGCTTTAAGATAACGCCAGGGATAAAAGTGTTCAGATGTGCACAGTAGGGATTAATTAGTTGGAGACGGTTTAACAAATTAGACAAAAGGAAATGAATCTGGTTGACACTAACGCCAAACTTTTGCCATCTAATTCAAGTTAGATACAGGTCTGTGTAAGACGTAAAAGCATGGGTGTTAGGTGGAGTGGAAATACATACCCCATGTATGAGGGAAGGAAGGGGGAGACATAGACAGAGACAGAGACAGAGCTGGGTTAGACAGTTAACACTGTCAGAGGAAGGGATTAGATTGTGTTACACTACTAGATTTGGATATTAGCGGAGGATTATCTGCTAGCTGAGGTGAGTACAAGTAATTACAGATTGGATTCAAATGTTAAGAGTTCTGGTCGAAAAATCCACACTTCCTCTCTTTTTTACCGACTCGCCTGATCCCTTCCCCTAACATTAATCTGTTATATTCTGTTATTTACAAGATTAAAAAAATCGTGCACAAATGAATTGGCCAATAAACACCAGCTGTGCACGGTATTCCCCACAGTGGATGTCTTGTGTGCGCGCACGTGCTAGTTTGCGTGCACGTGTTTGCGTGTGTATCCGTGCATGCATGTGCGTACATGCGTGTCCTATTCCATTAGTAGTACAGACCCTTTTGTCTCTCCTGGGTGGCCAGCCGTCATGTACACTGGAACAGCAGCCAACACACCAGGAATACAAATAGCAGAGGTGTTGGCATCTGCCGTCCAACCATGTGTGTCCGTATCTCCGTGTGTGTCCTTATCTGTGTGCATGTGCGTGTGTTAGTACGTGCCTGCATGTGTATACACATGCATATATATGTATATTTATGCTTGGGTCGACAGCGTTGGAGGCACGTCGAAGTGAGGTGTGACACTGTGTGGTGGAATTTGAGGAGGTGTGCATTTGAGTGCAACTATAAGGAATTGTGTGTGCATGTGTGTGCGTATGCGTGCGTGAGTGTGGGTTAATCAGCATGCATGCATTGGCGTGGGATGGTGCTCTGAGGTTAATAAATATCGACAGTGAATTATCTCCCCTGGCAGGGTCGCAGGTGGGCTCAGTGCTCCAGATTAGACACACCGCAAAGGAAACACAAACACACAACCCTCTCCGCCTTATCTTCCTTTAAAGTAACAGTCCCAGCCCAAGAGCGAGGCAGTGGCAATCGACCACTATAAATACCCTGGGGCATTCCCTGTATGCAAGTTTGTGTATGTATAAGTACATGTATATTTATGCGTGTGTGTGTTGGGGGGTAGATTTTATTTTGACAGTCCTTGCACTGATCCATGTCATACCTCGCCATTGAAGCTCTTTTTGGTGAAATACATTTGAGAGCAGGAGAAAGAGAGAGACAGAGTGAGACAAAAAGAGGAGGGAACGCAGAGAGGAAAGCAGTACGAGTGAAAGGCATTTTCAGAAGATAAAAGAGAAAACGACGGAGACAATGAGAGAAGAATGGATGAAAAGAAGATCAAAAGGGCTTCGAGAGGCAGGGAGGAGGGCACCGGAACCTCTTCAGAGGCAAGAGATATGGGGACACGAAGTGTTTAACCGCACGGACACTGGCATAGGGCCAAAAACACACACACACACACACACAGTGCAAAAACAGCCAGTCAAACCATTCAGACACACACACACACAGACACACACACACACACACAGACACACACACACACACACACACACATACACACACACACACACACACACACACACACACACACACACACACACACACACAGCAAAAACAGCCAGTCAAACCATTCCCTCTCACGCACACAAACCTTCTTGAAGAGCAGGGAGTCGTCCATTTGCTCAGCGTACACAGAGGAGAGGCGGTACTGGTTCTCCGTGGTGACGTCGAGCTGGTAGCCCGTCAGCACGTAGCACATGGTGCGGAACTCCTGGATCTTCCTCTGGAACACCTCCTTCAGCCGCTTGTTCTTCATCTCGGAGCTCTCCATCTGCTTACGCAGATCTGGTAGAGGGAGGACGGAGAATGTGTTGCGGAGTCAATGCTGGACAGAGACACCGGCGAGATTTTTCCCGTTAGGGCTGAACAATGGCAATTATTTCAACCAATATTGTGATTGTGATTTACTATGCAATTTTTCTTTTTAAAGTTCCTTATGTTCTGTATTATTCACTAAACAAGCAATAATCCTTTCTATAGTATGACCAACACAACATTGGAAGCAGTCAACATATAAACTGCTCTTTCCTTTGCTTTGTCCAAATCGCGTTCTATCACACCGTGATGTTTGTTTGAATTTGATCAAACGTCCAGACCAATTTCCCGTCACACAACCGAACAAGTGTTCAATATTCATATACATTTAGGCCATATGGCAGACGCTTTTATCCAAAGTGACTTACAATAAGTACATTTGTCAGAAGAAAGAGAAACAATATTTCGCTGTCGGTACAGCAGGGACGTTCATAGAACCTAATGCCAAGCACTAACAATGTTGAGGTTAACTCATTCCCTGTAAACAAAAAAGATAGATCCGATTGTGTACATTAAGGCGCTACAACATTAAGTGCCAGAACAAACACCATACAATATGTGTGTAAGAGGGCTGTGGGGGAGTAAGTAAATGGTAAATGGACTGCATTTATATAGCATTTATATTTTACCCAAAGTGCTTGACAAAATTACCTGACATTCACACACCGACGGCGGAGTAAACCATGCAAGGCGACAGCCAGCTCGTCGGGAGCAGTTAGGGCTAGGTGCCTTGCTCAGGGACACCGCTAGGAGGAGCCGGGCATCTAACTAGCAACCACGCATTTACCAGCCAACCCGCTCTACCTCCTGAGCTACTGCTGCCCTCGGTAAGTGTATATGTGTGTATTGTATTTGTGACTGATACAACACAGAGGGTTAAGCTTGTTCTTAATAACACGAGCACGAAGCGCCACGGTTGCTGTAATGTGATACATTTCATAGACCCATTTCTCTAAAAGGCCTTAATATTAACGCGAGAGTGCAGAGCTCGGGAACAGAGAGACATTTGCACCGACAAGCAACTTAATTCATTTGAAAACGTACGAACACGCACACGAATCTTTCCTTTTATCATGTTAAACGAAAACCATGGGCGTCTCGCCTATCGACTTTTAAACATTCACACAATATGCCACCTGCGTGAACAACATAAGTGCTTTTCCTTAACCAACAGCTTGGAGGTTTTAGCAGGAACAGATGCAATATACGATGTCTGAACTAAGCTCTAGTTCGCATCAAACACCAGTACCCCGCGAGGAACGACTGTTCACACTCCATATGGCCCCCTGCTCTGGACGAAGTGCTGCGATAGGAGAGCACCGATGGATTTACCAGTAGTCTCACCGACTAATTAAGTAATGGTCTTTGGACTGAGATCATAGGTGGGTTCGGATTCCATTATTTATAAACTATGGGGAGAAAACACCTCACCAAACGATTAACATTATCCATCAGTTGTGTTTTATGCTGATGTGCGGGGTAACGTGCTGAAATCCTGACTAAGCATATTCAGATGGCAAATGGCAGGGTAAAAATGAAACAATGCATCATGATACTAAGTAGGTGTTGGCCTTCCAGCATCAGTTTGACCTTGCTCTTATTAGAGGTATTACTCCATGCCAGTTTCATCATGACCAGTCAGTTCATTCGGGCACTCAGTCAGTCATTCCTACAACAGCAAGCAACCAAGAACATCTATTGGTCAGCATTTTTCTCACACACACACACACACACACACACACACACACACACACACACACACACACACACACACACACACACACACACACACACACACCCCTAGAACGCCTTGTCTGCTATTTCTTGCCTATTTGACTATTTCTACAGGAAGGTGTCGGGAAACTATAAATAGAGTGCGGTGTGTCTCCTTGCACGTGCGGTATAAGTGTGTATGTCTGTCCATGCGTCCCAGGGGTCCCTCCTTTCCAATGGAAGTGCGAGTTTGTCAGCGGTGATCATCACTTTTTTCCTGAGTGAGATTATGTGAAACTTGTCATTTTATGGCAGCTGTCAAAATACCCACAGATTGATCCTTTGCCCAGCTTTTTAATAATGGAGGCCAAAAAAAGCATGCAGACACAATGACGGGAATAAGCTTTTTAACACTGTAGATAAAACAGTCACAGAATTTCAAGCTTTTCGAATATTTATTATCTAACCCTAAGTCTGTGATTTTCTGTATAGTTACATTTATGATGTTGGAAATGCTCTTCTTACTCCAAACCGTAAATTCGCAACAGAGAACATTCGGCCGAATTTGAACCGATCCAGCAGTGACGTAACTAATGGTTCTCCTCAGATACCCTTTCTGAACTGAAAAATGTTCCAGAGCACTTGTGGTCTAACTTTCTTTCAGGTCGTGAAAAAATATAGAGGTCCCTCAGACAAAGCAGACCCAGAAACATGTCTGCTGTACAACAATACACTGAGGAGAAAGTGGTTGAAAGGAATTTCAACCTGTTTTCAGGGGAAGATAAGTTGCCTCTTAAATACAATAACAAAGTTGTACATTTCCACAAGGACCACAGAGACCCTAAAACCAAACACTGCTAGCAGAGACTTAAATTCAAGTATTTAAAGTACGGTAATCTTGTTTGTATGAATTAAAAAGTACGCAATGAAATCTTGTTCAATCCGTTCCACCCCCGGAAGCCCAAACCATACATAGATAAAAGTAACTCGCTAACGAATTAATCACTTTGTTCCGATTAGGTTACATTTTCTGTACGCATCCGACCATGACTACCGCTGGAAAGTGCCAGATATACTATGTGACGGAGTGTACTGGCTCTAGAATCCACGTCTGAAATAACTCGTTCTGCTCTGCTTTGGCCAATGGGCACATGCGCCCGTTATGTCTGATGAACGGTAAAATAATGTGAGGGAGGCAGCGCCCTACCTTCAGACGGATTCTAGGTGTGCTCCGTGTATAGTAACAATAAGTGTAATATCAGAACTAAGATTAAATAAAAAAAATAGCTTTAGAAACCATGCCCTTCTTGGCATTGAGAGATGTTTCTGGTGGAGCAGAATGTCAACCGCTAAGCCCCGTTAAACAGCATATGTTCATTTTAAAATTACCTGTCTGTTTTCCATGGATCTGACACCCGCTTCTCCATACCTGCTCGTCCAAACATTGCTCTGTGTTCCGTAAATTAATCCATGGATGTGAATTGGATTGTGATATGGAAGATAAGATAATAACGTTTAACGGAACATGCTGCTGTGATATTGCCGCACCAAGCACAGAACCAAGAGTATTAAAGGAGATATTGCTATTAAATTTTTTAATGTTTCATTATTTTAAATTAAATTTTCACTCTTTCCTCTCTCCGCCCCCTGGCCAGTGGATCTCATATTGGCCACCTAGAATAACCAGGATTGGACTAAATTAATACATAAAGGCTCGCCCAAGCCTACTGGGCTTTGGTCAATGTTAATTGGGCTCGTTAAAGATGAACATTCAGCTATTTGTTATAAAATAAATTTGAATCATCCAAACCTTAGAAATAGGTATTTGGAATAGCCCTGGCTCTGGGCCATATTAAGAGATGATAGTTATTCCACATAAGCAAGTTTACACTTGAAGGGCCACCCCGAGAAATCTGTAAATTGGCGATTGCCTGTCTTAGTTAGATTCAGAAAAGTCGTTAAATTCAACAATGTGCATCCAGAAGGGAAGGTTGCTTTGTTGGCATTTCCGCTAGCCGCTTCCGACTTGCAGAGTTACAGTAGCCTTGCTTCTGTTCCTTGAGGAGAATACACTTTTAAAAACTCGCTACACATTTCCAATGTGTTCAGAGTAGACGCTTATTCAAAAAGAGTGCCAGTAACAACACAAGCTAGTCTACAAACACAGAGATAATTTGACGCTATTTCCTGCACTGTGAATATTAGGCTAACTGTGATGTGCCGCTGACAGGTTACCCTCTGCGGTACTACCCAGCCAGAAGCAGCTGATACTATAATTGCACCAGCAGTGCATCGTGGGCACAGGCGTGCGACAGACAGAGTCTTTGATTTATTGATTGCTGTCGGGATGAAAAGAGAATTTCAACAAATCTGAAAAAAAGTTGTCTAAAATTAATTGCCTCTACCCTACCTTTAGGTACAATTTCTGCCATCTATTTCCTAAGAGATTTAATTCAACCAAGCTTCTATCAGCCATACCCATTAATATTCAAATATCAAGAAATGGTTGACTTGTCAACAATCGTACACACATTAGTTCCTTCCAATAGAGCTCTTCTCTCACCTCGCAAGATATAATCCATGTGTGCATTAATGTAGTCCATAAACGAAGACCATTAACCACACATTCAATTACCAATTATGTACCTCATGTAACCAGAGATTAAAGAAAAGCAGTAGAGGGTGACACACACTGAGCTCAGGGACTAATAAAAAGGAAAGGTGGATGGAAATGGAGAGAATCTGAGAAGAAAAGCCTGCTTGTGCATTGTTAGCGAAGATCTTTTGAAAAGGCTCCATGATATTTAAACACCGATCCTGTGTTCGGATGGTATGCAGGCATCTCAGTAAGCGAGAGAGGGACACACACACACACACACACACACACACACACACACACACACACACACACACACACACACACACACACACACACACACACACACACACACACACACACACACACACACACACACACACACACACACACAGAGAGAGAGAAACCGACTGGTTGAGAGACATAGAATTTTCTGACGTTTCATCGAAGATGAATTAGCCCAGCATACTTAAAGACCCTAAATGCTTAATAAAATTAAATGTATATAACCCTGTCATCATGAATGCCAGTCCCTCTCCTGTCTTGCATTCGTTATCACTTGTGTTGAGATGTACGATGTCTGAGATGCAACTATTATGCACAAACAAAGAAAAATTTAGTTACTACTCAATTCCAAAAGCTGCACCTTCAAACCCAATTCAACATTGTTTTCCAGAAACGGAGCAGAATTAACTGTGTGCCTGTAGAAAAACTACAATGGAGTTAATGCACTCATTTTTAATAAGCAACCTTTTGGAACACATCTGAGGTCTTTTACTTTAAAGTAATTAAAAATGTATTCCATTCACATGAGCTGGAACAAGGGCACTGCAACTCTGCAAGTGAATTGAAGCAGCTAACAGAAATGCTAGTCAAGCAACTCCCCTTCTGGACGGACATTGATAAATGGCGCCAACAACTCGTCTGAATCTGAGTAAGACAGCCAAATGCCAATTGACGGATAACACTGCATGTCCCTTTGAGGACGTTGGCGTCTTCCCGCCCGCTACGGGAGAAGTTTAGTTTACCAGTGTTGGCCAGGCTTGTGTTTGCTGTTGGTCAAGGAGGGAGACGACAATGGGAAGAGGATCCTATTGTTTTGGTTATCAGTCCTGTTCTCAATCTGAGATGGGTGTAGTGATCCATTCCATGTAAAGTACGGCTAGACATGCCAGCTCCCAGAAACATGATTGGTCGAAACAAGTTTGAAGTGAAAGAAAGTTCACAGAGATTTTAGGTAGTCCGCCATCAGACTTAAGATGATTTGTGAGACCACTTGCCCCACATCTTCCAACTATGCATTGCCTAAAAGCCTCTTTGATCTCCATTGAGACTAATACCGCACCCTAACCCAATGTACAACACTGAACATAACATTTCCACCCGGAGGAGTCAATTTTCTCCTTCACAATGTTCAGGTCCACCAAAGCTATAGCAAATCTGTAAGTCATTCTCACTTTATACTGAACGTAGAAAATAAAGTTAATACTGTACTTTAAAGCTTTCATCTTCAAGTACACACGCTTTAGGCATTTATATCAGATGGAGGCCGTTTTATAGTAACTGCGTGCTTTTGGATTTTCGGGGGGAATATGCAGTTGGATGTACGTCTATTGTGTCAACAATTGGCTGGTTTATTCTAGAAAAACATGTCAAATGTCAGGAGCAGAATAGGGATTGACAAGTGACAAGATTTCCACTGAGGGGGAAAAACCAAAACGCTGCCATGGAAAACACTGCCGTTGTCTGTGCCGAATCCTCAACTGTGTAAACCCATTAAGCCATTTGTATGTCATTTGCAAATATACTTTGCATAAATATTCTATTAAAAATGACGGTTGGGGAAGGTCCATCAACATCGCTCCGTTGGGAAACCTCCACATATGGATAAGTCACAAAAGGTCAAATTAAATCCTCACGATTAATAACCAATGTCAGCCTTTCCCGAGCCATAAGAGGGATGCAGGAATGTTCTTTATCATATAATGATGCATGGCTCCTCTGACTCCACTTGTGTAGGGGAAGAGGGCAAATCAGGAGCTTGTCGGAGTTATACGCCAACGTGATAAGGGAGTGCAAAAATGTAAATGCCAGTTCATTTCCATTTGCCTACAAAAACGTGTGATAATTGCTGGTGTAAACCTCATTTACAAGATAATTTTCCACTGTTGAGTTAATTAGACAGAATACATGTGATGTATAAGAGCGAGTGTGTGGAGGTCACTTCACCAAACGTAAGCTATCCTCAGTTATCGGCTGATGAGCACTAGCAGGGCTCACTGCTCTGTGTGTGTCTGTGTGTGTCTGTGTGTGTCTCTGTGCGTCTTACCGAGCACCTCCTGTGACGGGGGCAGGCTGAGGCCCAGGCCTGGGCTGCCAGTGTGGGGGTCGTCCTGCAATGCCAGGGGCCCGGCGTCCTTCAGCGAGCGCAGGTGCTCCCGCAGTCGTGTCACTTCCTCCCGAAGAGCCTCCGTTTCCTGCTGCCTCTGTTGCTTAGCAACGTTCGTGGGATTCATCTTCAAATGAAGTACTCGGGTCTTGACTGGATCATAGTCACCCTGCAGAGGGAGGGGGAGAGGGATGGGGGGTAGAGAGAGAGAGAGGAGGAGAGATGAGAGGGAGAGGGAGTGAGAGTGTCAAGATAGAAAGGCAAAGTGAGCAGAAGGAGGATATAATTTGCCTTGACTCGGTTCTAATGAACTTGCCATAAAAAGACAGTGAGCCTCTGAAGTGACCTGCTGACTGATCATCTATGTATCGCTGTGTGTGTGTATAAAAGCATTCTCTTTTTCCAAACATGATCATTATTTCTCCATTTGATGTTTATCAAACTGGGTGATATGACTGGGTGCACAGCAGCAGCACTAACAAACACAACAATGATGGATGGGTATTCCAATAGCGGAACATGAGACATCCACAAGGATCCGGTCCAGGGTTATTTGATGTAAATCATACGAGGCTGTGTAGTTTACTGCGTGCTGTTGATATATTTAGGTCTTTATTTCCTTTTTTTTTTCAGTCTGAGACGTCTTTTCACGCTCACATTTAGCAGACAATTTGATGCTTTCCCTTTAGCCAGAGGCCTACCAGAGAGCAGTGATAAGACGGAGTGGTGTTGCGGTCAGGCTGTGTTCTCCGGCATATGTTGTGTTATTTATAGCGCTATGAATTAAAAAATACAGCTACAACATCCCTTCAAATTAGTGCTTAGGACTGGGGAACCGAAACACTAAAACATAAGACCCCGGGTTTGGAAGGAGCCATTTTAGGAGGTCTCGTGTGCAGATTACTGCCACAGGGACTGGCCCTGTGTGGCTTGATTTCCTAGAACTGCCGTGCAGCCCTAGGAAGCACCCTAGCAAGTGAAACGCAGCCATAGTCGCAAGGAAATTACATAAGAGAACCGGCAATAAAGGCAGTAAGTGGGCCGAGGATATATTGCATACACTCAGAGAGGAAGCCCGCCACACAGAAATGTAATTTGATTTCCTAAAAAAATAAATAAAAACAGATTCCCTGCTTTTGCTGTAATTTTGTTTCATTCTGCCTTTGCCAGAGTACGGGGTAAATGAAAGTCTATGTTAGCTCAATGTCAATAAAAAAAAAAAAGGGACACGCACGTCGACAATCACCGTGTGCACAATCGCTCACACACCGACGCGCACGCAACCGCACACGAGCACGCAGTGACACACACACACACACGTGCGCGCAAAGACACTCACGACCACGCACACACTCTGTTGATTACGGTTTAAATTACATTCCATATGGCCCCGAGCGACTCTTGCCAAATAAACTACAGGCCTTGACGGGAGCAGGAGGAGAAGGGGACTACAGCAGAGGAGAGGAGACGCCCCCGAAGGACAAGGCGAACAGAGGCACACACAAAGGCTGTCGTGCTACAGCCCTGAGACACGGACGGGGAGATGAGACAACATGGATATGGGTGAGGACGTCACACTCTCACAGAAATAAAACCTCTGAAATAAAGTCATCCATAATAGAAAAAGAGATGGCCAGTAGAAGATATTTGAATGAATGGACAGAAAGCATGTTTATTTATACACACACACGCACGCACGCAGAAAAATATACAACACACACAGTAACGAGGTCTGGGTTTAACAGAGGAAGGGAAGCGATTTGATGTTTGTCTGCCTCCACTTTCCCCCCTTAAATCTTTGAGCCAGTTTGTTGAAGGACAGTATATTCAGGTGATATGGAAATCGGGGCAATAAATCCTGCAAAAATAAAAACAAGTCTTGAAAAGGAGCAGCCAATATTTGCATCAATGTCAAAAAGACAAAAGTTTCCCTCCCCAATAAGACTTATCCAGATTCAGGCCAATGCTCCCTGGCGGTGTTTGAGCACAGAATGTTCTATGTATTTTTGCTTATTTTATCACTTTTATGGCCTACAGTGCATGGGCCTACAGTGCATGGGGGTTGAAGCAATACGTTTCTCTGAATGTAGAGCTACGGTAGCGGATTATCCCATTTAGAACCGGTTGGTGTTCCAGCCCCTATTGGCTACAGCCCAAATTAAGCGAGGGCAGAGAAAGAGATTAGTTGGTCGTCTCTACCCTTGAAACAAAGAAAAACAGACAGGTGTTAACTGAATGAACGTCATTGGAGGAATGAGGACGACTGGGTTGATAAACAGCCTTGAGGATTATCCCGCAAGATTAAATAATATCAACTATACGCAGGCACAAATAAAGATATAATAGATTTCCCCTTTGATGTTTGACTGTGTACTACAGTGTGTCCGGTCACCATGTTCCGAGAGCGACTACATGCACACATTCATCCCCGCTTTGCCGCTACGTCGTCTCATGGGCCCCAAGGTGGAGTGCCAGGGGCACACATCTTTTATTCATGGCGCCAACAATAACAATGAATCTAAACCCAGAACCTAGTCCATTTCTGAAGCGCACTCCTGCAGAGTGAATACACTAAGAGCTTGGGAAAGGGAGCTTGAGAGCAAGAGAGCGAGAGAGCGAGCATAAATACTCTTAGTGAAGCAACATTGACATATTGTTTTTGCGTTGCTTTATATATTCAAGTTTCTTCAGTCACATTAAAAGCACAAGCCCAGACACCTGTAGTAGTACTAGCATTTCAAGGTTGGATGAAACCTACACCAGCGTGATATTCTGTCGTTATGATTCTTACAATGTATTTATATTTTATATATATATATATATATATATATATATATATATATATATATATATATATATATATATTATAATAATAATTAGTGCTTGCCTACTTATGACCTCTCAAAAGGAGCCAATAAGCACGGTGACCCCAAAAATAATGTCAACTACACACAGAAATGTCATCAAGGCCCTGCTTGCTTGCTTTTAACTTTGATATAATATAATCATTCTCCGTGTAATGGGGCCAAATTGCCTGTTTGGTGCTGAGCCCACATCTCAACTATGGTACAAAAGGTACATCAACATACTAATTAGTGGCCTCACTCCTCCGTTTGCATAATCAGCCAACAACGCTGAGGCATTGCAGCGCGCGCGCGCACGCACGCACGCACGCACGCACGCACGCACGCACACACACACACACACACACACACACACACACACACACACACACACACACACACACACACACACACACACACACACACACACACACACACACACACACACACACACACACACACACACACGTCTGCAAGAGAAATCACACTGTAAACACAGTACCATGTTGTCCGGGGTGAAATGTATCCTAAGCCAAGAGGGACACACAAGTTCAGGGTGGATCACCTACACAAATAAACAGTGCATGTAATGAACTATTCTTTAGTTATGCACGCTGCGGTTGACTGTTTGTACGGTGAAGGAAGGAGATCGGGGCCCAAAAAGTGAGGCGAGAGATCCCAATACAACGTGGTACAGAAAAGATGTGGAACAGCGGCAGGATTAATCCAGCAGCCGTGCTGCTGAGCATCTGAGGTGATCACAGTAATTCCAGTGGACAGGCGTTGCATGTTACTGTAATATGCTTCAACCGCTTGCCTTGTTTAATCTATTTAAATGGATATTTTAATTATTTAAACAAAAAGAATGAAAAAGATTCAACCTAACAAAAAAAATATACAATGAAGCTTAAAGATCTAGCCTCCACAAGCTTTATTGGTTGAGCATAAATAACAACCATGAATTAAAGCTGCATTCAGCAGGGCAGAACCCGATACAGACCAATATGACCTAATTAAGAGGGTTAATTACAATGGAATAACCTGAGGTTGGGTCTGGTGATACGCAAACATAGTTTTACGACAGTAGGTCAAAATGTTCAGGGATATTGCTTGCCAAGTTATACCCAAGGTGTGGGCCCTTAAAGCTGAATGGATCAATTTAGGTCTCTGGCGGCCATGTTGTTGTACATTACTGGTTCCTGAGGAAGAAGTCAGGAGATATGCTTGCCAAAAGTTAGCACTTTAGATGATTGCTATAGCACCCTCTATGCAGAATCTGGATAAATTGACCCATGTATCATTAAGAACGTCAGCACCAACGATGATTGGCCAAATTGTATTTGAGGATCAAATTATTGGGCGGTTTGGTCGATCGACTTCATCTTACTTGGGCAGGATCTTCAACCGAAACGCCAAAAATGTGGTTGTGCTCAAATTAAAAAAGGTCCCACGACATGCCACCAGGTGTGTTTGAAAAGTGGGCGTGTCCACCTAGATGGGAGACAGATAGATGATCAACGTTTGCTACAGTCCACTGGGTGGGCTGGTAAACTGATCTATCCAGCACACATCTAGGTGGACACACCCATTTCTGATGTCAGAAGAGCCAGATTTTCAAAACGGCTTGTAACGGCTAATAACACTCACAACTGGGGCATGTAATGGGAACTTTAAACATTTGGGGCTCCTGAACAATATTTATACTGAACTCAAGTCACAGGAGACAATCTATATGTTATATAACCAAAGCCTTTCCAAATGCAGGGGCTCTTACTGGATTTAATTTTTTCTTCTGGTATGATTGGTAGATATTGGTCCATAGATGGTATGTCCCAAAGGATTTTAATTGGGATCCTTCACAAAACTCAGAATTTCTAAATG
This sequence comes from Gadus morhua, assembly GCF_902167405.1. NCBI lineage: Eukaryota > Metazoa > Chordata > Actinopteri > Gadiformes > Gadidae > Gadus > Gadus morhua. Next base: position 19,443,922 of record NC_044050.1, read on the forward strand.
GCGGGAAATCTAAAGAAGTCGTACAAATGTTAAGCTTGCTGGTAGTTCTACCAGGAGGACTCAAATCACGCGCGGCTGGCCGCCAATCACCAGCTACCAATCACCTGCCTACACCTGCTCTATAAAGAGTAGTCTAACATATGTCTTTGCTGCTCAGGTCTTCGTTCGACGCATGCTGCTGCTTTACTGTGCTTTTGATTATCTCGCATATCTCGTCGCTTAGTTGCTACGTCGGTTAATACACACCAAGAGGTCATAACTTCGGATTCGTGCTGGTCGGCCTACTACTTCTGGTCCCGGCAAGCGAGCGCAGAAAGCCGTTCTTTTCGGTCCCCGGTATCCTCAACAACACCACCAACAAGTTCCCAACACGGACATCCGCCTGGTTCTACAAACCCTCGCCGAGTTGGTGCAAAGCATTGGCGCCAGGATGGACGCCGTCGAAACGCCATGCGGAACTCCCGGACGGGTCCAGGCCCCCAACCCGCTGTCGTCGGTCGCCACGGCGCCTTTCTACTTCCAGCAACCATCAGGCTCGGCTTCCCCCGCCTTCACAGGCTACGCACCTGGCACGTGCCCTGCTACCATGGCTACTGCAGTCCCCGCCTTAGCCCCCGCAGCGTATTTTCTCTCACAGCTCTACCAGTCCAGCTTCAGGATGCGGCTCCCTCGGTTGGGTTAGGGGGTTTCTTCCAAGGGCAATGGTTGCTGAGGGATGGCCAGTCGAAGCTGGTACGTTCGCCCTAGGGTCAGAGTCGTCTGCGCTGTTCGAGCTTTACCCTATCGTAGCAGCCAGCGTTCTGTGGGGCAAGCATGGCGGCGTTAACGTATAACCAGTGGTGTAGTCTACGTGATACGCAGGTATACGCCGTATACCCACTAGGAACGCACCAGTATTTGCGTATACCCAATTAAAAATGTGCACGAATACGTATCAATCGTCTTGTGACAGATCTTTCACTTCTGTGTTTATTTTTCGGAAATATCGGTTGGGTATAACTGCAATAAAATACTTTAAGCAGGGGAAGTTATCTCCTACATTCACCATTCATAAAATTCCCGCTGCGCACTCGCGCTCTGCCCTGTCTCAGTTACGAAGCGCGAAGCTGCCCCTGCATCTCTGCACGTTAGTTGGCGGGCCAAGCCCCTCCTTCTTGCGTGTGTGTGCGTGGGTGTGTGCGTGTGTGTGCGTGCGTGTGCGTGCGTGTGTGTGTGTGTGTGTGTGTCCAGTCCTCCCGTATTAATGTGTAAACCACATAATAAGTAGTCAACAGAAAACAATGTTTTAATCCCACTTCATATCTCCTTGTTACTTTTAGATGAGAACCCCTGGCCAGCCTTTCAGACTGGGTGTCAGGCTAGGGAATTTAAAAAAAGGCATCCTTGGTTAGAGTGGAGGGAAAAAAGGTTATAGGTAAATGTCAGCCAACATATAGTTGGTATACACAATTGAAATTGAAATTGAAATTGAAATGTTAATCACTATGCAAATGAGAGTATAGCTAATTCATGGTCATTTTTAAGGTGCAGTAATTTCACACTTTTACACAATTCAATTACTGTATGGTATGTTAGATAACAACAGTAAGAGCTCAAATTAGAGCAATTGAAAGAGTGAAACATCAGTCTCCTGTCATCTCCTTCTCATGCACTGGTTAGCCATTGATGTAAACAGTTCATTCAATTATTTTGAGAAGATTTTGTCCTTGTTTAGCATGTGCTATTGCTACTATAGATATACAAAGGACAACTTGTAATTTTTGTGTTCTATTTGTTCATACTGTTATTAAAACTGGTTCTTTCCATGATTGATGATAATCGTTATACTCTTAAATCAGCGGGTTGTAGACCCCTGCGTTGGTGAGTGTGGTGCGACACCCCATAAGCGCCACACACGTACACGTACCGGCCGGACGGGTTTGTACGAGGCTGGGAGGGAATCATCACAGTATACCCACTACAATAAAATAGACTACACCACTGCGTATAACCATGTTTTGCGATAACAAAGCAGCGTCAAAACGGCTGGGAAGGTGGTCTTCCACAGCATACGGATTTTACATCCGGTTGAATTCGTTGAGTTCGTTGCACACGTCGGTGTGGTACAACACAGAACTCTACGTTCGCAATCAAAGGTTCATAATTATCTTTATACCGTGCACTGTTCGGTTAACTCCTTGTGTCTGAGGTTTTTCCCTTCACTTTAACATGAATGAAGTTGACGGGTTTTAGGCACTGAGGTAACTGATTATTACTAAAAGGTTTTTATTGACGAAGGGCCCTTTTAGATTGGTTCAGCTGCCGCTCACTAACTCTCACGTTCCTCTGCTCGCAATGCGATTCACATATCGTTCAATTTATCAAAAGATCCAAAGAACAGGTACATTATGGTATCATTTTATATATTATAGTCTTATTGTTAATAGCTTCAGTCGCGTCGGTATTTAATTTTTCATTTGCTCGTTTAGCTACGTATGACAGTTAACAATGTTGATGTAGGCCTATTACAATTATTTACGTGTGTAGGCCACTCCAACTCACTCGATATTTCAAAAAGATTAGTGTGCTCTCTCAGAGCTGGGAGATTTCATCCTTATTTTAACATATTACTCGAGACTGTTTTCTCACAGTTCATGCGTCCATGCGTACACGTCTCCTACTCAGACTTTTTCCCCTACACGGGGTATTTAATTTTTCATTTGCTTGTTTAGCCATGTATGTCAGTTAACAATTTTGGTGTATTACAATTATTTATGTGTGTTGGCCACTCCAACTCACTCGATATTTTTAATAGATTAGCGTGCTCTCTCTGGGAGTTTTCATCCTTATTTTAACATATTACTCGAGTCAGTGTTTCTCACAGCGTTCTACGGGTTCATGCGTTCTACGGGTTCCGGCGTTCTCGGGTTTAGGCGTTCTTGGGTTTATGCGCAAATGCGTACACGTCTCCTACTCAGACTTTTTCCCCTACACGGGGCCTGACTTTCGCTGATGTCACCTTCTCTGCAAGGCATTTTTCATCTAAAAGCGATAGCCTAGGAGCAGCTGTTACTATTATCATTTCAAGAATCAACAACTCTCTGTCCTTACGCTTCCATGTTCCTTTATCTCAAGCTTCGGCAACGCACGTCCCCGAATCACCTGTTTATTTGCGGCCTGCCAATGCCTCAAGGGTGGTTCAGAGTCCATCTCGCGACGGTGGTAGAAGGGTGCGGCCTACCATCTCCCCTCTACACTCAGTGGCGCCACCATGGGGTGGCGAGGGGTGGCTACTGCCACCCCAAAATCATTCTTTGCCACCCCTAAGACAATTTTTATTATGCATATTTATTAAAAATATATAATGTAGTCTAGATTATATTATAATGTAGTTCCCCCCCCCCCCCCCCCGGCCAACAATCGCTGCCCGGGATGTTTATAGATTTGCTCTGTCCCCCATTGGCCACCCCTGGAATCCAATCACCTGCCTACACCTGCTCTATAAAGAGTAGTCTAACATATGTCTTTGCTGCTCAGGTCTTCGTTCGACGCACCTCCATCCACCCCACCACCACCAGGTCGGCCTCAGTCTACTTGTCCAGGGGAAGGCTCCGCCCCTGCTAGTCCTGGCAGGATACGCCGAGTCCGCACGTCACCCTGGATCAGTGACGGGGCTCATGCCAAAGATTTACCATGCAAAATATTCCCATGTCGTTATTTAAATAAATCCTGTTCATACTTATCAGTGATCGAGTCTTTATGGGAGAATTATAACTGTTCAAAATGAAGAGACGCATATGTGTACGAATTTTCATAACTGTAGGTCAAAGGGGGTAGGAGATGTGCCGGTTCAAAGCTTACGTTTTTGGATGATTGCTCCACAACCTCTCTTACTCTGTGCTTGGTCCCATTATTAGAAATGTGTCCAGAGTTGGCGGGACGATGGTGAGGCTTTACTTGATAAAGGCAAGAGATTGTTACGGTTACGACGGAACTCTACAAAATTTGATAATGACCTTTAGTTTGTTGGCGCCTGATTAACGAGCTCATTGTTTAAACACCATATTGACGACACTTGACTTATGTACATGGTGGGTAGTTACAGTCTACCCAGATTGATAGGGAAAGCAACCAACCACAGATCAGGGTTGCTGCAGCTGTGGAGGCGGGCCAGGTGGAAGGGGTCAGGTGCAAGGGTTTGGATTTGCCCATAATATTGAATTTTCATCTGAAATTAAAGATAATATAGGTACTATAGTACTACAGGGCCATAGAAAAAAATCAATAGATATAGATCTTCTTGGGATGAAGAGGTTAAAAAAAGAAAGTGTTTATACATTTAAATCTTTCAAATTAATATCTTAATTCCGATGGCAGGTGAGCTAGAATCTGGGTGAATAGGGGGTAAGCAATGTCGAAAAGCTGTTACTGTTTTGCGACTCATCCATGCTTGCAATAATACAAAAAAGTTGTGCTAAAAACAAAAACATCCAAAAGAAAACCCTGAATGCAGAAAGAGTCCAATCCACAACATCCACATGGCGTGCAAAGCACCAATAGTCGTTCATTTACCTCTCTTCGAATGACCCATCCCTGCAATGAGTCGCTCGTTCGTTCACCAGAGGCTGCTGGGGTTGCCGTCACCTACGTTATGCTACCATGGAGGAGTCCAGACATCAGCTCTGGGGAACCGACCTGATCCACTTGCCAGGGCAACCTTGACGCCCCCTAAAATAGTCAATTGCCTAAAGAGGTGATGGTCATGCTCGACGAGCCTCGGATTGCTAACCCTCCGGAGCTAAATGGAGTCAGAAGGCAGCGCTCCACACCGCCTCATTACGGTGCCCTGGTGGGCCGCTCTGCCCGATACACAGAGGCGGTGGGGGGGGGGGGGGGGACACCCATCCAATAAAGGCTGAAACAGCGTGCGCGCACACAAAAACACACAGACGTTAGCGCACAGTCTGCCTCACAAACACTCAGACACTACACACCCAAATGCACGTACGCACAGACGTGCGCAGGAAAAGGCAATGGATCAGCTGCAAATTAGGGTTTTAGTGAAGCAACTTTGCAAGATGAAAGAGGACGGATTATAGTGCGTGCGTGGGTGTATGTGGCGTGGTGTGTGTTGCATGTGTGTGTACTTTCTTTATTATTAGTGCTGCTAAAGAGAGAATCTGTATGTGTGTGTGTGTGTGTGCATTAGAAAGTGGATTTAAGGTATTAATATGTGTTTGTCTTACATAGCCAGGGCGAGGCCCGGTCCTAGCCACCCTAAGCTCAGCTGGAAGGAGATCAAGTATTCTTTCCAGGAGTCATCCCTCCACTAGGGACCATTCTAATCCCCTGCTCTCGTCCACCAATGAGGAACCGAATTTAATCAGCAACGACAAGTTCTAGAACTTTCTAGTGCGCACTGCCGAGATTCCACCTGGGTCCAATTGTGTTGGAAAATGTGTCAGATCCCGGCAGTGTTTGTTGTAAATCAATCTGCGGTGTCGTACAGGCCGGGCTCCGCCACTGCCCTTGGGGGTGTTAAATTGGTTCCTTTGTGGCAGACGAGTCAATCCGTCACAAAGAGCACAGAGAGGAGGGCGCAGGGTACACCCACCTGCAGGCTGTGTCGCTCCAGTCTCATCTCCAGAATGTTGTTCTGCTCCTCTAATCGCTGTCGCTCCCCCTCAACATCCTCAATCTTCTGCCTGCAAAAAAAAAAGGACAAGAACACATTGCTGGGCTCAATGTCTCCCGGCTGTCCGTCATACTGTGGGAGGACAGCCCGTCATCTCTTTTGAACGGGAAGTAGTGGTGCAAAAGGCACAGCTCTAATGACAGACAGGTTAGTAAAGATGGCACAGCAGCAAACTATGAATATTTGATGACTCAACTCCTACTAGAGATGAGGGCGGGCTGCGTTTTATAAGTGCTGGGCAGTGCGTGTGTGTGTGTGTGTGTCCCTGTACCTGAGCAAGAGGACCTCCTCTATGACCATCCCAGAGTTGCTCTCGGCAACGGAGCTCTGCTGTTTCCTCACAGACTCGAGCTCCAGCTCCACCTGAGCCGAGACACACAAAAAAACACAGAAAAAACAAAATCCAAATGAAAGGAAACGACGAAGACACACGAACATCTGAGCGCTTTGTGCCGAGGTCTCTGGCAGCATGCCTAGCAGAGAACGCACGGCTCAAACGTTGCTGATGGAATCCTACAAAATCCAGCACAGCATGCGACTATCCTCCGCAAATGTAACGCACCAGAAACTGGTGGGTTTCTTTGCAACCATCGACATCCCATAATCCTTTAATTTTCATCTCACATCTGACCCAAAATGTGTTCCGTATTTCTGTTGAGGTAACTCTGGGTTTGAATTAAAGCTCTCTCTCCGACCCGCTCCCTCGTTGCGACTGATTGTCCTTAAGTGTGTCTGTCCGTCTGTCTGCACTCATCCTAATTCTTCATCTTGCCCAGACGAATAAGTAATTACTCCTCAACCCGACAGGTGGATTTCACGCATCAATTCTCATCGCCATGACTAGGTGACGTCTCCCTGGCAACGAGAACCTATCTGGGGGGAGGGGGTGCCTCAAGAGGAAACAGCCCCCGTGAAAACAACTGCGAGTAAAAGGGTGCAGCTTACCGATTATCAGTAAATGGTCAGAGCCCTGTTGCGGCACGCATACACAAGCACAAACTCTAATCAATAGAGTGTGTGTGTGTGTGTGTGTGTGTGTGTGTGTGTGTGTGTGTGTGTGTGTGTGTGTGTGTGTGTACTAACGGATTGAAGTTGGAGTTTGAGAGTCCCGCTTTCTTCCTGGGCTTTGGTGAGCTGGCCCTGGAGAGCATCAAGAAAACATTAGGGACGAGAGAATCCCTCAAAACTGCTATAACCACTAAACAACTAGAAATATTCTAAGTGATGGTTGCAAAAAAAAAAATCAGACACAAAGAGGCTCTTTTGAGTTCCTTAAGTGAATATTGAGATTGACATTCTCCGGGGCCATCACATGCGTTGAATATGAATATGTAAGACGCAGAGACGATAGTGGGAGAGTGCTCTGGATTGTAAATGATGTTGACTGACTTTCTACGCTGTCAGCAAGTTGACAACAGTAACAGTAGATGGCAAGTGTGAATACGAAAAAGACTCGACTACGCCTCCACAGTCGCAGCTGCAGCGGCCTGGAGTTCGGTATCCCCACGGTTCCTTAGCTTAGAGTTAGCACACGTTCATCCAAAATGATAGTGAGGCAAGTACATTGTCTTGCTAACTAGAAGATTGTAATTACAGCACAACGCTTAACTAGTGTTCGGGGATTTCAGAGGAGAACACACTCCCACATTTGTCTCGGCGGCTCTGAAGCTCTGCACATGTTTCATAAGCGGACATCGGATTCAGCAGTAGATTATGCAACCGAAGTAGAAACCACGGAACACTTTATTTTTTTTCCTCTTTCAAAAAGCCACCAGTTCTGATATTTATAGGATCTCATATTTATATGAGATCTTATGTTCCTTTGCGGCTCAAAGTGAAGCTCTAATAAAAAAATCTAAAAACTCTCCAAAATACTAAATCACCGTTGGTGGGCACACCGATAAAGAAGATGAATGTGTTGAAAACCCAACGCCGCTCGTTTTCCTGTACCTCCATCTCCAAATGGTGGCTCTGGGTCTTCTGCAGGATGTCCTCCGCCTCCCTGAGCCGCTTGCTGAGCTGGGGAGAGTAGTCGGTGTGGGACAGCTCGCTGTCGTACGACTCCAGGATGGAGCGCATCCCGTCCCGCTCCTGGAGAACAGACAGACACACACACACCGTAACTCATCTCGACGATACGCTCAGCAGCATACCAACAACAGAGGTACACAAACAGGGAAGAAAAAAAAAAAACGTGTGTGTGTGTGTGTGTGTGTGTGTGTGTGTGTGTGTGTGTGTGTGTGTGTGTGTGTGTGTGTGTGTGTGTGTGTGTGTGTGTGTGTGTGCGTTTCAAAATGGAGTTCTACTGGTAGTGGATGTATGCATGCATGGAAAAATCAGTCAAGTCCATTTATCCATTGAATCCACGTTATTCCGTCCATGTAAATGTGTACATATGGTTGATGGATGTCTCTGCGATTGTACGAGGAGGAGGAGGAGGATACGGCCGCGTGGCTTCAGCAGCGATGACAGGAGGAGTTTGAGGCGGTGGCAGCGCTCATCTGCATATCCTCGCCGTGTGATATTCAAATCAGAGGCGGGGATATAAATCACATTTAATCAACGAGTTATGACAGACAAGTGTCTTGTCGTAAATGAAGCATTTAAAATGAGCCCGCTCCTTTGGTATCGCGCCGTGTCTCTCAAACTTTGACAAGATGATTTGGGCTTGGGGGGGGGGGGGGGGGGGGGGGGGGGCCTGCCCGTGCTCGTCAGAAGAGACTCGAGGGCACACCTCCAGGGCGGAGGTGTGTGAAGTCGGCGTCACCGCCACGGCATAGACTCTAGTCAATCAGCGCTGTACCAAGAGCTGCCTCCACCGAGGGACGCAGTGGGGGGAAGTCCCAACCGGGCACTGTCTCTCTCTCTCTCTGTGCTCAGGTGTCACTCCACCGGATGAGGCCCATCTCTGGAATAAAAACACCGTCTCTCTCACTGTCACTGTCAGTGTGTCTTTTGTTCCTGGCCTCCATGGACCAAAACGTACATGCTTCAGACATGAAGGTAAAAGAAATGTATATAAGTATGATTTATTAATAGAACTATATCTAACCCTGTACAATATACCTTATTTATATATGATACTTACATAATTTAAAACAAATTTGTCCCACATGAAACGGTGATGCATATTCAAGCATATATAATTTTCAATTGAGTTAGTAATTGATGCCCGCCAAGGGGTCGTTTGCTTGCATAGCCTTTGGACACACTGTAGCACCTGCCAGACCAGCAGAATCGATGGGATTCCAAGAGCAACTCCAACAGACCTGATAAACACAATACAGCTGTTTATTTGTGGTGCACTTCCCCCACTAATTACATTAAAACTGGTTTCTTATCCCTGCCGCTACTCTGCAATCTATTTGGTTTTTTTATAGTAATTTGGAAACTTCGGTAATCGCTCCAATATTGATTATCCGCTTTGATCGCTCTCAGCCTTACCTGGAACCCGCTCGCTAACTAAAATGGGGTAAGAGCAACTGCTAAATGAACTCAACATACAAACTTTGTTTTATAATGGATGATCATGATTTTCATTTAAACTTGAACTACCTACTCTACAAATTTCGTTGGGCCTTTTGTGAAACACTTTTTGCCTGGTGAAGATGAAGTCTGCTGACCCAGGAAAAAGTAGATTTTGAATAACCGCAGTAGAGAAATTATGCTTTCCTCGTGATACTTGCGATGTTGGAAACAAGACAACAACCAAAAATCCCAGAATTACGAATGACTTGTCATTCTGATTGTAGTGTCTCTTTATGGTGCCTGATCATGATGAGACGGCCGTTTGGGACACATTTTAGAAGAAAGCAACTGATGGGCCTCTCCACGTGCAAGCTGAGACAATCAGGAAGCCTTTGTGTCAAGTCAAACAAGATGCGAATGATCAGACTCAACCAAACGTTCTCGAGATGTCCAACCACCCATAGGCGCATGCTCACCCAGATTACTGATTATCATCGAGTAGATAACAAAGTAATATACAGTTCAAAGAGCAAAAGTGGCTTCTACAAACGATATTCTCAACAGAACGCCCAAATACAAGGTACTAGATGTTGTGGCTATGGGTCAAGTAAGTTGGTGGCGCGTGTGCGCGTGTGTGTGCCTGTGTGGCGCTAATGCTAACGACAACCCCCACGGCTGTTTACTGTCTATTAAGGTGCAATGGAATTCACATACACATAATCTAAATGAAAAATCAGCCTCTCTATTTGTGAAGGCAACTCTCCATTTATACGCACAAACTGAGAGATAAGAGAGAGCGAAAACAGAGAGGAGGACGCGGTGGGACGGAGAGACACAGAGAGGGGGGAGACAGACAGAGAAAGAGATAAAACAATCATAGTTTTTACCCCATTTTCTCTAAATTGCTTTTGGTCAACTCCTATCTAGCGGAGGAGAGAAAAACCAATTGTGCTTCCATTAGGTGAGCCGGCCATGCACGTAAAGCGCTGCAACAGCCTTCACACCGCCAGCGTTGCGGTAAGCTCAGTGGTCCTTGCGGTAAGCTCGGGGCAGGTCACACCTTGAGACACGTATGAGAGATGTGAGAAACACAACACTGCGCTGTCACTTCCGCCACACAGAGCCCCGCCAGGAGGAGCAGAAGGGGGGTCACCGAGGGCCAAAACACTGAGGGATGAACCCATTTGCACGGTGTTTCCTCGGAACCCAAACGTCTGCATAGAAGGGAATAATGGGATCCTGTATGCGGAATCATTACTCGCACCTCAATTTGTCATCCGCGTCAAAACAGCGTGAAGCTGTGAAGTTTTTTTTAACCGCACCGGTATAAAGCGCCCTTGATCCCTCTTGGGATTTATGGACTGGATATATATATAGGTGTGTGTGTGTGTGTATGCATGTGAGTGTGTGTAATGTTTGTGTGTTAGGACAATGATCATGTTGACCTGGGAATTGGACACACTGAAAAATCGATATGGAACTAAGTCCCAGTCAGTGCAGGGAGGGAGGGAGAGGGGGAAGAGAGAGAGAGAGAGAGAGAGAGAGAGAGAGAGAGAGAGAGAGAGAGAGAGAGAGAGAGAGAGAGAGAGAGAGAGAGAGAGAGAGAGAGAGAGAGAGAGAGAGAGAGAGAGAGAGAGAGAGAGAGAGAGAGAGAGAGAGAGAGAGAGAGAGAGAGAGAGAGAGAGAGAGAGAGAGAGAGAGAGAGAGAGAGAGAGAGAGAGAGAGCTCGGACGGCATCGGTTGCGAAGATTTGTGGAGGGGCGTCGCGGTTCTCGTTTGTATGCATGCTACCGCTGTGGCGGGTGTGAACACATTCTGCAGGGGTGCATGAGTGTGTGTGTGCGTGCGTGCGTACCTTGGTCAGCAGCAGCACCCTCTTCTGCAGCCGGCGGACCAGGGCGTCCTGCGTCTCCCTCTTCTTCTGCTCCTCCAGGGCCTTGCTGCGCTGCTGGGACGCCTCGCCCTGCAGCTGGGACTGGGAGCGGTCCACGCTACGCACCCTGGCACACGGACAGAGAGATGGGACGGTTAGGAGAGGGCAAATGGACAGGACTACTGGTGGGACTACCGGACCCCTGATATTGGCCAGCGCCAATGGATATATACTGTATATATTTTTTTTTTAAGAGCACTGCTTTTAACCTGTAGCCCTTTGAAATCTTCGGATGAAAAGGGCACTATAAATGAATGCATTATATTATTAGACTATATTGTCGGTAATAAACAAATACCATGATCATGTTCTCATGTAAACTTCTCCAAAACAACCACCAAAACTGTTTTTTTATGGGGTAATTTGTCTTATATGATCGTCAACATTGTAATCTATGCAATTTTATCTCTGTAACTGAAATGAGTCCCCAATCAAGAGACTCTAAATTGGGGACTCTGAAGTGTTTCAAAACACTTTGTGAACATTCAACTCTGCTGCGAACGAAGGTGGCGTCATGACCAAGGGGCACCGGCAGCACGGTTTGAGAAAACTTATGCTGGAAATTTCTGTACACCGGTACGGTTTGTGTAGATGATGAAGCTCTGTATGAGTAGCGATTTATTTAATACCAGCGTCCGAGTTTTAGTATTCCCCGACACATCTAGTATACGCTACGGTGTGTGTGGATGGTGAACATCCGTCCAAGCATTGTTTCATTAAAACCCTCTTCTGGGGGTTGAGGATTGCCGGGAATCTATAGTATATCGCTACAGTGTGTGGTTCATGTTATATACAACACCACTCATTATAACCCTAAAGGTACGAACGAGTAACACAAAGTTGCCATGGGACGTTACCATGTCGATAACACGCCCCGCTCTTTCCTAGAAATCTCAGCCCTCTTTTAGGATCACAAAGTATTAGAATTCCCCCTGAAACAGTGGGTTCACTGGCTCTTTAAACTGTAATGTATTAACAACTTGTAACGGTAAGTACCCAAATGTAAGTACTTGTACCGAGAAAAAGTGGAATCGTGCATCCGTACCACAGACATATTCTAAACAAGAGAAATTCCCCAAAGAAAAGTTATTTGAATTTAATTGAAGGGCGTGCATGCATAAGTTCAGGATAACAGGGACATGCAGCCGCTATTCAAATGAATTAATTCATTAAATTAATCTATCACAATAAGAGACGGACCACTTTAATAAATGCATCTCTGGAATGGGGATTCATTCATTCATTAAAATAATAATAAAACAGTTCTAATCACCTTCACATCACTATAAAACGTCACAAATGTACGTCCATTCAATATCCTATGTTTCTTTATTTTTTTTCATTAGGTGTATTGGAGAAGCGTACTTTCGCCATTTGCGGTTGCTATGCCGTGAAGACTTGGGATGGGGATCATTAATATCGATACCATCTTCGATACTCCTTAACGATCCGAGTCTTTATTGATGCCACTATCGATACTTTTCTATTAATTGCTGGAAATACGAAGCGTTTTTAGTGATGAGGAAAATATTTAGGAAATAAATAATTGCATTTTAAATTAAATATGTAATTCTTAATAAATATTGACATCAGTAGTTTTAGTTCTATAAACTAAAAGTATTAAAGCATTATACAACTGAATTAGCAATACAGAAACATGAGTAATACAGTATTACTCATGTTTCACACCAAAAACTAAATTTAGTTTCTTTATGTTACATTTGAACGCATCATGATAACAGTCGTTTTACTGAGCCAACCTCAACACATCATCACGCAGCACATCTGAAACTTTATTTACTTTTTAAGATAACTAGCTTGTATGCTGCTGATTACAACACCGATTTCTCAATTGGATTACTATTTTTAACTGACGGGACTAGCGACAATATCTGTGTGTGCGAATACCGCTCGTAGTTTGAGTGGATGATTAAGACGGGCCCGTCTGTGGTGCGATAGGAGAAGGAGGAGACAGAGTCTTTTCAACTCGGAGACTCTACAATAAATGATTGTCGCCCTTTTCGCCCGTTCAGCCATCCTCGCGAGCAAAGTTAACTGCCAGACTTCACTTGTTTGACTCGTAATACCTGTTTGCTTACAATTCCATTCAAAAACATTGGTGGACACGCTGCAGGGATTGGATTGATTTGATTTAAATGCCGTGACGCGACTCGAGGGACACAACATTACAGAAAAAAATAATAATAATAAATGAACGACGGGACTCGATAGTGGTATCGATAAGCCCAAACGTTAATGATTTTCGGGTTTTGAAAAAAGTGGAACCGGGTCCTTGATAGAACCGGGTTTCGATCCCCATCCCTAGTGAAGACTCGTCTCTGATCTGCTCCAGTGTTACCCAAGACGCCTACCCCCCCCCCCCTGCCTTGCGTGAGCCTTGAAACCAAAGTTGAAGCTGTACAGGGCTGACGGCAAGGCTAGAAGTGTTAGTGCGTCCCTCTTGCTAAATCACTGATTACTCTCGGTTGGAATATTGCAATAAGTGGATTTGCAGCGATTCTTACACGGAACGCCTGACTTGTTGTCGCACCTAGGGGGATTAAACTAATATCCGAATCGCAGGGTGGATGGCTGCAGCTCATTGAAAGCAACTATTAAAACTCCAATGTGGGCTGACTGTAAGCACTGCTTCTGTGGACAAAATTGAGTTTAGTGGTGGAATAGTAAAGAATTGCACACCAACCGTAATATATAGTAGGACTTAGGCTGCACTGCACAGTACCAACAGCAAGTGTTTCCCTCCTTCGGTTGTTCATGTAAATACATGTTTTTTTCCTTACCTAAGTTTATGCAATTACATTTATTTCTAACATAGAATGTGTTGCGTGCATTTTATTCATTTTTTTCATTCTTTATTCTTTTCTTCGACTTGCACTGTTCTTTGAACTGCAGTAACCCCTTTATCACCCTTCTGTAAATCTAATCGTTTCCCTTCGGGGGGGTAATAAAGTGCTATATCTCATCGTATTATTTTACGCTAGGACAGAGCATTGTTTGATGCTCTGTCTGTCTGATCAAACAATGTCCACCGACTCGGAAATGGCATTCTCCCTAATGGGAGGAAGAACGCCATTCAATGGATCCCCATTAACCACAACTTGGCCCGGTCACCGTCGGGTGTCGGCTGGATCACTGGTCACCAACAACAACCTTTCCTCTCCAACCTTTAAAACAAGCTCTGCTCTGCCCTCCTCCTCCTCCACCACCACCTCCGCCACCAGCCTCCCAGCCAGGAGCTCAACACATTCATCAGAGAAGCGGAGCTCGTTAGATAATGAAAGTCTTCCGTGCTAGACGTGGCCTCCACGTCGATGCTGCCAAGTGCACGAGCAAGGCCCTCTCAACACACACACTCTCAACAGAAACAGTCTAATTACTTCTTTCCCCTTGCTATTGCAGACCCACTATTGCAGATACACGCACGCACATGCTCAGACACACACAGAGCACAAGTGCGGCTCTAATATTTAATTCTGTGTGTTTCTTGCCAGTTTTATCCATCTCTCGTGTTCTTCACCCATGCATTTAGCGGAGCGTATCTCTGAACAATCCTTAATTGTCACAAAGTTAATTAAACTGGTCCAGAGTCTGATGGGGTGTGTGTCTCTCTCTCTGTGTGTCTCTCTGTGTGTGTGTGTGTCTCTGTGTCTGTGTGTGTGTGTGTGTGTGTGTGTGTGTGTGTGTGTGTGTGTGTGTGTGTGTGTGTGTGTGTGTGTGTGTGTGTGTGTGTGTGTGTGTGTGTGTGTGTGTGCGCGCTTACCTGCTAGAAAGTGTGTAGTTCTGCTCTTTCAGGGCAATTTCCCTCTGCTGAATCTGAATCACTTCCCGAGACAGATCTTCAGGCTTCCTACCGAGAAACGCAACACAGAATGGTTAGCACGCACACACACAATGAGAAATCAATAGGGCTGTGAGGGAGAACGCGATTCGGACAGCGACGAGTGGGAAACAGCAGAGTTCCTCCAAGGTGTTAGCAGGGCCAACGAGGGGTGCGGATTAAGATGACAAGAGAAGCGGTAAGAGTGATTAAGGGTGAGAGGGGGAAGGATCTGCTAAACAGTGGCCACTAATGTAATGAATGAACTCACTGCATGGGACAGATGGAAAAATAGTGGAAAACACATGAAAAATCAGGAGACGGGGAAACAGAGATCTGCTACTTAAAATGAGATAAAATGAAAAAGCAGCCAGAAAAAACAACAGGGGACGGGGTAGACACAGAAGAGCGGGAACAATCAAGCAGCTACTCGCAGACTTCCAAAGCGCATTAACAGTATGCCTCACAAGACACATGCACTTCAGCGCACAGCACAAGTTATTGCAGCTGGAGAACATAGGCAACAGGTTGGCAAATAAAGATGGACGCAAGGCAACGTTAGGTTTTTTCCAGAGGTTGCCGCAGCAGTTTTGTTGGGGTGACCAATGATTGGAGTATAACATTAAGCGGCCTGTGCAAAAGGCTGGGCCATGTGGGCGGAAAAAGCTTAATTAGACTAGAACATATCAAATCTAGTGCTAGAGACAGAGCCCAATCTCGTTGATTAGTATACAATTTAAAAAAGTATAGGAATCCATCTATAGCATCTTCAATGCAACATGTTTGGTAAACGTGTCACAGCACAGCATTAAGGGCAATTTGTGCATTACTGTTAGCAGACTAGTGTAATATCAGATCACAAGCATAGTAGTTGGTTTAGTATTATTACGATGCAGGATTTTGATCGGCCAAGGCCGTTGTAAAAGGTCCAAATGGATGATCTGCTGTCCATATTTTGCTCGTGATCTTTTCAAAAGAGGACATAGCTTGCATCATGCTGTACATTCTCTAATTGCAGCCTGCCATTCTTCAGGAGCGTGACAGTCTAGCCATTACAGACCTTCACTACTGGAAATTACAAGTTCTCCTGCTCACAACTATTGTATGTCTAGCCAGCCTCAGACAACTTTTGTTCTCAACCACTCAATAGACTGCCACTGTTGTCCTAAACGCACATCAAAACATGCCACAGCGTTTTCGGGGTAGACTGGTTTACAGAAAGTTGCCAGTCTTATAATTCTCTTCTTCAGTCTTATAAGCACCATTTGATTAATTGCCCCATTGTGCATTTATTTCCCTCCTCTAGCTCCCATGATTGAGGAGGAAGAAGTAGGTAACCCACAGCACAGCACATTCATTACGCACAAATCTGCACTGTTATGCTTAGCACAGCTTTCTTAATAAATAAACTGAATACATAAATATTAAATCCAGCACGACTGGACTTTGTTCAGGGGTCAGAGGCAACCAAGAGCCAGAGACATGCGTGATGAATTCTAAGGGCCACGTGTGGTGTGGAAGGCCAACGCTGTCGATTGCTCTGCCATTGCATTTCAACAGCAGGGGCCTGGCGTCTTGTTAAAATGTGAGAAACTTGTTTGGGAGAAAGTTTGGTTGCGTCAGCAGGGGAATGATCCCAGGCGCCAGGCCGGGTTAACCCCGGAGAGGGTTCCCCGGCAGAAAGGTGAATGTCCTGTGATGGCTAGTCAAGCTGGAGACCGGATCTCACTCCCGATGGTGTGAAAGCGGAGTGCCGTTTGAGACGCGCCAGTCCACAAGAGGTGAGCCGACCGACCTCAACACCTTGCTGCCAATATTGCAAGAACGGAGGAGTAAATCTAACCTCTGAACCGTGTACAGAGCAGTTTGCTACTGTAGCTCAAAAACACTTAAAGCAGTCCCTGCAGCAGCCTTGAGCTATACCAAATATTAATGAGTAGGGGGTCCAATTCCAATATGCGTAACTCAATGCTCTTTCCAAGTTCTGCTAACATAATTAAGAAAATGCACTTGTATAAAAATAAAAATAACTAAACATCAGAAGACTTTTAACGGTGTTAAAATAATTGTACACCCCACACACGTTATTTATAGAACATGCCGTCACAAGATACAGTCAAGGTCATGTTTATTTGTTGTACTTTTTAAATGCCAGCAGCAAATCTGCACTGTTGTTAAGCCGTTTGGTAAACCTGTGCCAACGCTAACATACACTTATAAAAAAAATGAAGACTTTAATCAGTCTCTTAGAGAAAGCCGTAACAACTACCACTTAAGACTACTGGCTTCTCCTTTTGGCTTTAATAAGTCTCTTAGAGAGAGCCATTACAACTACCACCTGAAGAGTACACGCTTCTCCTTTTGGCTTTCGGCAACATTTCAATAGCAGATATAAAAAGGCTTTTGGAAACAGACAAAGCCATCAGTGTGAACAGAAACTTGCTTTGCCACGAGGCAGACAATAATCTGGTTATTCGTGTCCATGCGATCAATAATAAAGCACACTAACAATGCAGTGTTATTACTACAGACAATCTAGTTTGGTAGACCCTGGTGCTTTGGTGATCAACCATCCTGACAGATGCATGGAAACGTCCTTCAACACTAGTGGGTTTGCTGTGACCGTGCAGGTCAAATAAGGAGATTCAATTGGATGAATGCGCGATTTCCCCATATTATTTCCATAGTCCCTGCTGCTACTTGTGACAGAAGCCTGGATGGAAAGAAATGGTTTAACAATACATTTTAATATATATTGTATTGTTAATAATAAGACTCACTATTAGTCCAGCCTCATTCATATCATTAGCAGTTTGCGCATGTCTGTGTAGTTACTCTATATATTATAATTATAGACTCTTGGACCTATGCATCTAATAACCTCGATATCTGTGGGTGAGGGTTGGATTCAGGACTTTGTCTCTGCTTTCTTGCACCTCTCTCCAATATCTGCGCGTACCTTTGCTCCATTTCACCCAGAATGGCCACTATGCTCGTCTTCCCTGCATTTCTTCTTTTGTTCTATCCATTTGTCCTTTTGCTAATTTTCTTGGCTTTCTCACAGGGTCTGCTGCATTTTCCCCCTGCCCTGTATTGCAGCGCTTATCAGCTGCCGACAGCTTTATCTACCTAGAACATCAATTATAACATTTCCGTAAACTGGAATGGTATACCACAAATGCACCCTTTGCAGTTAAGTGGCTGAGAATCCATAAAGTATTTAAAAAAAGGCAAAATGCTTGAATTGGGAACATTTGACTCTGTTGCTCTAACTCAACTCTGTTATCGGTCAACCTTTTAAAAAGGTTGAATGAAGGTTGTAGTTTTATAAACTACATACAAATCTGCCCAGAAAATGTAATGTTAATTTTCAATTCATTAATTTTGAATTTCTCTAAGCATAAATTGTGCCTACAATTTAAATTAAGCATTATTATCATTAGGGAAAGTATAATATAGTTATTATTATTAGTAGAAGTAAAGATATACATTTGTTATTTTAGTTTATCCGGAAGATGCAAAGACTTATACCCCAAATACTAGAACCAACGATACACTCACAAAATTTGAGGAAAATGTTCTTACTAGATGCAAATGTATCTGAATTAGATCAAACCTAAAAAAAAGCCTCAAAGCCACACCCAATGTACTGCTTAACCTACAATTTTTTTAATTATTATTGTACTCTCAGTACAAATATAATCTCTCCACACCCCTTACAAATGGAATTCATTTTCTTGTTAAGTGTTGTTCAAACAAATTCACAAGGTCTATTCTTACAAACAAATTATATCCTGCTCAGTCTCAGCAGAAGATAATATTTTTAACACAATTGACCAACCAACAGTATCTAAATAAACACTTCAAATAGCCTTTTCCAGTGAAAACCAAATAAATTCACTACAAAGTAATGAATGATTTCCCTTTGATTACCCTTGGATTGAATTTTTAAGAACTGGGCTTTGGCTTTGGCTTTGAGAGGAATGCATGTGTTCTTTTTAAAGGTGATAATGAGAAAACAGTGCATCATTTCTTTCATGCTCTCATACCAAGTTGTTCTGGAAATAATTCAAGGATAGCTAATAAGCATCACCAGCAGCAAGGCCTGCTTCAGATCATAATAGTATTATTGGTGTGTCTTATTAGAAGACCAAACGTTTTGCCCAATTGGTAAATGTTTACAAGTTGTAGCCAGTTTTTGTATTCATAAGTCCTAATTTGAAAATACCCCGACCATCTTCACATGCTTATAAAATGAACTCAACTCTATGTTTAGTCACTGAAATATGATGATCTAACCAATGGTATACCATTAAGCTTCAATCTTAAAGACCACCGGATCTTCCAGTGATAGGTACCGCAATTCTGTGCGGCGGCACAATTGCAAAACTATACGCCGATACACAATCAAGTGAGTTGCAGGAGCTACGCCATACCCTCACTGGCAGGACAGCCACTGCTGTGTGATGGAAAACATGTCACCTTTAGTGCGCCGCATGGGACTTGAATTCATGGTGGGAATGTCCCCACCAACACCCGGTTCATAACATTCATAATAAAGCATATAAAAGTGTCCTATTCATACAACAGAAAGTGTAACTTTTCAGCCTTCCATAACAGCTGTTGCTCTCTACAGCCAAGGAAAATAACCGTTGGTGGGCTGCACACAGAACAGGCCAAGAGCAACATCCAAAATGGATTTTCTCTTGTCGAGGTTTTGGAATTCTCATTAATAAGTGTGACTCGAAGTAACATTAAGTTAGCAGGAATGGCAGTGTGCTTGACATTGTAGTCAAATTATACAACAAATTTATTTTTAATCACAATATGGAGACTAGATCTTTAAGGGACACATTAACCCAAATTATGTACTCAGCGGATGATATAATTTATGTAATTTATACAATTCTAATTGGCCCCAGACTTAAGTTAATCAGACTTCTTCATTCAGTTAATGAATATGTAAATAGCGTAATCTGCATAAATACATCTCTGCTTTTCCCATTCATTTAACCAACCCATCTATCAACGTTCCACCACATAACTCTAGAAAAGATTAAAAAAATATTAGTTTTTGTAAATTCCTATTTAAAAAAGGTAGGCACAGCCTGACAAAGCCTGTGCATTTATTTGTTTAGTTTTGCATGGTGTCATTTGGCTGATGGATACTGTTCAAAACCAAATTCATGGAAACATTGTGATGGAATACCACATCATACTTTGATGTACTGAAACAAAGTAGAAACATTATCCAGTTAGTTATCTCCTAGAAAACATCCAGGCTGAAGTTTTGATTGGCCCTGTGGAGAAGAGCCTTGCCACTAATGAGTATCACAAGTGCATTGTATTCACACATGCTGGTTTCTTTTTACCCTCCTCTACAATTCCAACTTCAAGATCAATTTTTGAGTCTTTTTACAACACATTTGTTAAAGCTTGGCACATTTTGAATGCCCCAAGTAGTGAGTGGCAAGCTACAATTGGGTGTTTTTTGTGGTTGAAATGCCAGGTGCAGACACTATTGAGCCCTGCATTTAGTAGCTTGGTCATCAGCTCTTATAAGCTCATCAGTCTGATAAGCGTTTGGTCGGAAATAACTTGATTTATGAGAACGTTCCAATAATATATGTACTGTCCCTTTAAATTTATTCAATTTAGCTGCAATTTGGCACTTGGATGGTTTTTCACCACTCGATTTAGCCTCCCACTGCTTCACTAAGCTCTTTTGACATTGCTACAAACAACTGGAAAAACTTTTCCTATCAATCTTTTTTTTCAGAAGGTAATAGACTGGCAGTTGTGACAACATGCAGAGCACGCCAATAT
This sequence comes from Gadus morhua, assembly GCF_902167405.1. Taxonomy (NCBI): domain Eukaryota; kingdom Metazoa; phylum Chordata; class Actinopteri; order Gadiformes; family Gadidae; genus Gadus; species Gadus morhua. Next base: position 19,464,661 of record NC_044050.1, read on the forward strand.
ATAATGTCATGACACTATTAACATGTAAAAATGTTGACATTATGATTTAAATTAAGAAGACGTCTCTGCTAATATTGTGATTAAACACATCGTGTAGCAAGAAGATATTATGGTTCATTTTACACAAGCATTGTGTTAAGGCCTTCAATCATATTATTGTATATGTAATATAATTAAGTAAAAATAATTAACAAACTTTCATCCAGATCATTGCTCGCTAGATTTTGCTAAATAATATAACACATGTTGGCACAGGAAGCATATCATCAGGAGAGTCTAAATGCTTTGTTTTTAGCGTGTGGGAAAAAATGTAGGAACACTTTCAGTGCCAAAGCAATAATTTATTTTGTTATAATCTCTTCACATACTCACTTACCAAGGCTGAATCGTTTACCGTCACATAGCTCTACTTGGAGCAAAGCAATATTGACTCATTGGTAGAAAACTGTTCGATGCTTCCACTTCATAATAATCTTAGTCTCTCTTGGCACTTATAACGAGACGATGACCTTGTTGAATGGAAGATGTTGTATATTACCATTACCATGCAGTTAAAACATGTATGAAAAAAAAAGTGTATGACACAATCATGAAGATTCAACAAATGTAAAACCCAGCGACTGCAGGCTTGGGTGACATATTTAGAAATGGCCACAGCTCCCCCTAGTGCATCATCAGATTCAGCAGGCCAAAACTAAAAAAGGAGCCATATTTCGTACCCAAAATTCACTTACCTTATGTTCAGCCCGGTAGATTGTCCAAGGTTCTCCCAGGCCTGAAGCTTTTCAATCAGCCTCTATGTTTAATTTGTACAAAAAAATACAATGTATAAGAAACGCTTCACACACACACACACACACACACACACACACACACACACACACACACACACACACACACACGGCTGGATGGAACCTGAATTACAGCTGATTGCACATGGGGGTATCAGTGGGGCTAAGGAAGAAACTTTTTCAGTTTTTTTAATCTTTACTTGATACTGGGTACAAACACACAAGCAGCAAACTAGTCAAAAAGAAACACGAACAAAATGCAAAAACACACCTCTTTCTCCAGCTCTGAATTGACAAGGTCTTCATTGGTCTTCTCCATCCTCTCCAGTTTCCTCCTCAGCCCTTCGACCTCCTCCTTCAATAGGCTGCTGTTCTCTCTGCTCTCCCTGATCAAACAAAAAGAAGATATCATGAAACAGGTTTTTTTAAGAAAACGAAAAGACCACTCGTTTCTGGACCGTTCTAATCACCAGCCCAACACCAGGAAAAAATTCGGTCAATAGAAGGATGTCAAACCAGGAGCCCAACTTCATATGCACAATATGAGGAGGAAGTTATCTAGTGGTCTTTAGTAAGTTAGGGAAGGAAGGGTAATCCCGATCAAAGGCCCCTTGTGTTGGATAAAGTAATAATAAGGATATGTAGCTTCACCTCCGTGTTGCGGCTAACATAGACTTCATCAGGGTCTTATCAGATGCCAGCAACAGCATAACGTTCAGGATCAGCGGGGAAGGCCTACCAAGCATGTTTTGGCCGTGAAGATCGTCCGTCAGTGCCCTTCTTAGCGCTGACCGGCAGCACGGATTACCTGAGGTAGGCGTTGTCTTCCCGGAGGCGGCGCACCTCCTTGTCCAGGTCTTGAACCCTGGCGACCTCTGACCTCATGGTCCTCACCAACGCAATGTCCTGCTCCTGAAGTGACAGACGTCTCTCCAACTCCTGGCGGAGAGCATCAGTCAGTGAGTGAGGTGAGTGAGGTGAGTGAGGTGAGTGAGGTGAGTGAGGTGAGTGAAGTGAGTGAGGTGAGTGAGGTAGCGCGCGAGTGACAAACCTTGATCTTATTCACATGTTCGGAGCACGAGGACTGGGCAGACTGGAGACTTTGGCAGAGCTGGGACATCTCCTGGTACCTCCTAAAATCATAGAAGTGAACCCAACAGAGTGGACGGCACCATTATTAGCTTTAGCTTTATTATGACAAGCCGGATTATATAAATTCCTTCTGCTCTGTGTTTCATGCCATGAGGGAGTGAGTGAGTAAGTGAGTAACTGGACCTGCGTTGCAGGTCCAGTTGCTCCTGCAAGGACTGGATCTCCAGGTTCTTTGTGGAGATGGTACAGTCCTGATTCTGAACCGTCTGTTTCAGTTCTCTGATCTCATCATGCAGAGAACTGATCATCTGTGGCAGGGCAGATGATGAAAAAACATAAACACATATTGCTGAGGAAGAAACACTAGAGCACATAAAGTAGTGTATGTGTGCGTGTGCATTAGGGCTGGGCGATAAACCGATATTTGAAATATATTGATACATTTTCAAATGAGATATGAAAGACGCTATCGTCAACATCCATATAGTTTAAGCACATTTGTTCCAAATAACAGCAGTTTCAAACCGCACCTGCCGCCTGCTATTTCGTTACCCTGCTTATCTCTCTCCCGCTATGCCTCCAGCTCACACACACACGACCCGGCCCCCCTTCCACACGCGTCACTTTTTTAAATCCCCTACGGCGGGAAACATGGAGTCCGCCAACAACAGGGCGCCGAGGAGCTTGTATGTAAGCGGAAGACAAATGGCTCCATAGTTGGGAAATGGTTTAGGTAAAAGGTGTCTGACGAATTACAGAATCTGGTATTTTGTAGAGAGTGCTTCAAATCTGTCACAAACTAAAGGGTCGGGTACGACCAACATCTTCCATCACTTGAAGCAGAACTACAAGGTACAATATGAAGAGTGCTCAAAAATGCGTGCCATGACGCAAAATCTTAAACTGTCTCGAAAATGTATTCTTTTTTTTATTCCGATAAAGGCAGTACAGCAATTGTCCCAAAATGATTGCGGAGTCCCGGACACCCGCCGGAGCTGAGCTCTTGTTTACGTTTAAAACGTAAACAAGTAGCCTAGCAACGGGGCCAGCACCCCTGAACCCCATGCGGGTTTTTTGTATTTACCTGGTTTGCAGTGTTTAATCTCACATCTCGCTCCAACACCTTCTTGTTCAGGTCATCGAAGTTCTTGCGCAGAACTTTGTTATTCCCAGACTGCTCTGAAAGGTTTTTAGCAGCATCTCCCACCTTCTCCTCCAGACGTTTGATTCTCCCCAGGAGGTCCTGATTTCGGTCCACCTCTCGCTTGAAAAACAAAACGTAAAAAAGGTTTGCTTTAATAATCTGCTCCATATAACTTCTGATCTCTAATTGGTTGTTATTTGTGTTTCAATGCATAAGAGACAAGAGGGATGTGCATTTGTTGAATTTTTTTTTTTTATAATAAGTATTCCCAAGGACAATTACAACACAAACGACAACAACAACAAAGAAGATGCCTACTATACCTCCAGATCCCGGGCGCTATCAGTGGCAACCTTCTCAAGCTCAAAGCGAGCACGCTTGTGACTCAACTCCATCTGTTTCTTCTCCTGGTCCAACTGAATGTACTGGCTCTTGGACTGAACCCGTTCTGCTGCGTCTAACAGCTGAGAGATAGCAGGCCATTAATGGGGTTTGCCTGAGAGTGCTGTGTGTACACATTAAGGTTATAAATGGTGTTCCTGCCGTGGATGGACGGATGGATGGTTACCTCCATGCTGCGTTTGTAGTTTATCTGCAAGTTTGCACTTCCTGCTGGTTGCTCGGAGTGGCGCTTGGGAGGCTCAGGGTGAGAGATAAATGAGTTGAAGGACTTGAGGGTTGAGAATACAGTGGTGTTGTCCTCCATATCCATCTTGAGACCACCTGTGTATTGCTATGTGAAACACAGAAGAATCTTGATACCATCGAACCATGTAGGAAGTTCAGATTTAAGGTGACAAGAGCAGGTATGATACAGATTACTCCACTGTAACAACCCTCCCCATTCAGAAGTTCATCAATAAAGTCATCCCTATAGCGCAGATAAATAGCATGTTACATGAAGTGTAACCAGGTGAATAAGTTACTGTGAAACCGGCTGTACTGAAGCGTTGCCGGGTAATGGCTAAATCAATGCCCTGAAGAGCAAATACATCTTAGAAATTAGCAACCAGAAAATACGATTTTATTATATATTAATAATCGTTGTTAAGGACAGACGGACAATAAACTCGTTTAACGGTGTCTGAAAACAACTTGAAGGCTTTACTTTTGAGGTTGTCCGGAAAAGCTGGCCAGTAATAAAGCTGGCCAGCTTTATTACAAACATCAACATTAGCTAGACAGGCTATGTGTTTACTGATAGTTTGGACTGCAGGCGACCATTTAAATGTATCTTGAATTTAATCAGATAGCTGTGTCAACAATCTGGGCTGATCTCCTATTGCAATTTTTTTCAAAAGAGAAGATAGTATTTGTTATGCTACTGCGAGGTATATCGTTGGGGATCTTTACGCTAATGTGATGTGCAGATGAGTGTCAGAACAAGTTTATAGAGCGAAAATGGTTCATGCAAATTGACCTGGTTAAATTTGCATGGGTTGCTTCAATTCGCGACCAAGAAATAAGGACCTTAAGATGTGTATACAAAGTACATACTGAACATTACAAAACCAACAACCCTCCCCATTCAGAAGTTCATGAATAAAGTCATCCCTATAGCGCATATAAATAGCATGTTACATGAAGTGTAACCAGGTGAATAAGTTACTGTGAAACCGGCTGTACTGAAGCGTTGCCGGGTAATGGCTAAATCAATGCCCTGAAGAGCAAATACATCTTAGAAATTAGCAACCAGAAAATACGATTTTATTATATATTAATAATCGTTGTTAAGGACAGACGGACAATAAACTCGTTTAACGGTGTCTGAAAACAACTTGAAGGCTTTTACTTTTGAGGTTGTCCGGAAAAGCTGGCCAGTAATAAAGCTGGCCAGCTTTATTACAAACATCAACATTAGCTAGACAGGCTATGTGTTTACTGATAGTTTGGACTGCAGGCGACCATTTAAATGTATCTTGAATTTAATCAGATAGCTGTGTCAACAATCTGGGCTGATCTCCTATTGCAATTTCAAAAGAGAAGATAGTATTTGTTATGCTACTGCGAGGTATATCGTTGGGGATCTTTACGCTAATGTGATGTGCAGATGAGTGTCAGAACAAGTTTATAGAGCGAAAATGGTTCATGCAAATTGACCTGGTTAAATGGTGCTCTAAATCTCTCATAGCCTTGATAATGTCCAACCAAATCCTTACCCTTATTGTTGTCGTACTTGTAGTAGTTAACGTTAATACCATCCGTATCTATCCAGCAGCATGCCAAAATCCCTCCAGTTTACTTTCTTCTTCTTCTTCTTCTTCTTCTTCTTCTTCTTCTTGGGGTTTTTCGGCGGTTGGCATCCACAACTTGGTGCATTACCGCCCTCTTCTGATCCAGTTAACGAATCAAAAACAAAAATATCCAAACACTCACTCATTCACACCTTCTTTCTACTCTATATCCTACCATATAACCC
>NC_044050.1:19475106-19500106 GCF_902167405.1 Gadus morhua
ACCAACATGCTTGTGTTTGGTTAGTATTGAGTTGGCATTGAGTTCCAGTAAGTATAGGTGTTGGTAAGTTAACATATAAACCAAAATTCAAAAGATTTAAAAATTTTAAATGTCTAGTTGTATAATTAGCTATTAAAATACTTCCTAGAATGCTATGAAACCATACTTATTTAAAGAAACAGCAACCCAGTTATATCAGACATTCTATTAAAATTCTAGTTAACAATGATTGTGTACTATACACAAAGTAAGGTTTTGGCTTTCAACCAGGAAATTGTTTTGTTGGTTATATTGAATTGTTATATGTATAATTTTTATATATATTTTAATAATTAAGTTAAGTTAATGAAAGGAAAAATAATATAGAACGAAAGAGTGGTCGATTAGAAGTTTGGGGAGATCAGGGTCAAGGAGGATGATCTATGCAATGATTCTGATTCAGTTCTGAGGTTTCAATGGTTTTCAATGCCCAGATAATGAATGGAACACAATTTGTACATTTCCATCTGGCTGGACAAGTTAAGAACAACACTTCCACAAGGAGACAAAATAAACTGGCAACAGTAAGGGTACATGAACTAACCGTTAATTAAAACTCTTAATAAGTAATAACTAACAGTTAATTAACAATTAACTAGTGGTCAAATATCCTTTAATTAACATGAGGTAATGCAGTTATAAGCTTTGATATAAAAATAGCTATAGGGATCAGATAACAGAAAATTTTTTAAAACAAATAAGTACATAATGATGATCATAAATCAGGGTGAAGTCTGTTGATCTCAAGTTCTGGCTTGTGACCTCACCAGATTTAAAATATCCACTCAATAAATATTTGATGCTTTGTGTGTTATAGGCTTTGATATTGTAGGCTGGCTGTGAATGAATGAAACTTTACGCATCTTCTAAGTAACATGTACATACCCAGACTTTCTGGCTATATTATAGAAAAACACCTTGATCACGTGTTGATTTTAATATGCTCTCTACGCGATCGTGTTCGAACATGTTTGTGTATGAACTGATATCCACATCCATCTACTTTTGGTCCATCTACTTTGGACATGATGGGTGTGGCATCAAACAGGAAATTAATCTCTTCCCTCTGTGACCTTTACAAGTCTGATAGAATTGACTGGTTGACAGATGGAGTTTGACAAATCAAAGGGTCTGAACGTGAGGCCAGAGAACTGAGTAAATATAGGTGGGAACCATCTGCTACCAGTGATTAGAAGCTTGGCCCACATCTGAAACAACCACCTCATAAATCGCCAACTCTATTATTGATTTTAGCTTTTGTCCCTGGCTTCCCGTTTACATGATTCAGTTCTACATTATGTGGCTCGCTGTTTCCTGCTCGTCGAAAGTAGGTGCGCGTTCATGCAGACTTTTATGAAGCATTGCAGTAGCGGCTGCCGGGATGCTTCCGTGAGGACAGAAACAAAGGGAATTATGTGAAAGTCATGACTCAACACCCCCCTCGTTAATCAAATTACCTCTGATTTACTAATCTTGTTTAGCCAATTAATCCTCCATTCTCTGGATTCAATAAATTGCACAATCAAAAATTACAGCAACCGATCTAATCAGGCCTTAGCTGTTTGGCTTGTTTGTTTGTTTGGTTTTTTTGCTCTTAGTTCTCCTTTAGCTATTTGGCATGTTACAGTCACTGCAGTATAATTGTTCTTGGCTCCGGTGCTCCTCAGAAAAATGAGACCATTGTCATGGAGTGGGTGCTGGTGAGTTGAACGGATCCGGGATCCAGGATGATGTGAGTCTGGCAGCTGGTCGGTCCTAGTAATCTGTACCATATACAGGTTCACATTTACTTATGGATGAAATAAAAAGCAGTTTGAAATGAAATGAGATGAAATAATCATGGTCTGTGTTGTGATTATCATATGCTCAAAATGAGCAGGTGGGGTCATCATGAGTTTGTCAACCACCAGCACTGCTTAGCCAAGCAGTCATGCTTCCTGAACATTAATTATTCTACTCCTCCTTCACATCAATACATTATGGGAGAGGGAGGAAAAAGGAGAGGGAGAGGGAGCCAATGGCCTGATACGGACTGTGGCTACATATGGGAAGCACTGTAATTAGCCTGGCTTTTTGCTTCACTGTCTTCCAATTAAGTGATAAATCGGCCAGCCATTTCTAAGGGTAAACATGTGTGTGGGCTTCCTGGTTAGCGAGGCCATCCATTAGTATGTGTATCCTCTTAGCCTCTTCTAGCCTCTGCACATCAACAATAGATGTTTGCACTGATTGTAAATGGGCACGATGTTGGGTTTAGTTTGTAGTCTTTGCCTTCTACATTTTGATGTCAGACTCACAGCGATTTAAGTCTGGCTATGCAGAAGAATAATGTGTGGTTTTAATTGATTGTTTTACTGAAGCACATGGATATGTTTCTAGAGAGACATATAGATTTAGTGTGTGTGTGTGTGTGTGTGTGTGTGTGTGTGTGTGTGTGTGTGTGTGTGTGTGTGTGTGTGTGTGTGTGTGTGTGTGTGTGTGTGTGTGTGTGTGTGTGTGTGTGTGTGTGTGTGTTTGTGTTGTGGTGTATGTGGGGAGGAGGTGGGTTGAGTGTATAGCTAAACATTAACCTTGTATAGAAAACACTATGGATCTGCAACCAAGATCATAGGACAATGATGACGCACAACTTCCCTCAGAATATCGATTTTCATATTATATACTTTCTGCTTGCTGGATCCACAGGCCAGAGGGAAGTTTCAGTCTTATCTGAATCCTATCGTAATCCCCAAAAATCTATTCTGATCTGATCTACTGATCCTCCATAGGACGTAGCGAGTATCTCCAGGTCTCTAGCAGTTCTCTCAAGAAACAAATAAATTCAAATTTTCTGTACGTATTATACCAGGACTAGCCATGCCTTTGCTTGGTTCTGAATAGAGTGCACGTTCGGCCCTTATTGCTTTTCTATTTTCACTGTTTTCCTGCTCTATTTTTCTCCGTATGCCAGCTAGGTTGTACTAACTTTTCCCAAGTCCCCTGCTGTGTTCAGTTTCAGTTCAGTCTCAACATATATTCGCTATCCGCACACAATTAATAAATCATTGCCAATCGCTCTTTGAAGCCAACTCACAAGTTATAGTAACACAACACAGTATAACATTGATTGTATTAAGACCCATATGAACGTGCACTTTCCTTTCTAGCTTTTCCTGCATCGTGCAAGCAGTTGGACTTAATAGTAGTAATTTCCATTAAAATAAACCACATTTGTGTCTAACACAATGCATGGTATAACACAATACAAGGTTAAACCCAACTCAACTGTCTGGTAAACTCTCTTTTCAGTGTCTGAGATAAACCTGACCCTACAGAGGTGACTTCTCTGTCATGCCATCCTTCCTAATATACACTATAGATCTTCCTCCGTCCCAAAGATGCTTTATGAACCACCTCCGGAGTACACGTCCGCTAACCGTGTATCTCTGAATAAACCGATTTCGTGTTGAACCTTTACTACTCTTCATGGTGGTAACTATATATCCCGATACCAGAGGCAAACATTGAGACTCTGCTTCAACATTTGGCAAGCTGTTTGATAGCTGTAATTTTGTGTCTATTTCAAACAAGGGCAAATGTGGGCCACTACAGAAATTACCCCTGCGATGATGCAGATGATCTCAGTGGTAGCTCGAGGCATTTGGTGAGTTGAACGTCTTCAGTTCTTCCTTCTGTTTCCTCCTTAAGCGAGCAGCATACTGCATGGGTTGTGTTTAGCATTCTATCTGGACACAGCAGGCCCAGAGTCTACTGTAGACAGCTGGAGCCCCATTATAAATCACCGGTGAAGAGTTGAATATAAGAATGACTCCATTTAACCTGTTCATTTTGCATTCTCTCTCTCTCTCTCTCTCTCTCTCTCTCTCTCTCTCTCTCTCTCTCTCTCTCTCTCTCTCTCTCTCTCTCTCTCTCTCTCTCTCTCTCTCTCTCTCTCTCTCTCCATACTTATCCAAGGTCAGGGTCACCACAGGCTGAAATCTATTCTGTCACGCTGGAAATGGAATTGAAGTACACTGCAAGAGAAGAATGGAGAGAATGGATGAAAAAAAGAACCAATTCAAAATAAAGGCCACCCAATTGTCACAGCCTCAATAATACGAGCGTCGGAGTATAATGCGCCCTAAAATTGAAGCTAGTAAATGTGAGTCGATGATGCTTTTTTCATCATTCCATTGTATCAAATGTTCATACACACATCCATACACACATTAACAACACCCACACCTACATTAAGTGCATAGTGTTAATGATGGTGGGAGAAAACTAGGGCACCCAAGTATAGATTGATCACCCAATCTAATGCTGTTGAGCACCATTACCCCATACACATATGCACATGGTAATCCCTATCCTTATGATTGCTTAGATCTATCTACCTCCTCAACATTCCCTGATGTATTGAATGGAGTAAAAAAACAGGGAAATAGATGGCAAGAAGCAAACCGCATAGTCTTCATCTAAATACTTTGACTGCTTATAGGACTGCAGTGCAGATAATAAACCAAGAGATCTTACGAACCAATAGCTTACAGACATTCTAAACATCAGAGCCTCCAAAGCAACTTCAATTTGCATTTCTCTACGAAACATATCCTTCAGGAGCAGGTAGGGTCGGCACTATGGACATTGGGAATTGGAACCAGTACTTTTAGTCTAGGAATCAAACACCATCACCATTATCCTGTTCCTCCTTCACCTCAGTGACCTGCAGTGACACTTTTTAACTCCTTTTTTAGCCATTTGTTGGCAGGCTTGAGGTAACAAGCCCAAACACATTGTGTGACCGATATTTCGTTGCGAAAATGTCGATCCGCTCATTCTGTGGCAGGATACTAACACCAAGAGAGAGAGAGAGAAAAAAAAGAAAAACAACAAAGCTGAAACTATAATACCCTAAGGAGTTTTCAACAATACTACAAACCTCAGTGTCCTCCTTGCTGAATTCAAAACAAAAAATATAGGATAGACAAATGGGCAATCCCAAACATGAATACATGAATAAACAATGCAATACAATTCAACTTTGTTGACCACACAAGGGGGAAAATGCCTTTTGCTTCAGCTGGCATACACACAAACAAAATAAGCACATTCCAAAACATTACAAAGCAGCAATATGAACAATACCTGGAGTTGTGTAAAGAATGTGCATCTTTCAAGAGGGAGGAATATATAGGTGGTCTAAAGCTGTCTGACTACTCTCTGTTTACTGAGTCCTGTTTGGAATAATTTCTACAGGGAGAAATATGCCTTTCGAATACATGCAGTGAATACACTTTCAAATGCTGCTAAACATGTCAAATCTTGATCCCAGCTCTGAGACACATACAGGGCTTTATGTATTCTTTATCAATAATGCATGTTGACCAGATGAGTGTGTTACCTATGGCAGTTGCCATAGGTAACCGACCATATATACAGAATCCAGACCTTTTTTTATGGTTCAAAAGTTCAGCGAGTAAATCGTCTAGCTTGGTGCATTGCAACCTCGATAAAGGTTATATAAGAAGGTAAATCGGAGATCAACTCTGAGATCCTGCTCAGCATACTGCCTCTACTGTTTCATATGGAGTGGAGGTGTCCGTTCGCACTTGGGCCTACTGTGTTGTATATTCTATTGTGTGCGTGAGCTATACCAAGTTGTGTTGCACGTTTCTACTCCAAGAGGTGCTGATTGTATGATACCAAATACTACCATAATGGACACATCCTTTTAGTTATTGATTTCCAAATATGACCACGACCTTAAGATGTTCAAAATAATCCAACCAATTAGATGGACCCTCTCGCTCACTTCACTTCAGCCAAATCTGGTTTATAGTTAAGCAACAACATATTATACTCTGTTTTCATGGGGGAATAGATTGGATAGGAAAAGGCTTTCAACAGGATCTAGGCCAGACTTATCTGCAGAGAGAAAGTTTGTGAGTTTCAGAGATCGGGATTGTCTCAAGAGCTAGATTGATCGAGTTGCCCTACAAAAGAAAGCTAAAGCTATTAAGCCAAAGGAGGCAAGTGAAGTTGTCACAGTGAGAAACATTTGTCTAAGCAGTAGCGGCTCAACTGACCAAAGGCGAGCCAACGCTAGATCCTTGAATGTGCTGAGTTCCATTTCCTCATCCGTGACTTGATTTGGCAACGAAGACTTCCACAGGTCTTTGAATGGGTCGGAGAAGCCATCTTCTTTCACATAAGCAGCTGTAGATGCACAGGATATGCTCTCAACTGCTCTTTGAGCATATGTAACAAAGAAAACTAGGAGAATGCTGAGTAGTTGGCAAAGGTGGAAGTAACGATACTGCCATTAAGGCGTTATTTGGTGTACTACTTCATTTTTTAAAGTCAGTCAATTAGTTTTTTTACCTCAGTATGGTTTAAATTAAGATAAGACGTTCAATACCTCTTATCTTAATGTGCAAAACAATTGTACATCCCATGTTATTTATTTTTGCTTTAAAATTATTTACGGAAAAAATAAAACTGACTAGACATCAATCAAATGCTTCCGTCAAAAACCAGCCAGCCAGATCCCGGTGCATGCACCGGGCCAAAACAGCGGTGCCCCGTGCCGGTGGATTTTTGAGGATTCCAATCTGAAGAAGGAGAGCTCCAGTAAACAGCACAACGCTTAGTGGAGCATGGGTCAGATAGAGGAGAGTTTGGAGGAAACAACACCAGTGGTTGAACAGGCCTTTGCAACGGGGAAACACAAGGCTGTGGTGCAATGAGAGTGTGCGTGGGGTGCGGCAAAAAGGGACACCCTGTGTGTTATCTGAGTAGTGAGTAGAATTTTGTGTTTTTAAAACCATTAGGAATCGATTTCTATGTTTTTTTTAAGTGAGCTACTTTTTACTTTTTACTCTACTTTACTCAATTTTTGTCAAGTAACCGTTATTGTACTTACTTGAATAGATTATTTCAGTACTCTTTACACCTCTGGCGGTTGGCACGTTTCCAGGCAGGAAAGGTTTTAAAATTGTTTGTTGAGCCAAAACTCGCGTACTCTATCATTCATTTTACGCTTTACATTGCTGAACAAGCTATAAAAAGACCATCAAATATGATGATATGACCTAGTAAAACAGGATATTAGTATGTCCCGGGATGATAGAATGAATCTGGGAGGTTGTTTAGCATTTCTTTGCGATGGCAGGCTATATGTATAGATAGTTATCATACCACAGAGGACAGACTGCCTCTCTGCCGCATACATGCATAATATATCTTTTTTGTGTTTTTTTGACCAGAAATACTAGGGTTCCATGATGTTAAGTTAGCTCTTCTGGCTGTCCTTCTTAAAATAATATTCTGCAATGATTATCATTAGCTCATTTAACTATGCTTCTTGCTGATGACTTCATAAAACAATCGCCCCAAACATAGAGCCCTTGTAATAAATCCAATAAATACAAAATAACAATAGCAACCTGCAATTCCCCTTAGGTTTAATCATTATTTTATCATTTCATCATACTAATATCATTTCATGTGATGCTCAAATAAAATGATAAGAAGATACATATCTGTACATCCTATAATAATGTATTTTCTCTCCAAAGTACATCTGATTGCGAGGCTGATACATAATTAAAGCGAAGGACCACAGGTCGTGTTGCAGGAAAAAATCCAGCGTAAAAGTCAGAGCAATGTTCCATACATCTGCATGGAGGACCAGGGTGGCATGGAAGCCGATTTGGCAGTTTTCTTTTGATAAAGTGCAACTGTCAACTGTAATTTACTCCTAAGCACATTGAGCACCAAGAACACCACTGAAAATAGGCTACTGTTTTAATCTGTCACAGACAGGGTTTGGTTGTTAAGTTGTTTGTTTTACTCGAGTACATTCAAGATTTTTTTACTGTATTCTACCCTGTGTATGATACAGCATACATACTATCTTTAAAAGAAAAGGATTATTATGGAAAATAAGACAGAGACACCAATCAATTCCCCAGAAGATTTGTGTCTGAATAATATTGTTTTTCTAGCCAACATGAACATGAACGGAATTGCTTATCACGGCTCACATTTCCCCAGCCTTTGATACAGAGGATAGAGAAGAGTTGGCGGGATACACAAAGATAAGTGACACGGAAGGCAATGACTCCCGCACTTTTGTTCTCTAGACGGCTCCCCTGGAGACGGCGCCTTTGCCGGTAGCCAGCGCGAGTGTATCTGTCAGCTTGTGTATGCAGTCAGGTTGGCAGTCACACTAAGACATGCACGCACACACTCACACCTGCAACAAAAACACAAAAAAAAAGGCATCAGCTAGGTTTGTCTGTCTGCAGGCCTAAATACTTTGTTATTTTGACATTTGATGAATCTCTCTGCTTGTGTTCAATTCATCTAATAATGACTCTAAAAGTCGCATGATGGAGTTAGTATCAGCCCGTAGGACGGAGGGCTGATACTAACTCCCATCTGTTGCTAGTGCCGTACGTGTATAGCTTGGCGAGCACTGCTTTTACTTAATGAAAAGTGATAGCGCACCGTTAAGAACTGCCCCGGGGGGGCAAAGAGTCCTGGGAAGGATTAGAGTCGTCTACATGCATCCCCTGAAGCCTCCTTAATGTCAAAGGTGTGATAATGATAATCTGTGGCATAACCTCCACGTCTTGTTTACATTGAGTCTGGGGCCAAAAACCCACACTGTTCGTGTCGCTATTTAATCAGGGAAGGCTGAAGATGAAACAGTTTTTCTTGGAAAGTATTTCGTGAAAAATTCTCCTAACCTCTGCTGGAGTACAGGAAGGAGCTCTGGGAGGGAATCGTTAGTCTCAGTTAGTTTGTTGTCAGGAGGACTTCAGCCTCCACTGAATCAGGAAGGACATCTGACCATTTCTGACCTCACTCTTTTATTTTTTTAGTCTTTTGGCGCCATGTCAGTGAACCTTGTCTCTCCTGCTAAACATGTTCCAGAGGGCAGCTATTGGAAATCAATGACAATACGCGGGTGACTGAGACTACTCCTTGTTGGGGGCAGGAAAAGCCTGATTCTTCTGAAAATTGAAAAGTGCAGTATAATTATGTGCCATTGACATCTGGATGACATATGGGCAACATAACCATATATAATCTAAACACAACTCGACAACGACGTCCAAACACACACCAAGCAAAGACACATTAGTGAAAAAATGTAAGACGGGGCCCATAGGGTGATTTTGCTTTGATTTCTGTTGAAGAAGTAATGAATGATAAAGAAAGTAAACAAGACAGGACGAAAGTTCGAAAGACAAGAAACAAGGGGAAATAAGTACATATATTTAGTTGCTGTTAAATGTTAGAGTGACAGTTAAAAGTGCATGCAATATGGTTTTCTTCCAAGGTTATTCATTTTTTAGAAAGCAGAGTACGACGTGGAAACGAGAATATACTGCAACAATACACAAACTGTTTGGGTTAGTGTCAGCCCAAAATGGTAAAGGGGCTGTGATTAGCGGCGAAACTGACCATTTGTCAGTGCTTCTCCATTGGCACATTAGGAACAAAATCAAGTCAAACCGCAAGCAAAAAAAACGAACATACCAACAAAATTATTATTTGCTGACTCATCCAAATGAAGTTTACAAAATCCGTAACTTGCATACTGCAATCTCAAAATTCCCAAATGTGTCTCAATCAGTAACTTCAGGCCTGTCTTTCCTTCAAATAGATGCAATCTGGGGATATCTAATTAGAAGACAATGACAGCTAATTTTACAGTCGGATTGACAATGTTAATCAGTTACAGTGATGCCTTTTCAGGCTGTTATTTTTCAACAGCGCTGAAAGAACCCCATTTATATTTCAATTGTGTGCTGCACTATTAATCAGCCACAACACGTAGAAGACAAAGCTAAAGTACATGAAAGTCAAATAACCCCTGAATTGCTGCCAAAATCTAGTCAAAGTTAAAGAAAGAGCTGAAGATTTAAAAGTCCCCTATTATACTACCAGGTGGGAGGGTGATTAGACATTAAAAGCCGTTTGAAATTCTGACTTTTCCTCTGCCTCAGAGACATTACAAGTGGGCGTGTCCACCTAGATGTTTGCCAAATAGGTCAGACTACTAGCTTAACCCTGTTGTTTAACTATCAAGCAAACATCTAGTGGACACGCCCACTTGTGATCGTCACTACGGCACAGAAAAAGGCTTTGCAATGGCTATGACACCTGACGCCTGGCGGTATAATAGGGTCCCTTTAAAGCCTTGACCCCAGCTTCATGTCCACCATTGTGGAGGTGGGACTTGGTCATGTGGCATGAATTTATATCGTTTCTTTCCCGTTGACGTTCATAAATTCAGAGCGTTTCCTGTATTCAGCGGTCGCCTCTGGCCTGGAGCTCTGCTGCCAAATGGCCCATGAACTGCAACCCCTACGTCCAGAAAAAAGAAATCAAGTGAAGATAAAAGATGGCAATAAGGAGCGAGGGCGTTGGTGGTGGTGGTGGGGTTGAGTGTGTAATGGAAACAGAAACAGTCTATTGTTAGCACCGTCTTCTCACACTGATGCAGTGGTGACGCAGGGTGTGGCGTTGGGGGATGGTGTGTGTGTGGGTGTTTGTGGGACTGTGTGAGTGAGTGTAGAGGGATATGTACATATGAGACGGACAAGGCAGCAAACAAGCTGGATGAGGTGGGGGGAGATGGGGTGCTGGCAAGAATTGAAATGAAAAGAACAGTGAGACAGAACCAGGAGATAACGTGTGAACGAGGCCAGAGGAGCAGGCTGTGGTGGGTTTAGATTAAACAAACACGAAATGACACCGATAACATCAACACAGATGAAATGCACGAGTGCACAGTATGGACTGCACACCTTTCTAATTCAGCATTCATGGGGTATGGGGATGCTGATTAGAATGTTGCACAAACTCTAACTTTGTTTTCTCTGGTTGGCAAAGGGTGAAAGGCAGAGCATATGAATGGAAAAACCATGAAATGTTGCATCATGCCTGAGGACGTGATGTGCTCTGGATTTGGAGGGTCCAACTGGCTCTTTCGAACCCCAAGGACAGGGCCATTAAGCATGTGATGAGCTGTGAAATGTGCGGGTGATAGTGAAATAATTCACTATTGCCAATGCAATTTCACTGTACATTGAACCAAATAGGAACGTGTATGTGTGTGTGTGTGTGTGTGTGTGTGTGTGTGTGTGTGTGTGTGTGTGTGTGTGTGTGTGTGTGTGTGTGTGTGTGTGTGTGTGTGTGTGTGTGTGTGTGTGTGTGTGTGTGTGTGTGTGTGAGGGAGGGAGGGGGAGGGGGGGGATGTCATGGTGACACAATAATAATGTTTTCGAAGAAAATACAAAACCACAGAAAACCAGTCCAGGATATCAAAGCAGAAATACAGGAAATCGGAAAAGGGCAGTTTTCGATGAAACCCCAAGCCGACAGTATTCAGCAGACATCCCCGTTGGGCAACACAGTTCAGTAAGCTGTAGACAGAGAAATAGACAAGGAGCGGAAGAATGAAAGAGAGGCAGGCATGGGAGAACCGAACAGAGGGAAGCAGTGGGACAGAACACACACACACGCACACACAGTTACATTGAATGGTGATCATTACATTAGAACCCAATGTGAGGTGACAGTGTGAGGAGACTCAGGGTGATGTTAACACTGGCTGATGACCTTGTTGTTTCTCCTCGCACACTTGTTGACCTTCTGTAGGATAATCAACATGTGTGGATGTGCGTGTGTAGGTGTGTGTGTATGTGGAAGTTTGTGTCTGTGTGTGTGTGTGTGTGAGCGTGGATGTATTATGTGATAAGCAGCTTAATGTCACAGTAGTTCATACTATTCACCATCTTTGTCTTCTAAATTTCTGCAGGCTGCCTGGGGGCAGATTAGACATGGATAGCTGTCCGTGTGCCTCAATGCCATTCCCTCTATGTGTGTGTGTGTGGTTGTGTGCGCGGGTGTGTTTGTGTGTACGTGTGCGTGCAAGTGTGTGTGTGTGTGTGTGTGTGTGTGTGAGTGTGTGTGTGTGTGTGTGCGTGCGTGCGTGCGTGTGTTGTTGCGCGCGCGGGTGTGTGTGTACTTGTGTGCACGGGTGTGTGTGTGTGGTTGTGTGCGTGCATGCGGTTGTGTGTTTGTTTGTGTGTGGATGTGTGCGCGGTTGTGTGTGTTTGTATGTGTTCATGCATGCGTGTGTGGTTGTGTATCTCTTGTGTTTGTGTTGGCTATCAGTTGCACTTGTTGCGTTAACACTGGCTCAGCACTAATCCGGGTGGCTCGTTAACGAGGTGGCATTAGCCTCTAAAGAATGAATAATGGGGAAACCGACACAGCGGTGTCACTGTTTATAACCATTTAAAGTGCCATTAGTTGAGTAATAGGGGAGTGATAATGACACATGGGTCCTTCCTCCAGCCAAGGACAGCTTCATCCATATTTTATGAAACTGTATTTATTTTGGGAGACTCCTTGACGGCAAAGTATTTGATTTAATAGAGCATGATAATGGGAAGACACAGGCAGCAAATTAACAAGCATCTTTAAGTAGACAATGGGTACATGATTCTCATACGGAGAGGTGGGCATCATGGGCAATGGCTACAGTGTACATAGTATAAATTGATTAGTAATATTGTAAACAAGGTGATAATGTTTGCATATAAATGTTAGATTATTATTAATATACATTTACCGACAACATCCATCTTTACCAGATGGTTGCAGATGAACAGTATGATAAATGTGATGTATTCTGCGGTCCATACAAGCCATACAACCCAATCACCACGCTAGAATAAGTTAGAACCATCGTTCCGGATATTAGATCTGATACGAGGGGGGGGGACGAGACAAGGCCGACCGATATCTCTCCTTTAGTGAGAATTGTGTTGGAGCAGCCTGTCCTCCAACAGAAACGACAAAAAAAGGTGAAAAATCGATATCAATACAGCAAAAGGCAGACGAAAAACCTTGAAAAACGTTTTTTTTTTTGATTGTATTGGCTTGGGCTTTCGAGCGATCGGACTGGCTGGTGCTTTCGACAATCGGACTGGCTGGGTTTTTTGAACGATCAGACTGGCTTGGGTTTTTGAGGGATCTGATTTGTTGTGGTTTTTCGAGCAATGAAAATAGAAGATGACCACTGGTGTAGTACCAACCCCCTATAAGGATCAACAGCAGCTCAAATTGTTCCACCGAGGGAAATCACAATTTCCTAATATTAGGCATACGCTAACCCAATAAAGGGCACATGGGTTTGTGTCACTAATGAATATCAAAGACGTGTTGCTTCCAATATCAAAATCTTGCTTGGATGCCTTCTTGGCTCCCAGCTGTAAAGTTGACCAGCTATCCAATCAACACGGAGATCAGCAAATTAAGACAAGAGCTCCATGGAAACACCATATCAAACACCTGGTTTCGAAAAACTCAGCTATCGTCTAGAGTCAAAGTCGTTCACTCGGCTTAACCATTAAGATTTGATCATCACACATTTGCGGGATCAGCCTTGCTGAGGAGGTAGAGTGTGTTGACTTCTCCTAACGTTGAGGTCGAGGTGTCCCTGAGCAAGACGGCTAATCCTAACTGCTCCCGACAAGCTGGCTGTCGCCTCGCGTGGTTGAGGCTCTGCTAAAGGCCATCAATGCAAATGTTTTCCTGTTAATCCGTGTTCCTGTCGCAGTGGTCAGCTCTAGAGCATGAGGCTGAAGGTGAACACATTTCTTACAAGCCAGAGGATTGAAGGTTGGCAACTGGCATTACTCCTGGTGGGCAGTGCGTCCCCGGACAGCCGTTAAGGGTCCTATCTGGGTCTTGAGAGGCCCCACATTGGGTGCCAGTGTAACAATGTTGGTTTCTACACACCACCCATGTGGCTTCTCTGGTCTCCAAACAGAAGGATGCAGATTGTGGTGTTGAAAGCTGCACGTTTTGCATTTAATGATCCACAGCCTGGTGCTCCACGTTGCCATGTAGGACATCACTCGTCGAGTGTGTGATGATGGCTGGCTTAACCTGTGCACACTGATAACTCACTGCACAACAGGTGTGAATCCTCCCCCAGCCCCAGAGTCCAATCAATCAGACTCTGCAGTATTCATAGCTTATTTGCGTTCCTGTGACAAGCCTACTCAAGTGTTATGCATGTTCAATATACACACTGCACTAGGCCTATATGCTTTATAGGTACACTCAACTATTGTAAAGGAAAATATGAGTCAAACTTATAATCATTGCTCCTGCGATTCACTGATTGGAAGGCAGGGAGAATGCACACATATACTATTCTATAGGTTTGATAAACCTATAGAGTGTTTAATATTCAATAGTTCCATCTCATTCAAATGTGTATGCGTGTTTGTGTGCGTATGCATGTGTGAGTGAGCTTGTGTGTAACATTGAAAGAGGTATTCAATTCAGATGCATTCCCAATAGCATACTAATTCTTAACACATGTCTTTGATCGCAACTATGCATTGGAATCAGTAGCTGCAAGGTGGGTCGAAGAGAAATTTAATTCCCCCGGCTTCTGAGAAATGATAATGCAAATGACCATGCACAGATGACGTGTGTTGAGTTCTTGCTGTGTTTACGTAGATGTCCTTCAAGTACCGTAGCAGTAGGAAAAGGTTGAACATCTTGTGGTTTCCTCCCTATGTTAACATGATCACACACTGCAGAAAAACAAAACCCCTCTCTGTGATAAGCACACATACTCAAATACCCACACACACACACTTACGCACACACCCTAACAAACAGACACACACGCACACGCACACGCACACACACACACACACACACACACACACACACACACACACACACACACACACACACACACACACACACACATACACACACGTACACACACAAACACACCTCAGATGGCTCCATCATTTCACTAAAACATATTCCCACAGAAAGATCCCACAGTTTGATCCGAAAACCTATTTTACAATCACAGCCTGATGAGTAAATACTTTTTGTTTGTGATCACTTTCCTGCTGCTTTCATGGGCAAGTCTATAAAAAAAATACCGGATTTCTTCCTTTTAGTTAGCATTTGATGATTGTTTACTATCGGGATGAATGGAGTACGAGGTATTCGCAGCCCACGCACCACATATCCCAGCAGCCGCCCTTTTCAAGCAATCATGGGTGTTGTCAGTACTCCTAGCGCAACTATGCTGCCGTCTTTGTTGACAATGAGAAAGTCATACACACATCAACACACACAAACCCACACCTGGTTTAATAGAAGATGCCGTTTATGTGTGATTCTGTGCCCCCAATTTCGGCACCAAACTTTTTGTCGACCTGGTCTTCCGGGATACAAATATGGTTGATAAACGTCATCACTTTTTACCATTCCAACATTGAGATAAGGGCGCCCCCAAATAAAAATTGTACTTCCTGAACCCAACATAACATCAAGTGAACCCCCCCCCCCCCCCCCCCCCCCCCCCCCCAAACCCGAATAAAAAGAACAAATACAACCAAAAATGCTTCAAATATGATTTGCCTTCCCTACCTTCAAATCACTATTCTATAGTATATAGCTATTTTAGTGGCACTCCGTCTCAAGGTTCATCCTCTGATCCACTTATTTGAGTCAACAAACAGTATTTGCATATTGGCCCTAACACTTAATATTATATTTAAATCAATAATTTTTTGTTGTATTATAACTTTTCTAAATATATTTTATTTCACAACAAATGACCACTACCAGTTTTCCTCACTTTGTGACCATTTGTTTGTAACTGCAATACAAGTGCAATATAACTAGCACTAAAAACCAATAGTATTACTAACAAGGTGGCTTCAAATAAAAGTGTGATTACAATAACACATGATAACAAATACATTCAACAGCATCACAATGTATAATAAAGTAGCAAAATAAACACTCAATGTTCTCGAATAGAATGAGAGATTGTCCATCTGGCGGGAGGCAATTGTTTGTTCTGTTTGATAGAATCCTTACTTCGAGTAGAGTTTCCCTACTTGAACCAACCACCTGAAGGTTATGTTTTTCCTAGCACTCTGGATAGGCACAAAACGCTCCGGCACTCCTCTCTTTGCAGGGCTAGGATCACCATCCCTGCACAAGGGAGAGAGAATCTCACATTGTCCACACGTGCTTGAAGACATCAATCCACTGAAGCGGCAGCGAAACAGAGAAAACCCCAGACGCTTAAAGACTCAGCCTGGCTCCGTAAGAAGCCAGACCGATTTTATGCAGTCATTAACAGTTAATATAAAGTCGGTCACACTTGGTTTCACAAAACGACATAAAACATCTACTCACTAACGTTTAGCTATTTGTAACGTGCACTGTTCCCTTTTGTGTGGAAGCGATACGACATCTTCCTTACATCCCTCATATACACTTGTAATTGCGTACCACAAAAATGGCCGGACATTCGCTTCTCTCTAAGTAATGCTGCACAAACAGCCAACATGCCTTTATGTGTTGATATAGTGGTTATTATCCAAAACCGTTTGATTAACAATGAAAACAAATATTACAATTCTTCACACACATACCCCACATCGCCCAAAGAAATAATTGAGTAGAAACTGAAGCTTGCTTGTACTGAGAAGTCAGCAATCACTTCTGTTGTAACTTTTAAGGCTATTTTCCTTTACGAATGTTTTGATCTTTTTTATATTCAACCGTCTCTCTCTTCATTGAAATGGCTGTCACCTATGCTAAAGCAATCACATTTTCATCGTAAAGGGTGTAACCCTCTCCAATTAGATATATTCAAATGTAATTTCCTTATTTAATATTTGTTCAGGTTCTAGCAACCAAGGGTAACAGCAGTGTTCAGATCTGCAGCGAAAAATGTCTTTGCTATAAGCAAACAGATGTGTCCCCCGAATGCCTCCTCTCCGGCAATGTGTCATACTCCACAGACTGCACCTGCAGGGGTAATTCCTCCATTCTCCCATTCTCAGAATGTCTTCTTGCGGGCAGCAAAGAGGCACCGTACAGCCCCGGGCACCGGAGGCCCTGGAGGGGCCCGTCGGCCGGGGAGCCCCCCCCGTCCACCCCACACACGCTGGGGTTGGACTGGTACCAGTCGGAGACGCTGTGCTCCGACCCCCGGCTGCCGTCCGCGCTGAGGCGGTGGTCCCCAGCCGCCCCTCTCCTCTTCCCCAGCCCGAGCCCCAGCCTGATCCCCAGTCCCTGGCCGCGAGCCAGGCCCAGCAGCCCGGGCACGCCGGCCAACGACGTGGCGCCCGTCGCCGCGGCGACGTGGCTGCGGTCCGACGCGATGAGGGTGGCGTCGACGGTGGTCGTGGCGGGGGAGTGGTTGAGCGAGGCCGAGGGGAAAAGGGCGGCCGCCTTCTTGCAGTAGCGCGTCCGTAGGACCCTGGCCGAGCGGTAGATGTTACCGATGAAGCAGTAGCAGATGGGGTTGAGGCTGGAGTTGGTGAGGCCCAGCCACTGGACAAAGGGACGGGTCTGGAGGAGCCAGGACGGGGGCCTCTCCTCGCGGTCGATCCAGAGGTCGGCCAGGTAGAGGGGCAGCCAGGACACGGCGAACAGCAGCACCAGACACACCACCATCTTGGCGATCTTCTGGCGCATCTTGAGGCGGGAGTTGTGCAGCGCTTGGCTCCGGGGATCCAGATCGGAGAAGGTCGACTTCCTGCCCGCCCAGAGACGCCTGCCGGTGAGGAAGCTGATGATGAGGTTAAACGTGACTGGCAGGCAGTAGAGGGCCACGAACAGAACCACGTTGTACCTGCGGAGCACATTGAGATCTTGTTAGTGCGAGATGAAGCACCTATTGGCGTAAGTAACATTAAATAACCATTGATCCCCAGGGCACACAAAGCCTATAGCCTCAACCGAACCTAATTCGTTGTTTTCCACCCAGATCTTTCTTTGCCCTATTTTTAGATCTGAAAAAAAAACGAAGCTTTGTGATGAGAATAGGAAGTATTAACCTCCAAGTGTTGTTATCTGTGGCAAACGCATTCTTAGGACATTCATAAACGATAAATTGTTATGCAGATAATAATGCAAAATAATAAAACATAACAAAAATAAACTAATGAAAACAACTACTCTGTCTGTCTATCCGTCTATATGCCTGTAAATCTGTACCTATCAGGTATGCAACGACTAGGACATTCTGGGCTGATATTGATCTTTACAAATAACAATTTGTTGGACAGCCGATGCTGATACCGTTGGGTTTTCTGTATTCATTATTTTTATATTTATTCTTATTGTGCCAGGGACATGAAGTTATCTTCATTTTATAAAAAAAATGTTTTATAGTCTTTCAGCCCGTCATCCCACTCTATGACGATAAATTGAATCATTCAGATGTATAAAACAAGATTTAATATAACCTTCATATAACAAAGATCCTTTTGCATAAAAAAAATAGAAATTGGATATGTGTCAACAGAAAAACCACTGCAATCGATGAATGTCGTCTCGTTGCATCCCCGGCTCTGTGTCAATGTATGAAGCTATGTATGAGCAAGCATGCACACTATCTCCGCCACCAGATCCCTGTCTGTGGGTGGTTCCCCCCCTCTGTGCCCACGCCACGCCTGCCCCCCCCCCCCCCCCCCCCCCCCCCCCCCGGTCACCTACCCCTGCTTGAGCCTGGGCTGCGGCCACTCCTCCTGGCACACCAGGATGGAGAAGCTCCCGAAGCTGACCTCGCGGCGGCGGTTCATGACGGCCAGCGGCGCGCACATGGCGGACGACGCCGCCCACACCGCGCCCACCGTGGCCCACGTGCGGCGGCGGGTGAACAGGGAGCGGGCGCGCAGCGGCGAGCGCACGCTGTAGTAGCGGTTCACGCTGATCACCGTCAGCGTGAGCACGCTGGCCGACACGGACACGGCCTGCGTGAAGGGCACGGCGCGGCACAGCAGGTCGCCGTACACCCACGCCCGGTAGATCTGGATGCCCAGGGTGACGGGCATGCACACGCACACCACGGCCAGGTCGCACACCGCCAGGTTGACCAGCAGGCTGCGCGTGGCGCTGACCCCGGACAGGCGGCGCCGCCGGCTGCCGCGGCCCGTCAGCACGTGCAGGGACATGAGGTTCCCGGCGAAGCCCAGCGCGAAGGACGCGCAGTACATGAGCGTGAGGGCGATGGTGGCGGGCTCGCGGAGGGTCCACAGCAGCATGCTCTCCAGGACCCCCGCGTCGTCGCCCCCCTCGGGGGGGCCGGAGGGGGAGAGGGGGAAGGAGGAGGAGGAGGAGGAGGAGGAGGGAGGAGGGAAGAGGAGGCTGAAGGTTTGGTTGAAGGAGGAGGAGGAAGGGGAGAACGAGGGGGAGGAGGAGGTGGAGGAGGAGGTGGTGGAGAGAAGCAGGGAGGAGATGAACGAGGAGGAGGAGGAGGAGGAGGAGGAGGAGGAGCCACTGGGGAGGGGAGAGGGCAGAGGTTGATGGATGGAGGCGGAGTGGGGTGCGGAGGAGAAGGGGAGGACCGGAGGTCGGCCGAAGCCATAGGTGGGGCCGAGCCCCCCCCGGGAGCCCGGGGTGACGTCGCCTGATGTGAACTGCATCAGCGGTGAGAGGGTGCTGTCCGACAGCTGAGCCTGTTCAAGTCCCATGATGGCACTGGGCCCTGCGGATCACAGGACCAGTCGACCGCAGCGGGGGAAAAACAAGGAGATAAACCTCTACGCCTCACTGGACCGGCTGTCCATCGCGGTCATCTCCAAGACGGATCCAAGAATATCAAGTGATGTTTGTACAAACAAATAGTCTCTGGGGCTTCATACTGAAGTAGTTCTATAGCATCGTCTGGGCATGGCTTGGGTTCTCCCCATATAACGAAATGTATTTCTAATTCGGGCTTTTGTTGTCTTCTTTATCCACTATTGTTCTGATTATTTATTCATTGGCTACATGAGGAGCCGGGACAGCAGCTCAGGGTGGAAGGCAATGGTGTGAATGCACTTCTTACATAACGTCCAGCATTTGATCCTCCGGGGGGATGGCTCACTAAACACGCTGACGAGAGACCAGCCCCTGGTCCAGCTTCCCCTTATTCCCCCACAGCAGGGTCTCTTGTCTCAACTCTTCCTCTCTTCAAACCCTCCCTCCCTCTCTCTCTCTCTCTAGCTCTCTCTCTCTGAGCCGCTCTTCTCAGCACTACTGCTGATGTTGAACCTGGAGTGGAATCACAAGTGGCATTAGATGTGGAGGTTGGCCAAAGAAGCAACATATAACAAGTGCACCATGAGTGTATATATATGTTTGTGGATATGCTATTATTGTTTTATTTGGTTTACATGGGACCTTTTAAACATTTAAACACACAGACACAGCCTTTGCAGTCAAATGTGTGCTGCGAACCCTTCCGAGGGGACCGAGTGGAGCAGTTTCTTGGCTGTGAAAGCGTTCGGGATGTTATTCTACACACACCCAATAACACAATTACAGATGTTGGACTTGAAACAAAAGATGCAGGTGTTTTGGATATAAGACAAACGGATATCATGGATCTCAACATACCATTTTACTGTTACAAGGGCTTTATTGATTGATGGTTTTGAAGATATTGGAGAACAATCATGGAATGTGCCTCTTTTTTTGGCTTCTATATATTTGACGTCATTTTAAACAATTTAACAAAAAACGATCCCTAGCCTATTTCAACTGTCCATCTTTCATACATGCCCTCATTAAATAAAAAAGATTTTGCCCGAAATAAATTGTACAGTTGAATAAGTTAGAAAGAAAAGTTGATATTGGCGAATATTAGCAGCCCATCATTTACACGAGCCTATTGTACGTGTCCTATTAAAAAAAGAACAATTTATGAAAACGAAATGATTGAAATAATAATAATAAGTATTCTTTGCTTACCTTTTATAACATTTCAATCAGATCGGTACAGGCACTTGGTATCAACAGATTCTAGAAGATGTGACATCCCATCGTCTACTCCAAGTGTCAGCTGCACAGGCGCGTCAAACAATGTCCCAGGCGATGGAAACGAGCCTCGCACTATGACTTATGGAAGCGCAACATTTGTGGTATAAATCCGTTTTAGTTCTGAGGTGGGCGACTCTGACGTCCGCTGTTCCGGACTCCTGCTACATCGATTGTGTACAGCGCAGCAACATGCGTCCTATCCAGCATGTGATGCGCAATGAGAGGCTGTTTTTCTTTTTTTAACTATTGGGGCTTGCTGGCTTTGGGTCTCTGCTAAAATGCTATCTCTGAAATAATAGTTGTAGTAAAATATAACACAGGCTATTAGCCACCACAGATGTTTTACAGGTGGCTATGGATATTGTTAATTAGGTCTTATATTTGTGCTTCTTTCCTCTTAATACGTTTGGTGGTAAAGTCAGTACTAGGGTCCTCTGTGTGTGTGTGTGTGTGTGTGTGTGTGTGTGTGTGTGTTTGTGTGTGTGTGTGTGTGTGTGTGTGTGTGTGTGTGTGTGTGTGTGTGTGTGTGTGTGTGTGTGTGTGTGTGTGTGTGTGTGTGTGTGTGTTTGTGTGTGTGTGTGTGCGTGTGTGTGTGTGCGTGTGTGTGTGCGTGTGTGTGTGTGTG
The DNA here is from genome assembly GCF_902167405.1 of Gadus morhua. Lineage (NCBI taxonomy): Eukaryota > Metazoa > Chordata > Actinopteri > Gadiformes > Gadidae > Gadus > Gadus morhua. The sequence continues at coordinate 19,496,648 of NC_044050.1, forward strand.
TGTGTGAGAGATCCGGTGTGACGTGTGTGTGTGTGTGGGGGGTGGGGGGGGGTGGGGGTGGTGGGGGAATGCACTTCACAAGCCGTCTGTCTGTCATTCTGCCTATCTTCTATCACAAACCATGTGTCTTTCTGTCCTTCTTGCTGTCTGCGCTACATCTTATGGCACCAGAAGAACAACATGATAGACTGCTTTCGGATTACCTTTCCATGGCTTCAAAACTAGATGGCCAAGTATATGGGCTGGAACGCTGTGCCTGCAGATAACAATACTCTGCATACCCTTGGGCATGGCTAGATTCAAATATGACCCTGCAAAATTATTACAAGGTCTGTTCTACTGTGTTGAGGATTCCCTTCACATAGTAACATATTTTACCGTCTTTAAAACTGTCCTTTTGGGGTTTCAATATAGCATGCAATGGATATAGCATCCAACATCAACAGCATCCAATTTGTATAGGAGAATAAAAACACATCCCCTGTTCATTATTGTCAATCAAATGCATAATGTCATGAGGCAGAGAATCAAACACATTGACATCTGCTGTTCAGGGTTTTTTATGGTGTTGATGAGAGTGCAATTATCAGTTAACTGCAGGTAAAAAGGGCTGAATTGCCTGTAGGTAGGATTTAAGGCCCATTATGTGAGTGTAAGAAATTGGCCAACTGCCGGTCAGCTCTGAGTGGGTGAAATGCACTGTGAGAATATCTGGTTTAATTCAAAAGCGCCTGCCTCTGAGACAGTTTTGATTTTAGATTCCTCATTTCTAATCAATCAGGGTTATCTCTTCCCACATCTTGCCTGTCAATCACAGGTATGTGAAGGGGGAGAAACATATGGGAGTGAGCTTATAGAGCAAGGGGACTTTTTTAATGCTCGGTTTCAAAATCTTGTCCTCTTCTTATCTCTTTCTTTACTACTTTTGAATCTTACCTCCGGCAGCTTAAAAAGTTAGTTCATCAGTAATCAGCTAAATGGGGTTTAAGATGTACTGCATTTACATATTAGTTTTCTTACCTTAGTGTGCCTCCCAATTACCCATTCATACACTGGTTCAAACACAGAAGATAGTGTCGCAAATAGGGCTAAGGCATTTTGCTCAGTGGCATCTCGCCACTTAGCTAGGGGTAGCTGAGGATCGAACCAGCAACCCTGTGGCTGCAATACAATCCACTCTGTCTCATTTCTCCTGAAAAACTGCCACTGGCAGTAAGAGCTTAAGAGTTGATTCACAGTTCATCGACAGGTTTATGGGGTTTCAGAGTTTTGAGGGCCATGGCTCCAAACCCTGACAAACAATGTGTTGGAACTCTAAGTGAAAGCACAGGCATTTCCTCTCATTCTTAAACTGAAACACACACACACACACACACACACACACACACACACACACACACACACACACACACACACACACACACACACACACACACACACACACACACACACACACACACACACACACACATACCCACACACACACACACACACACACACACAAACATACACAAATAAAGAAGCACACAAACTCACACAAAACCGGCATGACCATAGTCGGATGACCTCACACATGAACACACCCACACACACACACACACACACACACGCACAAGCAAACACACTGTGTGACTCACACTCTTACTGGCTGACAGCAATGGCCCCTTCCTGGCCTTGTCCAGCAGGAATTGAGGAGGATGAAATGCATTTTAATTTTTCCTATTGTCCTTCCTGACCTTGGGATGAAACTGAACACTGTGTGCTTTTTCGATTAAGAAAGTGAATTCACACGCAGGGTTCCCAGTCAATGCTAATGTGGGAAAAAAATGTCGTTTTCCAAATGGGCCTGGAGATTCCCATCTTATTGATGATAATGTATGGACTGAAGGAAAGAATGACTGGATTTACAATTGGCACATGTATTTCTTTATACTGATTCATTGATTAAATGTATTATATATTTATCGATATATACGTACTGTTTATGAATGATATTTCCAAAATATGTTTTACAGAATATTTGTTTGATTCTGCCCTATGGTGTGTCTGTGTGACTATGGACAATGTATATTGATAGATATGATAAGTTAATTTCCCATACTCCCATTTATGTAGCATTCAGTGCAATCGATAAAATGTGTTAAGGTCAGAGTATGCAACTGCATGCACTAACATGTATGCACAATCTCACACATACGCACACACACAGACAAACACACACACACATACTCACACACACACACAGAAAAACACACGCACACACACACACACACATGTACACACACACACATACACACACACAAACACACACACACACAGATTGAAAGGCATCAGAGAGTTGACCTTTGGATGCAACTGGATCTCAACTGTGTTTTTCAAGACATAACAAGACGACAAAAGCTAAATTCAAATTGTACCAAAGAGGGTATCTGTTATCGCCTATGGATGCAATAGACACCTGGGCGCCTATACATTTCTATACATTCACAATCTAAGTATTAGCCAGGTGTTCAGAAATACACCCTGTCGTTTCCTCTCTCACTCCCTTTTTCTGGTTGTCACTCATTCTCACTGTCTTTGTCTCTATGTTGCTTTCACAATTTTTTTCCACAAATCACATTGTGTCTTCTAAGAGAACGTGAAGCTATTATCATAAATCATTACTGCTTCACTCTGTGGTTATGCTTGGATCCCCGCTGAAGGCATATATGAATCATTTTCTGTAACACACACACACATACGTACGCACACACACACACACACACACACATACGAAAACACACTTCCAGTTAAACACACACCCACACTTTAAGCACGCCCACACAGAAGCATGCATACACTCCCCCCCCCGTCCCCACACACACAAACAAAAAAAAACACAATCAACCCCCCCACACCAAACACTTAAACGCACAACACACACAAGCACCCCCCCCCCACCTCCCCCTTCCCCCACACAGACGCACACAAACACACACAACATAGAAATATGCATGCACCATCTCCTTCCCCCCATTAATTAAATCTCTAAAATCTTTTAATGAAGCGACCCCCGTCATCAGGATCGGAGCTCGGGGGTAATCATCTTCTAGAGGCACTGCACACACGCACACACACACAAACACAGACAGACACACACACACACACACACACAGACACACACAGACACGCACAGACACACACACACACACACACACACACAGACATACACACACACACACACACACACACACACACACACACACACACACACACACACACACACACACACACACACACACACACACACACACACTCCCTGCTTCCCGCCTGGTGTCTACTTCTACCCAGGCTAACTGCTGTTGTTGTGTACCCATCAGCCCCCCCACTCATCACTCATACCTGCCAGCCGTAAACAGCGGTCTTACATGACACTCTTACAATTATCCCTGCTCTTTCTCATTCCCATTCCTCACAGGC
>NC_044050.1:19502606-19507606 GCF_902167405.1 Gadus morhua
CTCCCTACAGCCACTAGCCCTCACACTGGTCTATTCTATCCCCATCCGACCTCAGAGCGCTCATAAAAACGTCCATATACAAGCCAGTGGGGAACTCAACATTAGTCAATCGATATCTTTGTTACTTCGCACTGCTGCTCTGCTCACGTACCATTCTGGAGATTTTGGGTTATGCTGGAAGTGTCGACATTGGTTCCTTGAACCACAGGCCTCATTCGCAATTACTTAACTTTGGGTTGAGGCTTGAGTGGGATTTATTTAAAATATTAATCAAAACTGGAACGATTTACTAAATAATTAATGGCACTGGCCATCTGTGAACCTTACAGACAGCACATATGGGGTCTCTGTGTGTGTGTGTGTGTGTGTGTGTGTGTGTGTGTGTGTGTGTGTGTGTGTGTGTGTGTGTGTGTGTGTGTGTGTGTGTGTGTGTGTGTGTGTGTGTGTGTGTGTGTGTGTGTGTGTGTGTGTGTGCGGCTGGCTTTGTGTGTGCGTGCGTGCGATCAATTTGACAATCAGGTGCGACAACGAAATAAAATCTGCACGCATGATGACATAATAATATTATAACTATGCTACCATCTAGTGGAGAAAAATTGAATAACCATTTAGCGAATATGCCGACCAGGTCATTTTGGTGGAAGCTTTCAATCACAACTTTTTGCTTATAATTCCATAGGTGGATACATTCTTTCAAGTGTAGCCCCATTGGGATTCCCATCCAACCAACATCTGACCCTGTCAATGTAAATGCCATACCCTACAAATTAAACTAAAGGATGAACACAGATAGGCAAAAAAACAATAGGCCAATCGATTAGGGATTAGCATCATTTAATTATAGGAAGGAACTATTATTTATTTATTGGTAGGCTAATGTATGATTATTTCACAGGGTTATAGTAAATCTAATTTAGAGGCCTCACTAAAACACACATGTCTGCGTTTGTGTGGATCTTTTAGCCTTGGGATGTTGTTGTGCGGGCTGGCTTGGGCTGCCCAGCGTAATCTGTGCTATCGTCTGGTAAACGGTCCAGTAATTGGCATGATGTTACCGTGTGATGCGGACCGCTTTACGGGGAAAAGGGTAATTCCTGGCATGCAACTTCTAGGAAACATCGTTGGTACTTCGGGAAGGATAAGAGTATTCTTTAGATTTATAAGGAAAAAAATGTTTAGTCACACATACACTTACACTTACTCAATATCAATCTATTTATATATTTTGTATTCATCCATGATATTGTTAATGTTATTATTATTATTGTCTATATTATTATATTTAACGTTCTCATTGTTGCATCATCATCAGGAGAATATGTTTGTGTAATTAGGGCGAGGTGGTTGCTAGCAGTGCACTTGTCTGTGCAGATCAGTAGGTCAGATCACCTCTGCTTGGGGTGCTTTTCCTCCACACTGATCGGACAAGACACTCTCAACGACCAACTTGTCATTGTCACACTGACAACAAGTGAAGGCTGCCAGCCCAGTTCAGCATGAGACGGCGGCGTGGCGCTCCCTTTGAAGCGTCCGTCACACTAACTAACCACTGTTATCATGTCACTCTCACACATACCTGAGTTAACGCATATGCAAGCACGCACACATACACACGCACGCACAAACACACGCACGCATGCACAAACACACGCAGGCACACACAATTAAAAAACTGAAATGCTCTGTTTTCGAGGAGAGCAACCATAAAACATTCGTGTTTAACAACATTCCTCAGAAAACATTGTCCCAATTGACAAAACAGAGCGTCCTTGTTAGCGCGGGATTTTATTTTTGCACTGCTCACGACAGTTTCTTTGGCTTAAACTCATCCGAGAAGCTTTGTTTTTCACCGTTGGCTGTCGGCTGTTCCTCCGTGCTGGCAGCGCACAGGGAAGAGAAAAGTCTCAGCTTGTTAGCAGACCGCTGGATGTGGTACAGAGAGAGAGATACCGTTGAGGTTACTGACTCAGGCGAACACACCTGGAATCAACCGAACTGTGGTAATTCACATTCCTGAATACAAAAACACAAAGACACAATTCATTTTCTCATTCGCCACATGTTTTTGCAGGATTTGCGTTCGCTGTGTGTATTTATCTGTGTGAGAATTGTGTTCATATAAGACATAAATAAGATGATTTTGATTCTGATGTAATGAGTTATTCAAACAGATTTTCAATGTGACAAAATTAAATTAAAAGTCATCTTTTAGACACATCAAACCCTTCTGTAACAATGGCCCATTCACTACTCAAGGCAGCTAGTGTCTGAGACAGAGCGAGTGTACAAACTCACGTTAACTCTATCTGAAACAACACCATGACTGTTTATTCTTTTTTTAGGCGTCTGTTTGGGGTTTGGAGTCTCTCTGTGGGGGACGTGTAAGGGGCGTGGGGGGGGGGGGATGAAGATACACTATATGTATCATTGTATGCATGAGTGACACGATGAACACTCCATTCAGCACTTACAGAGGATTGCGCAGTCCAATCTACAATCCAAGTGTGTGCCTGCATGTGTATGTTTGTGTGTGTGTGATTGTGTGTGTATGTCTGTGTGTGTCTATGTGAGCGTCACGGGAAAGTGCAGCGCACGGTTGTGACCGGGCCCGTATCGCTCTTGTCGTCTTACCCATCTGTTCCCCTTTAGCAGCGTGCACTCCATCTATATTTTCTCTTTCTCTTCACTTCCCCCTTTGGGATTTCCTGTGTGAGGGTTGATGCCTGCATGGCGTGTTAGTGTGTGTGTGTGTGTGTGTGTGTGTGTGTGTGTGTGTGTGTGTGTGTGTGTGTGTGTGTGTGTGTGTGTGTGTGTGTGTGTGTGTGTGTGTTTGTGTGTATGTGTGTGTGTGTGTGTGTGTGTGTGTGTGTGTGTGTGTGTGTGTGTGTGTATGTGTTTGTTTGTGTGTGTGTTTGTGAGTGCCGTGTGTGTGTGTGTGTGTGTGTGTGTGTGTGTGTGTGTGTGTGTGTGTGTGTGTGTGTGTGTGTGTGTGTGTGTGTGTGTGTGTGTGTGTAAGAGTGTGTGTGAGTGTTTCTTTTGTCAGAATGCAATATTCCTTCAGCTTGATTAGATGTGTGTTGGCTTCAACCCAAATGAAACAGCAGCTAATTTCTCTGTTCGTCCCAAGGTTCTCTTTCTGGGATCCCGAGCTCCAACTTTCACCCTCAGTCGTTGATTCAATGTACGTGTGTGTATGTGATTTTGTGTGTGTGTATTTGTGTGTACACATGTACATACAGTGAAATGAACACACGCAAACACACGTCACACACACACAAACACAAACTTCAATACTTCATTCAGAAATACCAGTGCCGTGTTCCAATACCCGTACTGTCCGCACTTACTAGCCAAAATTTGAGTACACAGTACGTTCCAATTCAGATCCGGCGAAAAGAAGTATACTTCAAGGACCCGGATGCCGTACTCAAAACGGGCTAATCGTGCAGTGTGGATCGAAGGACACTCCCCATACTCAACGGCAGCCATCTTAGCTACGTAGCGGAAGAGGCGGAGCCAGGCTGAGCCAAAGTCGGCGCATTTTCCACATAGCCTGCATTAATAGAGTCATTTTGTAGTTTTTATAGTTTTTATAGCTGCTAGGCGTAAAGAGTTCACCGTTCAAAGCGGGATGTTTATTGCGGGGGAGGAGCCACGGCGGCAGTCGTGATCGTCATTTCCGGTAAGTGCACCACAGAGTACTCGATTTGGAACAGCACTCACATCAAAAAAATTAGCGTACTCAAGTGAGTACGGATAGTGCAGATAGTGTACTTCCTTTAAGTATACTCATGGAAGTACGGGTATTGGAACACGGCCCAGGGCCTAAATGTTGTCAGATGTAGCAGTTGTCTGATCATGCTTTAACCAGTAACCATATCGGGAGGGTAGTAAGGCAGCCAAACACGCAACGTCGACGATACCAACAACATCTCTTCCTTCCAGATGTGTCGGCTTCAAATTAATGAGGAAGTTGAGCAATGTGCTGCTAGCTGTTCTGTCCTCAGCGCAGAGCAGGCTGTGCTCCTCAGATCCCTAGTACTCATCCCTATGTGTGTACATGCCCCAGGCCGCTGAATAAAGAAACAACAAGCTCTCACTTGAAAGCTGACACAATGAACAGACCATTGCATGGCAACATGTAGCATCTGACAGTGACGTTGGAAGTTAGAAGGGGTGTACGTCGCCTGTACTAATGACTCATAGACAGCACATAAGAGGTACATTGCATCTCATTGTATGTAAGACACAATCTGCTTTAGGGCTTTATTAGTTTAGTTACTGATTAGAACCACAGCAATGTAAACACAAGTTAATCTCTGCATCCATCTTCAGCGTTCACTCGGCTGATGGGCTGATAGCCTTTCCTTTCCCTGGGTTTCCTTACCTTTGGGCTGTCTTTAGGAGTGATGGCATGCTCAGCAGCAGCTGCTGCACCACTGAGCACTTGAGGGAAGGGAGTGACCACACGTTCAAGTTCAGAGAACCTACACTAGCACGCACACACACGCACACACACGCACAAACGCGCGCGCGCCCACACACACACACACACACACACACGGTTCGTTCTTCCAGCTGTACAGCGAGTGGTGCGCCATCGCCCTGTGGTCCCACTGAGAGGAGTCACTGACCACAGATTCTGTTTCCCATACAACGCTCCAATATTAAGGAAAGTTAGGTTTAATGATCCTAATTGCACAGTTTGAATTCTGAAGGGTATTTCGGTGAATCAACTTTTATTTAAAACTTTTTAGGTATTACCAAGAAAAACTTGAGTGATGTATTGCTGACCACGGAGATTGATCTGACTCCAAATAATTCACTTTATTTGTCTCAAGAGTACAGGCTCTGCCCTAGGGCTCTGCCTCAGGTTTAAACAAAACCAAATTTAATCCAAAAAGGAAAAGGCAGGACAGAAAGACCTTACCTCTCTATCAGTTGAAATCAGTCGTGCAACATGGTTACATGGATCCGGCCAAGTGTACTGACCCACAGAT
>NC_044050.1:19515106-19535106 GCF_902167405.1 Gadus morhua
CACATATACACACACACACACACACACACACACACACACACACACACACACACACACACACACACCGGTCTTTGTTTTGGAGAGTGTGTGGACCATGTGGTGTGGTGCTGATAGACGGGAGGTCCACCTTAGTGTTGGCTCTGGTCCAACATCAACACGGTTAATGTGTTTATTATGGGTACATATATGCGTAGGTTTGGTATGCGTGTGTGTGTGCGAGCAGGTGGCGCCAGAGCATCACCTGAGTCCAAAACAAGCCCATGAACAATGGGTCTGGAAAAATGTTCTGGCTTCACCACAGAAATAACATCAAACCCCCTCCTTTAATTACTCTGTTCTTATTTTCCAGACGTACGTGTTCACTGATGGAGACGATGACAAACTGAAGAAGAGACTGGGTGAGTTTACGCACACACGCACACACGCACGCACGCACGCATGCACGCACGCGCACGATAAGCAGTGTTATCTGGGCTGGCAGGGAGGTGGAACAGGAAGGCTGCAGTAGGCCTGCCGTGGAGCCAGGAACCTGTGGCTGCTGACTGGGCAGAACGTGACTTCCTGTGAACACAGGAAGTCAGCCCGGCACCATCCACACAGTCTTGTTCACCTTAGCCAAGCATTATGTCGCCACGGACACATTTGAACAACAATATTTTGAAAATGGGATCAAATGAGGTCTTTCAGTTATTGTTTGCAAGTTAAAGGCCATTCCTTGGCTGTATTATTATACCATAGCATGTATGGCTGAAGAAACATATATAGATAGATAGATAGATAGATAGATAGATAGATAGATAGATAGATAGATAGATAGATAGATAGATAGATAGATAGATAGAATTGTAAATTAGAATGTGCTTTGTCTCTGAGATTTAACTATTATTCACCAATTTGTGATTTCTATAGCTACTCTGCACTCCCCAGTTGTTTTGTTCATGCAGCTAATTTCTTTGTATCGGTGAAGTGCCTTTGGACAGAATGGTCGAAGGCTAAAGTATGTATGGTCTTCCTCAGGAGGTCACCTGATCAACACCAACTGCTCCGCCAGCCACAGTCGGCAGGCACTGTCCTGTAAGATGGCCCAGGAATACAGCGCCTTTATCCATTCCGGGAAGAAGTAAGATACACGCACACACAGCTGTACATAACAAACCCACATTCTCATACGTACATGCGTACATACATACATACATACATACATACATACATACATGCATACATACATACATTCTAGGTATATATGTACCCATAATAAACGCATTAACTCTGTTTATGTTGGACCAAAGCCAAAACTATGGTGGACCTCCTGTCTATCAGCACCGCAGCACATGGTCCACACACTCTCCCAAACAAATATCAGACACACACACGCACACGCACACACACACACACACTCTCTCTCTGACTGCAGGTGTGTGTGTGTGTGTGTGTGATCATTCCAGGTGGTTCTGTCATGTGGATGACGATAACTACCTGAACGTGGGCTCCCTGGTGAAGCTGCTGTCCCAGTACAGACACACCCAGGACGTGTACCTGGGCCGGCCCAGCCTGGAGAGACCCATTCAGGCCACAGAGAGGCTGGGCTCCACACACGAGGTGAGCGTTTGACTCAGAGCTGGGATGGTCTTCTACGTTATCACAATAGAGGAAATCCTGTTTGATTACCTGCAGGCGTCTGGTGAAAGAACTAGAAGCTGATTTTATTTGTGCTGTGAATGCATTACATGTGTCATAGGAAAGTGAACAGATGTGCTGGATAACCTACAGACACATATTTATTGGTTATTATGTTATTATTAGATGAGAGGAAGCCTTGATCGGGAAGGTTTTAAAAATAACCAGACAAGAGCGTAAGGTCGTACGGCAGACTTCCGTTCAGCAAAATCCATCAAGTAGATAAACCATGCGTTAATGGTATCTCCGTGATTATGAGCAGCATGTGAAAGCGATGTAATTCAGTCGATAACACTTGAGTTTCCCCCTCAGGGATTCTATATCCCTGGTCGGCTGCTGTCGGATGCAGCATGGCGTCTCTGAATGCGTTCTTTGTGCTGCCTGGTGTCTTCTGGGAGCAGCGCTCTGCTGATGCACATCGCTCTCTTTGTTCCTTTGCTCAGACCCAGAAGGAGGTGCGCTTCTGGTTCGCCACTGGGGGAGCAGGGTTCTGCCTCAGCCGGGGTCTGGCGCTCAAGATGAGCCCTTGGGCCAGGTGAGCCCCCCCCCCCCCCCCCCTGCCCTGAGTCAGCAAACCAAGCGAAGACCCAGTGGGAATCCTTTGATCCAGGTCTGTCCTATATCCACATCCACTCACAGCCTTCCTTCTGTCGTGTTCTTCCCCCTCGCTAGCGAGGGCGCCTTCATGGTCACCGCGGAGCAGATCCGTCTCCCTGACGACTGCACCGTGGGTTACATCGCCGAGGCCCTGCTGGGCATCGGCCTCACGCGCTCCCCCCTGTTCCACTCCCACCTGGAGAACCTGGGGCTGGTGTCGGAGATCCACCGCCAGGTACGTGGAATGCCGTTGAATCAGCATCCCTGGGAGGCGATGTGAAGGCTGGTGGTTTTAGTGGGTTCAGCGTTGCAGGTTGGTATAAGCCCGTGTCCCTGGCAGCCTCCAGAAACTTGGGGTTAGGTCAACATGCACCACATTAACCAAGGGGCTCATGCTCGTGTTTTTTCATGTGTTTCAAGTGTTTCCCAACCTTTGGCTCTGAGCCCCTCTTGGGCTCCGCTGATATTCATACATGGGTCCCGAGAGATTGCTGACTGATGAGCTATATGTTTGATGATCCATTTTTTTTATCTAAGAAATATTAAAGGCCCTTTTGGAGTGTGGATGATGGCTGGTTAAGGCATCCTCAACCTGTGCACATTTATAGCTCAATGTACAACAGGGGTGAAGCCTCACCAGGCCTCAGAGTCCAATCATTCTGACTCGGGCCAGGGGAGACGTTAGGGGCCGATTTTGATTGGGTTGAAAGTGTGCGTGTGTGCGTGTGTGTGTGTGTGTGTGTGTGTGCGCGCGCACGTGCGTGCGTGCGCAGGCACGAAAATGTCAGAAGATGTTGAATGGAGTCATCACTTGGGGGCCACTCGGTTAAGGGCTGATTTGTATTGAAATGTGTGTGTTTTGTTCCCAGGTTACGCTCAGCTACGGCACAGTGGAAGGCAGCAGGAACACTGTGAATGTGAGGGGACCTTTCAGCACGAGTGAAGACCCTACCAGGTGCGTGGGTGCCTGCATGGTTATTTAGGAGAATACTTTTTTTTTTTGGGGAGTCAAAAGAACGAGTGAAACAAAACATACATTTTTATAGATGTTATTTAGACCGTAGCTTCTTAAAACCTAACTTACACACATGCTAAGTGACATTACTTACAGTAAACTGAGTCAACATTTTGGCCACTGGCTTCATCCCTCCCCTTCCAAAACAAAGAGTTTCTAGTAAGAATTGCGCAAGCCTCATAATATAGTTGAACCACGATAGGTATCCTGTCTGTATCCTGTCTTTGTTCATTGTGTGTGTGTGTGTGTGTGTGTGTGTGTGTGTGTGTGTGTGTGTGTGTGTGTGTGTGTGTGTGTGTGTGTGTGTGTGTGTGTGTGTGTGTGTGTGTGTGTGTGTGTGTGTGTGTGTGTGTGTAAAAGGGGGGGGGGGGGGGGGGGGGGGGTTGTGAACATGCACACACTGTCTCACTCAGTGCACTTTAGACGACACAATTTTCTTTCTGGCATTGCCTTTTTGAAATCCCCAGTTAGCCACTTCCATGCATTGTGTAACCCGTTTCCCTCTGTTGTCTCAGGTTCAAGTCTGTCCATTGTCAGCTATATCCAGACACTCCATGGTGCCCCAGCCCACAGACACTCTAACCCATGGAGGGACCAAGGAGTGGAAGGCTTAGCAGTGAAGAAACTGAGAGAGGGGGACGCACTGAGAAAAGCTCCACTTTGTTCCACTCGGCTGGAGAAAAAACAAACAAACAAATTGTTGGAGCGGTTTGAGTCTGGGTTTTCCCTGCTCCGTCCGATCTTCACACAAGCACACATCGCTCTTTTTCAAAGCTTTGCTCATGTTGGACCATCTCTCCCATTAGAGAGAGGGCGGGAACCGTTTTTCAAAAACATCTACAAAACACTCGACGTCAAGGATTTGGTTGTGGTTTCGAGAAACAAGTCCCAAGGATGGGGCATCTTTCTGGCCAGGCAACTAGGCCAGGAAACGTTATTACTCACTCTATTGATCACTCAATAGAGAGTATTGATCACTCAATAGAGTGATCAATATAATAGTCACTTTATTGATGATGGCTTGTTATTTCATTGCATACAAGGCATTTATCTTTAAAGATCAATTTCAATCCTACACTTGGATTTACGGCAATGACGAAAAGGAGGAAGACACAAGAGATGACGGGCAGACACTGAAGAGAGAGAGAGAGGTAGAGGGAGAGAGTGAGGGAACTTCCTATATACGCCATCAGTCTCTCTCAGCCTTTCACTCCAGTAGACAGCACTACTCAAGCCTGTCACTGGTTCCCACGCATCTCATTGGTCACATCAGCCTTCTGAATATCTGCAGTTTGCCTTGCAGTGCTTCTATACATTCCCATGGCCTCTGTTCAACGCCCAAGTGGTGAAACCTGTTGCTGGTGAATGTTTGTGTAGTGTTAATATGTGCCATGTGGCCTGGCTGATGCAACACTGCTTCCAAAGCCCTGCCACCATGGAAACTGTAGTGTGTCAGACTGCAGTTCTTGCTGCATTGCACAAGTGAAGTGAAACCAAATAACAACATCCAAAGCCCTACTACCTGGCATTACTGGATGAGTAAGCAGGCAAACAAGAACACTTGGGTTTGGAGATGACGTTTATATCTGTAATGCTAGGATACATTTTTCTTTCTGTTGAAAAATGAATTGAGTCTCTTTCTATTCCTCAAGCCTCAACTCAAGTTTTTAACCAATCATAATTTATAATACAATGATTGAATATGAGGTGTCCTCAGCACGGAAGAGTGCAGACAGAGACTAGCGGAACAGGACTGGGGAAGTGATGGAGCAGACGGAGGCTAAACGATTAGGCTCACATTAGAGGAATGGAAGTGTGTGTGAATGCATACGGAGACTGAGAAAGATCCTCTTAATGAATACCGACTAAGCTTTATTAGTATATTAACTGTGCACTTTTAGCCGTGCACTTTTAGTTCAGCAGTTAACAGTTCACTAAATGAAACGACATGTTGTAGAGAGAAGGTTCTATTTTCTTTTTAATGAGTTTCTTTCATTTATTCGTTGAAATTCTGAAATTAGTGGTCACAAACGTAATGGGATTTTTAAAAGGTCATAGGAAACGACTACTTTTATGGTGCAATAACCGAAAGGCATCCACAGGACTTTTATGGAGAAATGACTCATGTTGGGTCGTATTGGTATTATCATACAAAATGGAGAGTGGCTTAACAGCTTTATTTGTTAGCACGTTATGGAGTCAAACGTCTTCACCAACAGGTAGAATATCATTGTTCCCTGTTTGTGAAATACCTGAACTATCACCAGAATATCTGGAAAATCATCCATGAAGTAATAAAATATTTTTTACCAAATGAGTTATAAATGCATCATATTTTCAGTGCTGTGGCATTTTCTGTACTGTATTGATAAACTGAGTGTACTGGGGTCGGGGCAGGGTACATGAAGTTCTCAACTATGGTAACTGACGCTCGGGAATTGATATAGGGGTCGACTTGGACACCACACTGACATTTCACCTCTGACCTCATTCACATTCTAGCACTATTAGACACTTGTGTACACACACACACACACACACACACACACCGTCTCTTGGCCCATAATGTCTTGCTTTGATCAAGCCCCTGCAGAGATTAAAAGGCAAATACATTTGTTTGGTATTTTGTGTGTGTGTGTGTGTGTGTGTGTGTGTGTGTGTGTGTGTGTGTGTGTGTGTGTGTGTGTGTGTGTGTGTGTGTGTGTGTGTGTGTGTGTAAATGTGTATACACAACTGTACTCTACACAAACATGTGTCTGGGCGATGTCCCGCTGTAAACTCAGGGGACATGGTGTGAGAGACCCGCAGGGAGCAGCCGCACACACACGCATACACAAACAGACGGACAGCTTTGTTCTAATCAAAGAGTGCGCAAAATGGAATACAAGGAAAGAAACAACGCCATCTACTGTTCGTATTCATTACTGCAAGCATTTAGATAACTTGCATCGCTACATACCTTATTTGCGTTTCTTAAAATTGATGCAAAACTTACTGTATATTTATTTTATAACACACTGTTTCAGTCATGCAGCTCATTGCCCAACAGAAAAGTATTTGGGTTTGGGTTTTGCAAACACAAACACATAAAGAAATTCATTAGAAGAATACATAAATAAATAGAATACACTCTGTATCAGTAAGTTAAAGTGGCTTTAATTGTTTTCCTTTTTTATTACATTTATTCCAGGCTGAATGATATTATTACCACAGTTTTGACATGAACATCATTAATATCTTAAGTTAAAACCTTAAAAGGAACTTTCAGAGAAAACCGAAGACGTCTACCACACCAAGATACAACTGCTTTTGAAGTCCTGCTCAACTGTTTTTTTATTTCTTCGTTTTTTGTATTTTGCTTGAGCGGCCCCATATTACATTACAATGTAAAAACTGGTTCTCATGGGTACTTTTGACGTTCCCTCAACAGAGATTTGTGCCAAAGGGGGCCCCAGCGAGTTTGCAAAAACAACGTTAGACAGGAAGCCAAGGAGCGTTTTGAGTCAGGTGTGCAGACCTACACTCAAACACTGTTTTTTCGTAAAACATTTGCAATGCAAGACAGAGATTCAGTCGTCACTAATAAGAAAAGAGAGGGAAACAAACGGCTGCTTTTGCCTTTGTTCTCCTATTTAAAAAAAAAAAAAGCTATAGCTATCGTTGTTTTAATTCTTTACATTTCATCTTTGTACAAGACAGACATAAAAAAAATGCAGTGATATGAGAGAGTGTAGTAAGAGTTTAAAAACATTATGAAAGGCCATCAGTGACTATTCCAATGGATCTTGTCATAGGTTATCCCTCCCCGGTGCACTGACACCGTTGAGTACTACAGCGTAGGTAGTGTAGTTACTGTGACAATGAGAACATATCACTGTAAGAGAAATCACAGGTAAGATGATTGTCTCGCTATTATGAGCAGTGGCTGTCCCGTTAAGAGGAGAAGAAAGCGGTTAAAAAAGCCCAGACGGAGGGCCGGTCCAAGGGTGCTGTTGTAAGTGCTAGGCTGCTGTACAGGTCAGTAGCCTACGTAGCTCATTACAGTATGCATTATTCTATAGAAAACAAACAAATTATAATGTACTATGACAACTCTTGTTGGATGCCACAGTTGAGGGGGATGGTTGGGGAGGTGGTGCATGTCGTATGGCTCCTACGGCACTAGATGTGGACGTGAAGTTGAAACAGGACCACATAAAAAGCGATCAGAGGACCGAGGTGTGAGGAATTGTGTGTTTTGTATATGGGAGAAGTGTAGTATAATGTTTAGGAGTGTATGCATACAAGTCTCTGTATCGTGTGTGTGTGTGTGTGTGTGTGTGTGTGTGTGTGTGTGTGTGTGTGTGTGTGTGTGTGTGTGTGTTTGTGTGCTGAGTGCGTGTGTAACTATAACTGTAAGTAACACTGCAGAAGGCTTGAAGCACTCGCGTGTTAGATTTCCTCATTCGGACACACTGTTTACGGTCACTTACACACGGTAACACTGAGCTATAGAAAGAGCCAATCACACGGTAGCGAGGCCACACGCAGACTCATACGTATGTTTCTATACATTGTACAGGGTTCAGAAAGAGAGAGAGAGAGAGAGAGAGAGAGAGAGAGAGAGAGAGAGAGAGAGAGAGAGAGAGAGAGAGAGAGAGAGAGAGAGAGAGAGAGAGAGAGAGAGAGAGAGAGAGAGAGAGAGAGAGAGAGAGAGAGAGAGAGAGAGAGAGAGAGAGAGAGAGAGAGAGAGAGAGAGAGAGAGAGAGAGGAGAGTGGAGAGAGTGGAGAAAGAGCGAGAGAGAGAATGAGTGAGAGTGAGAGAGAGAGAGAGAGAGAGAGAGAGAGAGAGAGAGAGAGAGAGAGAGAGAGAGAGAGAGAGAGAGAGAGAGAGAGAGAGAGAAAGGGGAGAGTGGAGAGAGAGCGAGAGAGAGTGTCCCTACCATACGCACACTTGGTAGCTTATAGCGTGGCCGTGCCTTTCTGTGACAACTTCTCCATTACCACCTTGAAAAGTCATTGTGTTTCTTTAAGACAACAATAACAACCAAAAATGGACTGGTTGAGAGGGGCTAGTCAGTGGGTCTCGGACCCCTGGTCATAGCAATGTGCCTTGAACCTCTCCAACTCCAGAGGTCTTCGTTTGACGGATAAACATAAACAACAGTTTACAAGAAAAACAAGAGAAGAATTTTTTTTCTTTGTCACAGTACCACATCAGTATTAACCGCTTTGTAAAACAATACAACCCAAACAAAGTTGAACACCACTAATTGTCCTACATTCTAAGAGGGTTTATGAAACAAAACAGAAGAAAAACGAAGCCCGTGTTCATTGAGACACCCAGTTGTTATACTTGAGGAAATACATTGTAAATCAATCCAAAAAATAGTTATTAGTAAGTAGTTTTTTCTTCTTTTTTTTCGCCTTCCGGTTCCTTCTCCTTGCGACTTGATTGGCAGAATGAGCACCGACTCTGGAAACACGTTGGACACCACGTTTCACCAGCCATTTCCCGTTTCTGATCATCTTCTTCTTTGTCCCATGGGTCCGTTCAACTCTGCTCTTATTTACATGGAGGAGAAAAATAGTCCCATCCAGAAATGCGTTATCCTCCTCTTTGTCGCTCTCCCTTTTTTTGATTCTTTCATCGAGGCAGTAGCAGAGGGGCGAACATCCGGTGACCCTCGTTATTCAGAGTTATTTGGCACAGGTTGAGCACATCGACGTCTCTTTCCGTCCCGCCTCAGTGTCTTCCAGGCGCCCGCATAATGAATCATTCCCAACAGAGATCCATTTGAAAAGCGCTTGCAAGAACACACAACAGTCCTGGCTCGTACTACAACAACAACAGCAAAGCAAAACCTCCTTCCACGTGCTTATGCACACCTTAACCAATGAGAATAATAAAATTAAAAAATAGAGCTGCAACACAGACAGCTCCGTATTCAAGTCATTAATTTTGGGTTAAAACAATACTGTTGATCTACAGAGGAAGGTAACCCCAAAAGTGTCTGCCGTCCCAGACACCAGCTGTTAGCTATATCGTTAGAATGGCTTTTCTGATTCACTTGTTCTTATCTCCATACAAATGGTTTCTGAGTGCATGTATGAGTGTGTGCGAGTGTATGTGTTTCGACATGAGAAAGGTACAGCAACAATTCTATGACACACTAAGCACACCACCATGTTAAACCAGAAAGGACTTGGGTCTGTTTGCCCAATGAATTGCTCATTCAGTATTTACAGCTATGTACAGATTGTTTGTGTGTTTGTATGTGTGTAAGGGGGTGGGTGGGTGGGGGGGGGGGCTTGTTATTGTGCAAGTGGTTATGTGTCCCACTTCTCAGGAATGTGGACAGTGTGACTTAAGGGGGATCTGTATGTATGTTTGTGTGTGTGTGTGTGTGTGTGTGTGTGTGTGTGTGTGTGTGTGTGGGGGGGGGGGGGGGGGGGGGGGAGACGTTGAAGAAAATCTCCACTAGGGGCCAGTGTACTGGAACCATGGAGAGGGCTTTAAAGTAGTTGTTATGCAAGGGAATGCATTAACGTGGTAAATGTAGTCTTGGAGGCATGATACAGGTTATTGATGAGGAGGTTGGGTACTTCCTCTTCTTTTGATTGGGTGAGATATGAGCTCATTAAAAGTGCACTGCATGCCGAGGCGCTGAGTTGGTGAGTCCTGCTTGATGTGGGTTACGTGTTCCTCCGTTTGGGGCGGGAGGGGAGGGCAGGGGGTTCGGCCGAGTGGTGGAGGTCGTCGTGGTAACCATTCCCTCTGACCTTGGAGTCCAGTGGGTTGTTTTTTTTCTGAACTGCTTGGAAGCAGCTGAGTGGGGACCTTGAGCCCCCCCCCCTCCCCCCCATTCTGTCTGACTGAGGCATTGGAATGGAGAGGAGGAGGAGGAGGAGGAGGAGGAGGAGGAGGAGGAGGAGGAGGAGGAGGTGGAGCATGAGATGGAGGCGGCGGTGGTGTGGCGTCGCCCTCTAGTGGACGGAGGACTGGGGACGTGCGGTGGCGTGGGGGCGGCTGGCCGGGTCCAGCTGGTCGTTGGGGACGGACCGCCGGTTCTGCTCGGGCCTGCTGGTGGCCAGGTACTTGGCCCTCATACTAGAGGTGTACTGGATGGAGTGACAGACACAGGGGCGGGGTTAGAGGGGTGGAGAGGAAGGAAGAGAGGACAGGAAGAAACCATTTTGAAATTGGGCAGGAGTGCCGGATCATAACTTGACACATAAGAAACGCAATAGTTACTTAAAATAAAACAATTAAAATGTGCAGAAGCAAATGATAAGAGACAATAGTTTCTGAATTCAAGAATTAGAAAATGAATCTTAAAAAATTGCTCCATGTTCTCAAAGCTATGAGAATGGCTTTGTGCAAAGAGAAACATATACAGATGGACAGATTGATCTATTTCGAGAGATAAATAGATAGATAGAAACACAGACAGGCAGGCAGACAGACAGACGGGACAGAGAGCGACGGACAGACAGACACAACAACGTGTGAAGCACACAGAGACAAACAGGTGGAGTAGAAATACTTTCACCGGTCATTTGGACAGCCAGGGGGGGTTGAGTAAGACAATAACTACATGACAGCTGATTAGATCGGATTAGAATAGTATTATTATCACATCTACATGAGGAGTTGTGGTTTTGGTTTGGTTTGGTCAGTCGGTTGTAGTTAGTGCTCCAGTTCTGATGTAGAAGGTGGAGTTAGAAGGAGTTAGTGGTGCTCTCTAGTGTGAGGAGTTAGCGAGTTACATGGACAAAACCCTGAAGGTCGCTTCAGGGACAAGATGGCCTCCGGTCATCAGAGATGATGGACAGCTGTGCCGGGGCACAGTATGGCCACAGACAGACAGAGGTCGTGGTGGGGGGTGGGGGGTGGGGGAATAGGCTGGTGGTTCCCGTGCACAGTACTGTCTTAATGACGTCGTCGTCGATGGTGAAGGTGGTGAGGGGCCACAGGTAGACAGGGGACACATGCACCTTGAGTAGAGAAATGCACACATAGAGACACACTATGGGGACGGGGAGGGGGGGAGAGGGGGAGAGGACACCGAGCTAGGGGCACAGGGTGCTGCTGTGTGTCGTGGAGCCAGAACAACCCTATGTCTACTATATCGGAAGTATTTTCTATCGATTTGTATTAATAGATGCATCTATATTTTTGCTGAAGGGGAGAGAAGTACCGAAGACGGGGGTCTAATGTTGCAGCGAGCATCGTTTCAGATCTTAGTTATGGTTCCATGTTGACGCGACGCAAGGGATTTACGGACCCACTCCGTCCTTGCGGACCCCCCTTGTCTCGAGGCGACGCAGCAGCAAGAGCTGTGAATGGTCCGCTAATGTATACCTGACGTAAACCCGACGCAGAACCATAACAGGTACACGACTGCGTCAAAGCGACTGCATGGTCTTTGCTTTGCGTCAACGGGGAACCATAACTAAGCCTTTAGATGTCACTTGACCGTAGATACTGATCTGATTTATTTTGCCTGTGACGTATAAATATGACTGGACCTTGTCTGCCTTTAACGCTGCCTGTTGTACGTGCAGTATATATTAAGGTGCTGTCATAGACAACAGATTACAATTCACAGTATGGCGGTATATCACACTATTAAATAAAATATTTAAAAAACGCTGCCATTCATGGACAACCCCTTCACATTTCCAGACTAGTGATTCAGGATGAAAAGGACCTTCTTTCCTCCTACTTCTTCAAATGTAAAGTGGTGGAACACAGCTGTTCTATTCATATCGGTTTACTTTTTCTATTTGAAGAAAGGAATTGTAAAAGTTTCAGGCACATCAAAAGTAGTCCTGGAATGGCGGGTCATATTGCCTTTGCAACATGTATTATCACAATGTTATATTTTATCTCTATTGTCCAGCCCTTATTATTCCCAATTGAGACGGCTGTTTATTTTATAAATGGAATAATCACACGCCCTCCTTCCATCATAGTGACCAGAGAACAACACCACCACCCAGAGCCTCTCTTCACATCAGAAACAGAGACATCTCAAAATTGGAGATAAATGTGATGACACAGTATTATCAAAGAAATCCAACTCCTCTCTCGGTGCAAGTTCCGCTGTTCTAATGTCTACCTCTCATATTGCTGTTGTCCCAGGCTGCCAAAATGACCTCTATGAAGACATTCCACAATACCCCCCTTTTCTCTCAGATGACCAGCGTGCAGTGGTGCAGGTAGGAAGAGCAGACCAATACGTTCCAATAGCCACACTAGCCTGGTACCGGCCATCACATTATACACACACACAACGTTTCTGTGCTTTATGGGGACCCCGCGGTCCTCATGACACAGAAAGGGCGCAGCCAAAACCAAAGGGGTTTGGCCTCCCCCCCGAGGTGTCCAATCCGATTGTCCGTAGTGTGGGTATTGGAATGTGGCGGAGGTGGGAGAGGGAGAACTAGAAAGTGTGCACTTACAGAGGGCGGAGGGGACTCTCTGCCAATCAGAGGGGTGTTCTCACACCGAGGGTTCTGAAAGTTTGCGTTCTGGCTCCTGCGTTGTAGAATAAGAGGTTAACTGACAGGCGTCGCCAGAGGTTCAACTGTGGCCCGGGTCCCTGTATCTGAGCATGCTCCATCTTTAACTAACTGCCCAACGTTATAGATCTATGTCATACAAGTCAGATCATGAATGGTCATTTAAAGAGCAATGTCACGGCGATGACTTAACTAAGGTCTTACATGCATCCTTATGTTTGATCCTTACGTACAGAAAATACGTTTTGACCGGATTATAGGCTAGTCATAGTCGATCAGTTCATTTTACACTGTGGGTATTGCTTGTTTACATTATCAGTGGGTATTTCTTGATGGAATTAAATCAAATAGCAATTTTTCTTTTAAATATTTGGTAAACCAAACTTACTAACAACCCTCTATTATCCAGAGTGCTGCTGTTCTACCAGATGTTTGCGCCAACTAGCTCAAGCCTTTCTTCAACCTTCGTTCCCAACATTATCGGTTGTGCCAAGGCTTATGTATCGACATGCCGTATTAACAGTTGAGGGAATTCTAACAAGGGTTGTCTAGCTACAAGGTGTTTCTAGCTAACATTAAGAGTGCCAACAGATATGAGAGCCAGGGTTCTAGCTAGCCGCTATCTGTTCCTCTATGTCAAGCAGAGAATTTCTGCAGTGCTGGTTAGCTTCTTATAGCAGGTGGTGTGTCCTCCGAGCTACCCCTAGCTAGCTAGCCGTAGGTGCTAACTCACATGTACTCAGTGACGGGGGCATTGCTGACAGTGTGCGCCGTAGCGGGCAGGCTAGCTTCGCTACCAAAGCTCGAGCCACAGCTGTAGAGGCTGGGCATGTGAACTCGGTACAGGTTATCGTGCGCGCCGCCGCGCGAGGCGCCCGACTCGTCCTCGCCATCCTCCTCCTCCGTCCTTGGGGGTTGGGTCGGGTCGAAGGGGGGGCCGGGGTGAGGGTGGGCGCGGCGAGGGGGGGGGGGTGAGAAGAGGGGGGGAGAGAGGGAGGGACAATCCAAGAGAGACAACAAGAGTTTAGGTGGTTTGGAAGGGAGGTTAGGAGAGGACGAGGAGGGGAAGACTGGTAAGACTTTAGCGCCTTTAGCGCCTTTAGCGCCAGCGCCGCTGACTGGGAAAGACATTTGTAGCATCTTGTGTCCGGGAGGCCCCTGAAGCAGAGTCAAGCTGTGAGGCCCGACAGTGGCCCACACAACGACACCATGCGGGTTCATAGCAAACATACAGACGTTTGAGGAGGATCCAGAATAAATAAAAAATGCTGTACTTTTTATTTTTACATTTCAGTGCTAATTATTTGATTGTGAAGATAGTGAGGATAGACCAACATTCATATATTTGCCAAATTCACTTAAAATGTGCCAGGCCATGCATTACTGGGGGAAAGAAAAAGTCAAAGGAAAGAAAATCATATAAAAGGTAGGAAATAATAAAAGCTTGGCTGGGCTAACCATTTTTGTTGACAAAATGGTCAAAAATATGAAACAGTCAGCAACATAAGATAATGAGGTATTAGATAAGTGTGCTGATTTGGAAGTTGGATATCTGGCTATGGAAATATATACAGAAATGTTCATCCATTAGATGATGTTGGATATACCCTTTACTTGATCAAAAAACAACGGTTGTGTCTTCCTAGTAATAAACATTGTCCAACATTTGTATAATATAGTCCAAGATTTTTTTTCTCTTGATTAGATTAGATTAGATACAACTTCATTAATGCCCTATAGGATTAATGTTATTTGTTGTTTATAATTTAGTTTAAAATAATTCCTAATTTAACTGTCATTTCACACCTGTTAACCCCTCAAGATAGCTAACAGAGTAGGACATCTCATCATGTAATGTTAAAACTAGGCGGCGGGAATAGGGCAGTGCCCCAGTGAGCCACAAGGGTGTGCTAAATGACAAGTCTAACCAAGCCTGGAGCAGCATACAGCGTGTCCTTTGTCTGCATGCAGTAAACACAATACAACAACCCTCTTCAAGACTAGGGGGGCTGCTTGTATTAATGCAGCAAGAGTGTCATTATGGTCTGTTTGAATTCTTGGTGAGAGGCATACAGTGATACTACTGCTTACTCCCACTCATCAAAGACCTATCTAAGCTGTGGTTCATACCAAGTGTCTTCCATTGGTGCATTCCAACCACTGACGCTGTATTACATGCTATTTAGACCTGATAAATCTAACAGCTATTTATCCAAAAGGCAGAGGAAGCGAGGATAACATTATCATCTTAGTTACTCATCTACTGTAAACATCCAGTCTCTGTCACTGGCGCTAGAACTAGAGCTGTAGGGAAACGCATTCTCACCAATTGCTGAAGCCCAATGTATTTCCAAATCAGGACAGGGAGGGGAGGGGGATGGGGAAGGGAGGGAGGGAGGGAGGGAGGGAGGGAGGGAGGGAGGGGAAAGAGGGGAGTGACGTGGGGAGAATGAAAAACATGGGGAGTTTTGGTACATTTTAGAGATGCTCAGAGACAAGATGGCAGAGACAGTTTCGAAAATAGTGGCACAAACAAATGAAGACAAACAAAAATAGAAACAACAAAATCACAAACATTTAGTGAAAAGGGAACCGAGACAAATAAATATGCAGCCAGGGGTGGCAAACCGGACGGATGGTTGGAGAAGGGGACACAACGGCTCAAAGGTAAACACACAAAAATGGTGACATGCACCGATTCTAAACGAGGTCGCTCCATTGGCCTATCTCCTGGCTGTTTCTGACCAGCAGGATAAGGGTGGGAGGGGGCAGCAGCAGGTCAGTCAGGTAAAGTTAAAGCACAGAGCAAAAAGGAGTCAGAAGAACCAATCGCGGGTGATCCAGAACCGCAGGAACCACAGGAAGAAAACACATGAATCATGATCGTTCAATCACTTGCACTTCTTTGATGCATTCTTGATAAAGGTTGTGAAAGGGTGAATGTGTGTGTGTGTGTGTGTGTGTGTACGTGTGTGTACGTGTGTTTGCATGTGTTTCTGCATGTATTGCGCGTGCTTGCCTGTGTGTGTGTGTGTGTGTGCGTGTGTGTGCGTGCCTGTGTGTGTCTGCGCCCTACCTCTTGCTCGGCCAGGTGTGAGGCACGCTGCAGACGATAGAGGAGAACATGAGGGCCGTGACGAAGGAGAAGAGGACCAGGTAGATGAGGCCCTCCACGCCGTCGTAGCACAGGCCCGTCAGAGCCTGGACGTAGTCCTGAGGGGGGGAGGAGGCAGGGGGAGACCGGGGGAGACATGAGACAGGAGGGGGAGGGGGGATAGGAGAAGGGGGAGGAGAGAGATGAGGAGGAAAGAGGGGAAGGAGGAGGAAGAGGAGGAGACAGTAGGAGAGAGGAGGAGAGAGATGAGGAGGAAAGAGGGGAAGGAGGAGGAAGAGGAGGAGAAGGACGGAGGAGGAGGAGAGATGAATTGGAGGAGATGAGTAGGAGCAGAGATGGGAGTGGGAGGAAGAGGAGGACAGGATAGGATATGGGGACAGCAGCAGGGTAGGAGAGAGGAGGAAGAGAGGAGAAATGAGAAGGCAGAGGAGAGGATAAGAGAGGAGACAACAAGATGTCAACAACGAGTCAAATAATTTAAAAAGTTTTTCTATTACTCATCATTGTATCATCATCAGTTGATAAAACCACACAAAGACACAAACACACGCACTCACTCTCTGACTCACCATGTGTAGGCTGCGGCAGTCAACATGAGCTGTAAGCTGATGCAGGCCCACTTCGGTGGAGTTTAACACGGACTGGATCTGTTCAAGGTTCCCCTACAGAGGTTGCGTACATAGATACATCACACATATGGCCAGTGATAAAGCCACTCAGTCAAGGAGTCCACACAGAGCTTATGCAAACGGTTACTGCAGTCACTGAGTTGACCAGTAACTAGGCAACGATGCTTTTGAAACGGTTTCTGTCATGACAGGTTCACAAAGGCAAATGTCACATTTTCTGACGTAGGTGCTAGCTTTTCTACATTTGCCTTCATGTGATTGTACTGACGCACAGACAGACATACACACACACACACACACACACACACATACACACACACAGACACATACACAGACCTTAGTGTTGGGGTAGTCACGGGTGGCAGATCTCAGTAGCTCAGCTACATCGTCCTGCATCTCTACCAGGGCTTTGTGGCTCCCAGACAGCCTCTGTAGACACACACACACACACACACACACACACACACACACACACACACACACACACACACACACACACACACACACACACACACACACACACACACACACTTAAAATGAAATCACCAAAATGAAATAAAATACTATTTATCATAATGAACAAGTAAGAAACACCTGTTTAAAATTTGTATTCACACGATAAAAGCTGTTAGAATCGACCCAACACAGTGATTTTGACAAATGATCATTGGTAACATCACATAATTGTTGTGGTTGTTTCAGTGAAGACATGGGAGACAATGGTTGAATTACCGAGACCAGTATTATGCTTTAGGGCTGTACTGGATGGTGAGGCGGTGGTGGTTTCGTTGCTTGTGTGTCTCCCAAATCCAATACAGCCAGAAGCAACTTAGAACACAGGCGCCATATTTAACTTTATTATAGTTGCTTGATGGAGTTAAAAGACTATATTCATACAGCGCTATGACCACAGATACCGCACAACTCTCTTCCTAACATACAGAAAGTCAGAGTGCTGCAAAGGCATTAGATGTAAATGGATCTATATAAGGCTCAAACGTTTTACACACAAGTGCTGAGCTGTGAATGTACATGTTTGATTTTGTGGGGAAAAGAATCGGTACCTAATCAAGTCCCAGAACATAATTGATTCCATCTCACACAACCCAACCTTGATTGACAAGCATCATTATGTATGGATGCATTCATTCATGTGAACTCAGATTCATACGCCAGACCATTTCCATTTAATTTGAAATGCGATTCATTTTCTGAAAAATGGTCTCGAAAGGACAGGATTTTAAAAACACAAGGAAGCGATGAATAATATATTTAAGCTAAACACAATGACACGAGGAAAGAAAATAAGTTTGGATGAAAGAAGGAAAAGCAATAGACGTGGTTGAATCCCCAACGTACCTGCTGGAATGGGTTCACCTGGCCAGGGCTGCACCGAAGATAATACTGCAGTATGTCTGGGGAGGGACGACAGTATTTGATAAATACAAATAATAGCATAACATATTCGTACACTGAGATGCATAAATACATATGGAATGCATAAGCCAGTGCGTGAGTGTTTCAGTGTGTATGTATGTGTGTTTGTATGTGTACGTGTACGTGTGTGTGTGTGTGTGTGCGTGTGCGTGTGCGTGTGTGTGTGCGTCTGTGTGTGTGTGTGTGTGTCTGTGTGTGTGTGCGTGTGCGTGTGTGTGTGCGTGTGTGTGTGTGTGTGTGTGTGTGAACATGTGTAGCATCTGGGCACTGCGGGAAAACCAGACAGAGCGGAAACGGAGGATAAACCTCAGCATCCAAACTCATTAGACGAGCACAGGAGGGAATAGAGAGGAAGAGATCGCTTGACGAGGTGGCACGGATGAGGGAGCCAAAGAAGAAGAAAGAGAAGTAGAAGAAGAAGAGCTAAATAAAACCCAGAAGAAAGGAACAACTGCTCTGAATGCTCTCCCTCTAGGACACACACACACACACACACACACACACACACACAAGCGCAAGCACACAAACACACACACACACACAGGTAGGATAACGTCCGCAGGGGAGAAGAAGGCTGAAGCTGTATAAGGGCAGCAGTGAAACAGTAAGAGCTCTTTGGATATCAGTTACGTTCAAACCAGCGCCCTACACCCACACACACACATGCATGCACGCGCACACAAGCACACACACACACACACTCACGCAGACACGCACCAACGGATGCACGCATGGGCGCACACTTCTTAGAATATAAGACAACTGTGTTGGGAAAATGGCGAAACTATATGATGGATTTCTCCAACTGGTATCCTTTCAACCATTTTTTATAAAGTATGAATATTAAACCGCGGGGCAGCGAGCGACTGGCCTCCTCCTTCTCATTATCCTCTGCAATAGCTTCTGGTCGGCAGCATACCTTGGTTAATAACAGAGTTCTCCTCCGTTGCCCTGGTGATGTAGGTATCCGGAGAAACGCAGAAATCACTCGCCGTCTGAGAGTGTGAACACATGACACATCAAACAAAAGAAACGCCAATCGAAGACCCACACACACACACACACACACACATAGACACACACACACACACATACACGATAGCTCACAGACACACACTCTAGCACGCACACACACACACACACACACATAACACCAAGCTGTGGGAAAAGATTACGTCATCCTAGAGACAAGGCGTTGCCATGGAAACACTCACTGCGGCGACAGCCAGCTCCATGCCAAGCGAGGCCCAGCTGATCACCAGAGTGAGGACGCCCAGCAGGCACACGCTGAAAGATAGACGCAACACACACATCATGACTCATCTATGTAGAGAAACGTCCAAGAGGATCCGGAATTATACAATGCCCCATCACTGTAACCCCTAAGCCAATCAAAAACGCTTAAGCACATCACATGCGACAACCTACCCAATCAGAGTGCCTCTGGAGTTGCGGATCAGGCCGAAGAGCACCAGCAGACAGATGAGCACGTCAAACAGCAGCAGCGTTAAATAGCCCAGCCATCTGTTAATGTGAATCACATACACAGGAGATCAAACTAGAGTTTTCAAGACCATATATCCACAGCCAAACCTTGAAGCATCCTTGAGCAAAAAAGGTCATCCCCTAACCTGGTCCTTAATTGCGTCTATCTGAAGTAGCTTGTGCAATAGTCAATTACGGAAATTGTAACAGTGAATTTTACTGTAAAACTAATAGCAATGTATAGTAACGTGCATGACCAATCTAACTCATCTAACCCAAACACAACATAATGCTACGCAATAATACACAATGCTAATCCATACTACGCTTTGCTAAGAAAAACCTTGCTATGCCAAGCTAAAACGAAGCAAAGCTAAGGTAAACTAAGCTGAGGTAAACCATGCTAAGCTAAAACCAAATATAAGCCAAGCTAAAATAAGCCAGGCTAAAATAAGCTAAGCTACACCCACCGGCGCGCTACTACTGACCTGTACCAGTCGAAGGTCTCCGTCTTGCGGGCCAGGTCCTCCAGGGATAC
>NC_044050.1:19540106-19542606 GCF_902167405.1 Gadus morhua
ATCAGGAGGAGGGAGGGAGGGAGGGAGGGGGGGAGGGGGGAGGGTTGAGTCCGCTCACCTGCACACGAGCGTGGCGATGATGACACACCAGGCCGTGCAGCAGCAGTCGGCGCTGGGCTGCTGGCTGTGCGAGTGGCTGCCGTGCGACGACTCCTCGTTCTTGCGCCGGCGACAGCACAGCCAGAAGGAGTAGAAGAGGAGGAAGAGGAGGTCCAGGCCCAGGCACAGCAAGGCCAAGGCGCCCAGCAGCAGCACAGACTGGAAGCAGAAGGCGAGCCGGGGTTATTAATGTACTCCAGCACCCTTCAATAACACAAAGGGACATTCAGAGGGCTTCACTTAGGCAGGAGTCACGTTCTAGAGACGTTTAAGAGGACAATGCGAGGTAATAATTTAACAGTTGGTGCATTCAGGAGAATGTCATAAAACGGGTGAGAATGTAAAAAGATTAAATTGTGGAACAGTTGCTGGGGTCAAGGAGAGATTCTTGAGTTATATAACTAATCCACGAGATGGGGGGTGTATGCTTAACGTGTCATTTTGTTTCCCTTCACGAAGTGAGACCAGCAGCGCACCATCGGTATGTCACTCAGGAATGTGTTGTTTAATTAAGAGTTTGACATTCATTTTTTCCCTTATTTATAAAAATGTTTTGATTTACTCTGTTTGGTTTATTGATTGTTATTCTTTATTCATTGTTTACTGAGAATGAATGTTATTTAGCATGTAATATATGAGATACTTTTAAAAACCAAAACATTCAAAGACAAAAACATGTGTTCCTGTTAACATGTGTTTGTACATGTGTGTGTGTGTGTGTGTGTGTGTGTGTGTGTGTGTGTGTGTGTGTGTGTGTGTGTGTGTGTGTGTGTGTGTGTGTGTGTGTGTGTGTGTGTGTGTGTGTGCGTGGGGGGGGGGGGGGGGGGGGGGGGGTGGTGGGTTGTTGAAAGGGCTGATGGTTTAAAGGCCAGGCTTTCACTATGGTGATTAAGGAAGTGGTTGACAAGACACAGGAAGTCAATCACAGCTGTTATAGGAGGAATAGATTGCCCAAAGTCGCAATGGTCTTTCCTGTGCAGACGGGTGGAATAATTTTGAAACAAAAACACAAACACTCTAAAGTTTCTTAACAGTGGCTAGCTTGTTGGGGTGCATTGTGTTCTAGACCGCCACCACGCAGATCACATACCTTCTGAAAGCTCTGACGTGTGAGAGAAGGGGAGTTGATTGAGAAATAAGAGTGTGTGCGTGCTTGTGTGTGTCTGTGTGTGTGTGTGTTTGGAGGGGGATGAGAGAGTGAAATAGACAGAAAGAAAGAGAGAGAGAGAAACAGAGGCAGACAGAGATAATGACTTTATGAATGTTTTTGCAGGTAACCATGACAAAACATGCAACATGGTGAGGTCAGGGCCTCTTCCTTTGCAGTCTGGAAAAGTCCTCCTGTTCCAGGGGGTCCCATGGAACGAGCACACCAGGAACATAAAACTTCCAGATGCTAGACTACTTGGCCATCATTTCGGAAATTACATGGGGACTACTTTCCAATTGACTTAAACAGCACAAGCATAGTTAACGCGAAGCACGGTAAATGTCCCTTGACATGACCTGTCAGGAGATTGGCATCTAATTAAAAATGTAGGTATATTTTCACGAAATTCCCACACTATCAGTGAGGTAGCGTGTTTCCCCTTCTTCGGTTCCATTCCTTTGTGAAACATTCAGGGGCTTTAGGTTTTTCCATGTGTTATTTCCTGGGGATGTTCCCTGTTGTTTTGAAGGCTCCAGCTCTACCACAGCTGCGCTGCCTACAACACAGGAAACCAATGCATCCAGCCCACCGCAGCTCCAGCCCCCAATACCTCTGATTCACCCCCCTTGTAGACAAACCTCGTCACTTCACCTGCGGTGGCTTTCCTGAGGCGTGAAACTCTTTCAACAAAACGCGAACACGAGGTCAGCGCCTCCCGCTGACCCTGTGAAGTATCCATGACAGATGTGTGCAACTAGAACCACCTCGACAGCAACCGCCAAACGCAAACCGCCAACTGCCAACCGCCAACCGCCAACCGCTAGCTTAGTGGGGTTACTGGGTCACGCAGGAAACCGCACACTTACACAAATTACCATTAATAAATCATGTAAGAAATGATTCTGAGGAAATGGTGATTCATTCTAAATGGCTACACTTGATCCTCCGGTCTAGATTAAATCATTGTGAGCAACACCCAGCCATCCAATCAAACGATACTTCCTGTCTGCAGAGATGGCAGCGATGATGCTTCAGTAAAGTTAAACCCCAGACTAATTTAAATTTTGGAAAATGTTGGAAGAATATTGCAATGCATATGTTGTTGTTTATATTTAAGAATAAGACTAGCCGTACAAGCCACAAAGAGTCAACTAGTGACACTGTGTGTGTGTGTGTGTGTGTGTGTGTGTGTGTGTGTGTGTGTGTGTGTGTGTGTGTGTGTGTGTGTGTGTGTGTGTGTGTGTGTGTGTG
>NC_044050.1:19547606-19602606 GCF_902167405.1 Gadus morhua
GCAGTCCGGCGCGTCTGTTTATTTGTCGTTATGGTAGTCCGGTCAATCGCTCTGTATTTTCCGCTTCTCGCCCGACACGTCGGCTTCGCTCTTCCACGACTGTCGTGTTAATGCATTTAGAGCGTGAGACAATCGCCTTGGAAAAAAAAGCAGTGGCCTTTGCGGCAGCTCGCTTTGCTGCCCAGTGTTTTGTTTCAGAGCTGTGCTGAGATCTCGCAAATTGCGCAAAAAGGCCTCCCCCTGATGTCGGAAAGATGGTAGTGCACGTTACAGTCAATAATGGGGACACCATTGCATTCATGAGCGACAACCGCATAAAAGGGACATCCTTTTTATTTAATTATATAAAATACTTTATTACATTGTCTCACTCGACTCATTACATAATTATGTTCTTTTATTTGCAGATTAGCCTGTGCCTTCCTCTGCCTTCCTCTGCAGTCTATTAGACATGGCTGAGATTGCAGCAGCTTGATTTATAGGCCATAGGCCTATACATGTGCAATGCATAGCAATGTAGTAAGAGTCAGATGCGCATAATGTAGCATGTTTTAACTTGCATTTAATGAATCAACAAAGTAATCCAAATCTTGAAATCAGTCAGAATGATCAGGTAATCTCAGCTTTTGAAATATGTATTTAGAAAACACATCTTTGCACTGGTATGCTTTTGATTTGAGCTATATAAACCATGTTTGCTGTTACATACATCAGGCACTTTTTCAGATGGACAATGCAAATGCAGGGCATTGTAGAAATCAGGCAAAGAAAGCATTAATAAGTGACATAAGACAGTTCATAACATAAAAAAATAAAAAAGTGCTGCTGGGCCCTGCATGTTTGTACATCTCCAAACTTGCTTTGCTGAACTGGAGGTGTGTATTTGTACAGTTTGCCCTCCTATTATCACTGTTACACTGAGAAGTTATGCAGTTGGAGATCCCAGTATTCCAAGAGAGAGAAAAAACCCTTTCCCATGCGAGCGCAGCTTCATTATATGATCATCTACGTCTACCAGCATGTCTCTTAAGTACTGATGAATCACCACAGCCTGAAATAAACCAGTAGTAAATGAATCACTCAAACTCATTTGAATCTAAAGAAAACTTTTGAAGGCCTACTTATTGCTGTGTGAACTTTAATCCAATCAGACACGCACGCACACACACACCCACACCCATACACATACACACACACACACACACACACACAAAGAAGTCTATAACAGCATCTTCTCTCTGGATCTCAGCGGGCGTGTCGGGGACACAACAATGTCATCCGAGTCATCCGAGTCGATGGGCGTGGCACCTCGTGGGGGGTTCGCTTCACAATGGAGCTCCACTGGAGCTGTGGGAGAAGAACCGACCTTATCACTAGACAGAATGACACCGCCGCTCTCCTCCCCGGGCCGTTATCTAGGACTGTAACAGCCAGAGGGAGATTCACTATAGGATTTAACCGTGGCTGTTTGATTGTACTTTATCGTAAATGGCATTGCCAGCATTCGGCTATCAGTGAGTTAAGAGCTACGAGTGAGTGATTTTAGTCACTGCCAGTGACTAGAAACAATACGTGTCTTAGGTTGACTGCAACCTCTGTACGAGGCACTTTAGATGTTAGCTGCCTGCTCCTTTCTTTTGCTCCCTCTCTCTCGTTACAATTCTCAAAGCCACCTCCACCATCTTTAAAATGCCATAACACACTGGCACAATATGAAAGGCACACGGCCTGGGCCCCCTCACAAGCCGGCTGTGTTCAGGGTGCTGGGGTAGGACTCGGTGACAGGGATCCCGCAGGAGACAGCGTTAAGTATTGGATGGGAAGAGGCCACCTGGGAATGGCTCGTGGTTCAATGGTTTCATTTGAAACGTGACACGAGGGCTGCGGGGGGGGGTCCATAATTCAGAGACAATGTGAAGGTGTTCTTCTTGCGGAGCTACACCCATGGCAGTCGCGACATACTGCTCCTCCCGCACTACCCACAGGATCAACAGCCTGCACGGGTGCTCAAGTTGCACTACAAACTATGACAATGTAATGTTCCTCACGGAAAAGAATGCAGGATAAGATAAAGATAAAGATATGTCCTACAATAACTGCTGCGACAATTTGTTTTACAATGCACAAAAATAAGTTCTTTGCTGTTGCTGTTTTCATGAGCTTGTTTTTATATTGTTTGTGGTATCCATGATCCAAAATGACAACATAACGATGGTCAATTTAATGATAATAATGAGGACATTTTTTTATGCGTGTACAAATGCAGATATTTTCCGGGTTACCTGGTTTGCTGGGAGGAAACGGAGGGAAACTTCCTTGTCTTCCTGACACCTGGATGGCTGGACTGCTGCCCTCAGTGGAAGGCATGGGGGAGACGGAGCTACACACAGACAAACACACACAACCTCACATTCATTTGTCTGTTGATTTGACTCGATGTGATGATCATGTTTTGAATACGCCACACACACACACACACACACACACACACACACACACACACACACACACACACACACACACACACACACACCTGAATGATACCCATGTTATTTCTAGGCTGAATCTCCTTGGGTAGCTCACCTGTTCAGAGTCCACCTGGACTCTGCATAGCTACTGAGCCCCTTCCGGCAACCATTGTATGTTGTACGTCCTGGCACTTAATGTACGCACTTATTGTACCCACTTAATCTACATTGCACTTATTCATAGTACTTAATTGTGTAGCATCTGCAGTAGCTGCTATCACTGCTGTACACGGGGAATGGGTTAGCCTAGCGATTGTAAGCACTTGCACTTGGTTCTATGGACATCTTTAGTGTACCGACAGCGATATATTGTTTCACTTCTTATGACAAATGTACTTATTGTAAGTGGCTTTGGATAAAAGTGTCTGCTAAATTCCCTAAATGTAAATGTAAATGTAGCTGCAGCATACCTTTGTGTTGCCCGCCCACAGCGAACCAGGTGCCCCCTGAAAACAGACTGTATTGTCGTCACGTCAGCAACATCCATCTGTCCGTCGGCACAGACATCCCCATGGTCACCTCTGCTGGGAGGGGGGACCGGCTGAAAAAGAGGTGAAAGTGGTGAGTGAAAAATAGGAATGTGGAAGAGTAGTAAGGGGTTTGCTATAGGAGAAACTTTTGGATATAAAACACCCTCTAGCGATTCCTGACATGCATGAATTAAACACTACATTCCATTGTCATCTGCCCCGAATATGTCACATTTATTCGAGGTTCGGAAAATAGGATGGCTCTGGGAAAGATATGTGTGAACAAATCAAATGTTTGAATTGCTGAATCCCGACTCTTCAAGGCCATCACGGGGCTACGCCGCTACAATACATGCGCTGTTTTATGTGGATCTATGTGGTTGTGCGCCAGGGAGCTCGCTCTGCACCTTGGCGTCTGTGGGAGACGGTTCTCTGAGCTGAGCTTGTCGCAGTAGATGGCCTCTCAGCGTTGACTGCAGCATCACGACGTCCTACGGATAAGAGGAGGAGGGAGTGTGTAACGAAGTGCATGAATAACAATAACTGACAATATACTGCAATAACACAGCAACGCCGCAGCTCTCATAGCTACAACGTCCCCCTCTCTTCACACACTTGATCTCTGTGCTCCCTCCAGCCGTTCTGAATGGTCCTCGCCGCCTTGTCCCGCTCCTTCTTTAATCTGGTCTCTGCTCTTCTCCTCCTCCTCTCCTCGGCGTTTCCCCTCCCCGGCGCCGTCCTCCCCTTCCCCTCCGGACCCTCTGGATCCTCGGGTGCCGTGCCCCCGGTCTGGGGGGTCCCGGGGGTCTCGGGGGAGGCAGGAGCGGGGTCCCCTGGAGCAGGCCCCGGCGCCGGTCGCTCCCGGTCCTCCTCTTCCAGAGTTTGGATTCTCAACCGCAACCGCAACGCCTCCTCTCTGAGGACAGCACAGACACAGACGTGCTCTTACAGCACAGACACTACCACATGACGGACACCTATTGGCATAACGGACAAGGATGTTGCCTTGATTCAACCTGAATTAAATGAAGGTGAATATATGAATATAAAAATGACACTTGTATAATTTAACAAACGTATACATATTTTATGTATACGTCATAAACCACTGAATCCTCCTCACGTGATACATCACAGGTTCAACACACCTGTGCTCCTTGCGCTCTTTTTCATGTTTTTTGACTTGTTCATCCTTCCATCTTTCCGTCTCTTGTTCCAAATCTTCTATCACCCCCTTGAGCCGTAACAGCTCAACACTGCACCAAAATACAGCGACAACACGTTATAAATAGGCTTCAACATGGGTATTTTAGATACAATGGTAGATGCTCATTAACTCCACCAGGGGGCAGTGTAAACGTTGGTCACATGCAACGCCGCTACATTTCACGTACTCTTTACTGGCCAGCGTCTCCTTAAGCAACTTCCGCTCTTCCTCCAATCCATCAACACGACCTCGCAAAAACAACATATCCTCCGTTCCCACGGGAACCACTTCTTCTGTTGCCACGGTAACCGCCTCTAGAACATCCAGATTCTCCTTAGGCATGGTCTGAACCCCTTGCTCCGATTGGCAGCTGCTCTTTGCTGATGGGGCATGTTTTCTGCCAGCCTCCAACCTCTGTGAGAGCAGGGTAAAGAAGTTTGTGTGGTCCAAAGACGGCGTAGATTCAGGGAAAAAAACTCACCCTTGTACTGCAATGTGAAACTGGAGGTCCTACCTTCTCTAACTCCAACAGTCTTCTCACTAGCCTCTGTTTACTCCACTCTCTGTAACCTTCAAACGCACATGCACACCCACACGCACATGCAAACACACAGAATCACACACATAGACACACACACACACACACACAAGATATACACAAGGAAACAGGATGAGCGAGAACACGATCAAATCTACACAGGTGAAATACATGATTGCTTTGTTTGTTTGTTGACCAGTATGTACCACTGCCTGTCTATTTTCATAACTCTTTTTTCTCCAACTGAGGGACACACACACACACTCACGAGGAAGCTTTGGTTCAGAGTTCACACTGAGATGCTGAGCCCACGGCTGGGAATGAACACGAGTGCAATGCACCCACTTCTGACAGGAGCCAGAGCCACTGTGTGTGGGTGGGTGTGTTTTGACGTACATGTGTATGACTGTGTGTGCGTGTACCTTTGATCCCCTCAGCAGGGCTGTCAGTGCTGAGCTCCTCTCTGAGAGTAGAGTTGTCCAGTTGCAGCTGCTTCAGACTCTCAGACAGACGCAGGACCGTGGCCCCCAGGGCCTTCTGGTGCCTCTGGGAGCCCTTCGTCTCTGCCCGACTGCTACGGGAGCCCAGCGGAGGAACAAGAGTTACCTGCTATTTCTGCTCAACACCCTCCCATGTCTAAGTAAAGGACTTGAAATGGGCGAGTTCAGTACCTTTTCTCTGCAGCGTTGAGAAGAATTGTCAACCTCTTAATCTACAGGAAAGATACAGTCGACCGAAGATCAGATGGCTGCCTAATATGCATACTTAGAGGAATGATATCTGTGCTAAAACCAGAAATAACTTTCATTGATGATTCTAAATGCAAAGACATTACCTCCTCAAAGTATGTTTCCACAGTGATCTTTAACTCCTCTAAGTTGGTGGTCCTCAGCTCGCTTTGCAGTTTACTGGCCGAGTAGAAGGTGATGAGAAGGCTGTGAACAACAGTAGCACCTACACCAGTATGTGTGAGGGGTCGGAGAGGTTGGAGGAGGGCTTACCTTAAGGCGTTCTCCTTCTCCCTGCACTGCTGTTCCAGTTTCAGAATCCTCTGCTTCAGTCCCTTTATGACCTTGAGAACAGCACAGATCCAGGGTTAAAAAGCCTGCCAATACACATTCAAACGTCTGGGAAGATTAAAGATAAAAAAAAAAAACACACTCACCACACCACCCTCCTTGTTCTTATCCACAAAACTACGAGTATATTCAGGACCCTATAACAGAGAAAAAAAGGAATGTTTATTTTAGAAGTGGTCTGATCTTCTGTTCTCTTTGAGTGACATTATGGATGATTACGACATCTTGTGAATCCTTTGATAATGACAACTAGTCCTACTTTAGTGGGATCCAAGAGCTCCTCAATTTGCTTCTCTCTTCTGGCTGTATCCTCCTCCAGGCGGCGCAGCTTGGCCTTCATCTGCTGGTTGTCAGTCCTCTGGTCCACCAGACTCTGAGCAAATTGAGTTGCAGACATGTTTCTTTTGCACAATCAAGATCTTTCAAAGAAAATCGATTCATCATATGATAAAAACATGACAGGATCTTCGACACTGCAAGCCATCAGGATATTTTTATGGTGACATAAACAGATTACCTTGATCATTCACTTAACAATTGTGACTAAAGCTGGCCTGAACAGTCTTTTGATTGTCTGGATCCCTCCAACATTTTCAGAGGATAATTGTTATTGTTTAAACCAGGACATGCTAAAAAAAAAAAACTAAACCAAAAAAATGTTTATATCCCTCTGGTGAGCAAAAGCAGTGTTGACAAATAAAGTCTTCCTTCATGAATGCAATAATAAGTAACCTTTACATGGAAATAAATTATTGTTCTTCTTTACCTTTTTAAGGCGGATGTTTTCATCGTACATCTCCTCCTTATCTCCGTAGTCGACTCGACCTGAACAGATGAAAGGGAAAGAGTAACTAAGCAACATGCAGTAAAGCAAACCTTCAAATGTCTAGATATGAATACATTATAACATGCATAAGTAGTTTAATTGTAATGTGCATTATTGTATCGCACTGTGTACATCTCTGTCGCATGTTCACACAAATAAAACACACACAAACACACACACATACACACACACACACAAACACCATTGGATGTAGAGCGCAACTGTTTGTGCTTCCTGGACGTCAGGTTGAGGATCTGGGCTGTGACATCATACTCTGACCTCATCGACTGAGACAGACCTGATGGAGAGCGAAGAGAGGGTGAGAAGGAGCAGGCAGAGGGAAGACAGATAGGGAAAGAAGGGGTGAGAATGAGTGAAATAGAAGAGAGTGATATAAAAAAGGAGGGAAAAAATAAGGAAGAGAGAAAAAGGGAGAGAGATAGTCAGACGGATTCAATCATGAGACCAACACATATCATGAATGAATGAACAAATGGATCATTTTATCAACACGAGTCATTCATTAACAGTTCGTGTTTCAAGAACATTTACACTAGATCTCACAGAAGGGCAGACAGTTGGAGCATCTTGAGTGTTTTACTTCCGACAATTTAACCCTCCTTTATCGCTCTCTTGATTGACATGGAACAGGAAACCGAAACCCCACGAGATTCAACAACCATTTGTCAGCTGTCCAAACAAACAAGTCTGGGAGATAGAGAGCTCTCTCTCTCTCTCTCTCTCTCTCTCTCTCTCTCTCTCTCTCTCTCTCTCTCTCTCTCTCTCTCTCTCTCTCTCTCTCTCTCTCTCTCTCTCTCTCTCTCTCTCTCTCTCTCTCTCTCTCTCTCTCTCGGGAAGCCACTCCTCCTGCATCACCATGGTAACATGGATGTGTTTACACCCTGCCTACCGTGGTGTCCATTGCTGAGGGAGGTGAGGCATGGGGAGGCGGCGGCGCCCAGGGGGTCCACCGACGCCACACTCGCATCCCCCAGGGAGGCCCTGGGCAGTCGCCATGCCGACACGGCCACGCGCTTGGAGCCAACCTTCAGACTGCTGAGGTACGGGGACCCTTAAACACAAACACACACACACACACACACACACACACACACACACACACACACACACACACACACACACACAGAACGATATTTACTACCATCAATCTTAACAGATATTTTAACACTACGTTTCAACTTCAGTTCATTTTTGACGAAGTCAAAATCTCCAATATAGAACGACAGTTGAGCTAAAGTTACTTACTTGGCGAAGAAGGGGGTTTGCTGGACATTCTCTTCCTCGTCGTTGTTCTCTGGGTCTGATTTAACATAAAAGCACAATAACAAGACAAGACAACGCTTTTAGGCTGGCTGTTTGCACTTGCATGTCTGAGTGAATTATTATGGCCTTTCTTATAGATGTTGAAATCCATTTCTAAATCGGAAGAGGCACTGCCACTATAGTGACAGTGCCAAAGAAAGTCAGAAAGCCTCAGGGGTGTGTATAGGGATGAGTGCATTGTTACAACATTGTAACCGCACGTTAAGAAACTACCAGGTCGGCAGGAATGATTCATGCTTTGTATTCTTCTAATGAACGATCTCACATGGTCACACACCAAAATGAATCACAAATGCTCCCTATGAAAATAGACCGATGGATCCTGGAAGATTAAGAAAAAATGCAAGAAGGAAAGTGGGAACGATGAAAAGATACGCAAACAGACATTTCAGACACAGTAGGCTGAGTATTACCAGTTCCTCGAAGTCCTCGTCCGTCTGAACATCACTGGCTTCCAGGGACAGGGACAGCTTGGTACTCTTTGTACAGGACATTATAGTGCAGGCTGTAGTCCACTCTGTGTTCCTCGGACAACTTTTCCTTCCTTGTGTGGTACACTCATGGTGTTGTAAATCACACTTCAGTTTCCCAGTGTCGGCAGTGTGAAATCCTCATGAATGTCATTCTACTGATAGAATTCACTTAACGAGAACAACGCTTCCATAGCAACACACTTCGTCAATAATAAAGTCGTCCAACGCATAGTTTGAATTGAAGAAAAATGACACCTAGCTATTGTGTTTACTGTTTTCCTACCATCGTTTCAGTGTGGAGTCGTCTAGCAACCAGGCAGATACATTGTAGGAAAACCCACAGATGCCTAGTGCCTACCAATAGATTTCTGTTTTCCGCTTTCTAATTATTGAAAGTCGCACCTTATTGGTGGAGGTGCACTTAAAGGAGGGACCTAAATTGTTCTCCTCCAATACAACGAGAGAATGCATATGACATCAGGAGACAAGCCGATTGAGCAGTGCATTTTTTGGAACCAAACACATGATACAAATGTTTGGAACCAAAAGTGCAAAATGTTAAACAACGCTACAACTGAATAATAAGTAATTACTTTTTTTTTGTAGAATTAAAAGTGAACTGACTCAATGAGATTGACCATATGTCGATGCTTACACACACACATGTCTTTATTTATTGATAGGAGACGGTCTATATTTCTCTGGCAAAATATAGGCTTATATTATTATTATTTTTAGTAGTAGTCAGTTAAGTCCTCGGTTCTTTCTTTCCTCATCGTCTGTTATTGGTGATCGATGTCCATATTTGTATTGATTGATCGAAAGCGTTGGATACAGCCTTGCAGTGCCTTGTGATTTTTCATTGGTTGTAAACATCTTACCAAGCATTGTACCTTGTATTCAAAGGTCGATTTGCCATCTCTGTATGCATGCAAGAGTAGCAATTGGTTGAGTTTTATTTCATAAAACACTACTTGGACTGCTCCTTTCTTACATATATCCAATTTTCTTTTTCTTACATAGAACCCAAAAGCATTAAAACCTGCGCTCGCAAGACTCTGCAGTTGTTTGTCCAGTGTGCTCGCACTGAGCTGGGAAAAAAGCTGTTAAAAAGCAGCCACCTTGCATGGAACACCCTCCACAAACACTGTGTGAAACCTCAATGTCCGTTGGTTTGATGCTGTCTTCTTGACCAGTTCTCTTTTGAAAAAATAGATTTTAATCTAGATGAAATTTTTACCTTGTTAGATAAAGGTTTAAAAAAATAAATATTTAATCCCATACTTGGTTGACAATTGTAAATCTAATCTTAATCCAGTGGTTGGTTGGACAAGGTCAGAAGGTCATTGGCTTCAGTGCAGTATTTAATAAATGGTTATGTTCCGATGACATGTCTGTTCCTATCTTGTTAGGTACATTGTTCGCCGACAATGAAAAAGTACCCTGCTCACACACACACACACACACACACGCACGCACGCACGCACTCACACGCACGCACGCACGCACGCACGCACACACGCACACACACACACACACACACACGCGCGCGCACACACAAACAGACTGGGATTGTATTGAAGTCAGATTAGACCTAGGCCTGATTTTTCAGTATAAATCAATAATTGTCTCAATTCATTCATTTGTATTCTACTCTAATATCTCCAGAATGTGCCAGGGCGGCGACATACCTGAAGCTACCAGTAATTCAGCAGAACTCACAGATGGCCAGTCCGCCCCCTGAACACACACACCCGCCCTCACAGGGTCATGTTGTGTAATCTTTAATGCTCCAGGTGACCGTGTAGAAACTCACTCTAATCATGTGATGAAGTCCGAACACATGTGAGCAAGAGGAGGACATCGAGCAAGGAGTAAGAGCAGTTGACAAAATGCATCAGTTGGTAGTGAGAGCTGTTGAGATGGTTAGCTGTAGATCAAGACAGTTACAGGTTCATTCATATTGAACCCGCCCACAGAAGACTCGGTAAGAACTATAATGCTATAGTAGATCGATTATAGATTTGTGGAAAATAACAAATTTAAAAGACAAATTGTTTGGGATCCTGGTGTGAAGAATGTTCTGGTAGAACTTTGAACGATTTATCACTTGTAAAACTCTCAAACAGTAAGTGTTTAAGCGTTATGTATGTATGTGTGTGTGTGTGTGTGTGTGTGTGTGTGTGTGTGTGTGTGTGTGTGTGTGTGCGTGTGTGTGTTTCTGTGCGTGTGTGTGTTTGCGTGTGTGAGCCACAACTCGATGTACACACCTCATTTGACCCTGGCTTTTTCTGCAGTGTCTATCTCTTGCCAAGTCTGCAGCCTGTGCGTCATATGCTCTGCTCTATTGTGTAGCTTCAAGAACAGCTTTCATTGTGTAGTTTTTGCCATCCAGCAATGAAAAATCAATTAGGAACCGACCAATGTATTAATTATTTTTGGACTCAGGCCCCTTTGTCTGGGTCTAAAAAGTTTTGTCACTCAAAAGCTTGGATTTCAACACTTTTATATACAATACTCAATTATGCTGCCTGTCCATGTTTGTTATTTTCCAAGCACAGAAAACCAGACACCCACACACATAGACACAAACACAAAATACTGTTTTCTATATATTACTTGTGTGGATCTGTTTGCACAAAGTGTATTCTGGGAAAGAGAAAGCTCTTGTGTTTATACTGTTGCATGTTTGTATTACTTTAAAAAATCCAC
Organism: Gadus morhua; assembly: GCF_902167405.1. Classification (NCBI taxonomy): domain Eukaryota; kingdom Metazoa; phylum Chordata; class Actinopteri; order Gadiformes; family Gadidae; genus Gadus; species Gadus morhua. The sequence continues at coordinate 19,558,784 of NC_044050.1, forward strand.
GTGCATGTCCGCCGATCAGGTTAATCCTTCCCTGGTGGAAAGGAATGAACTCTGAACTCAACTTGCACTAGACCATGTCATGATCTTAGTGTAATGAGCTTAGTCTTTCACTTTAAACTCCCACACCCTGTCCTTGGTAGGTCTCCAGGAAGAAGAGACCAAAAGGATATCAAAGGCTTCCGAGTGTTGTCTTGGAAGTCATAGAGATCTATAGGTTTTGACTTGATTCTGCCTTCTAGTTCTCAGGAGAATCACTGTTTTATGCTTCTGTTCCATTTTTCACGCCAACCCTACCCTACCCTCTTTACCAGATGTATTCCAGGTACAATTTGTGTTTAAGATGTTTGTCACATTTGAATAGTTGTACTTAAATTTACTACATTTTTACTTTCCTGTCTCTCTTTCACTATGAATGTGTGTGTGTGTGTGTGTGTGTGTGTGTGTGTGTGTGTGTGTGTGTGTGTGTGTGTGTGTGTGTGTGTGTGTGTGTGTGTGTGTGTGTGTGTGTGGGCATGCAGGAGCAGCGAACAGGGACCTCTTATGGATTCCCCAACATCCCCATCTCTGTTGAACAGACACTCTGTAAAGGTATATAGGTGTAGGCATAGAGAATGCTCAGAAAAGAGAGTGAGTTAGCAATATAGAAAACATATTAAAGTATGTAAAAAGTCAAACTGACTGTATGCATATGATCCTTTAAATAAGATGTTATCAGAGCATATATTTATATTTTGTTGTTAGAAGTAATCATAGCTTAATCAAATAATGATATACATTTACAGGTTGATTTGATGCCAGAGAAGAAAGGACTACCCTTCCTCAAACATGTGCAATATGAAATCACAACAAAGGTTAGCTAACACACGCACACACACAACCACACACACACACACACACACACACACACTCACACACACACACACACACACACACACACACACACACACACACACACACACACACACACACACACACACACACACACACAGAATGTAAGGTTGAATTCAAAATGAATAAATCTAGGAACGAGTGTGTGTTTCCAGTGTGCCCATGCCAGTGTGTTCCCAGCGCTACAGACTACCCGTACACAGGAGCTACAACGACTTCGATGTGTTCCGCACACTGCTGATCCAGAGGTTCCCCTACAGGATGGTCTCCCAACTGCCCCCAAAGAGGATGCTTAAGGGGGGTAAGACGCCTCGAGGACGCCAGAGACACCCAAGACATACCATTATGGGTAGTATAGTGGCTGTGGTGGTTGACTAGCAGGGATAAAGGGTTCGATCCTCAACGTAGGCAGCCTCAGCTGTAGGCGTCCTTGAGAAGGCCGATATATGCTCTGTTTTAGACGTAACAGGTAAGCACGTAAGATACATAACCCCCCCTTGCGCGGTAAAATATCCCCCCTTACGTGCTTAAGTGCGTCGGCCCAAATTCCTGACTATGCGACTAAAACACTACGGCCCTACGCAGCTCGCAAAGACTGTGATTGGCCAGCTAACCACATCCTTTCAGGAGTCTCACATTTCCGGTTTTACAGCATAATAGCGCCATTTTTAAAAGGCCGTGACAGAAGCGAATGAAGAATTTTGAAGAAGGAGAAGAAGAAAACACAAGAACGAATTATGATAATTATAAACAGTACCGCGGGAAGTAGGGGTGCTGGGGGTGCTGCCCTGTCTGAGGCCCTGTCTTATCACAGAAAACGATTATTTCTAAAAACTCCGGCCAAAGTGGAGATTTCTGAAAACGCCGGTTATGTGTTGTGTCAACGGGGAGAAACGGGATTTTAGGTTCTGAAGCGTCACATTATGCACCAGGAAATGCTTAACGTCATGTGAGCGCCCGCTGTACCGTATTGGCCCGAATATAAACACAAACGCGACCTATGTTTGGAAAAAAGATTTGAAGACCAGATCTTGTTTTTATAAATAAATAAATTGTATTCATTGAAATAATATACGAAAATTAAAAGGCATAGAATAAAACACTGCATTGCCACTAAACAGTAGTGCAAATAGGCCGTACTGATGTGTACACAAAAGACTATTCCTGACACTGCTCTGCCCCGCTGTGTTCGCTCTGGCTGTGGTCGCTCCGCACTGTTTCGGCCCGTGGCAAAGCGGGTCATCGTCGCTGCTGTCCAAGGCATTTTGAGACGCAGCATTTATGTAATGCTCATATGACCTAGTGCTGAAAAAAAGTTATATGAAAAAGTGTGAGGGGAGCGGTGGCGCGCTAAACTTGTTCTGTGAGCAGCTGGATGTGAACCATGGTGTGAACACAACGATCGATTTTCGACTGTGCGCGCATGCACTGGTGTAATTGAGCTGCACTGCTATTTATCTTTTTTATCAATGTTGCGAGTTGCGAGTCTAGTCCAGGCTGAGGTTTTTTTTCCAGCACCCCCTGCTGAGAATACGTTTCCGCGGCTATGATTATAAATATAAACAAGCCAGCGATTTCCACTTCCTCGCCCACAGATTCGTTCGTTGCTCCCCCTACTGTTCTGGCGGAGAATCCCCTTGCAACATGCGCAATCCTTAAGGAACCTTACGGGAACCGTAAATCAAAACTTGTCTAAAACAAGTCCCTTGTGTAAATTACGTGCTTACGTCTCTGCGTCTAAAACGACCCTAAATAGGCCTGTTCCTTTAGGACATGTCTTTTAAGTCACAGAGTCATTTGGGATAGAAATGAGCCATGTTATTAAATGTTTAATGTATTGAATGGTAACACCTGGTTAACAAGGTCACCCTCCACCTATGATTGTCGTCAGATCACTTATACTATGACAAACAGATGAATAACGTTATGATTCAGATGTGATTCCCATGGCCATCCCATCTCGGATATTTTCTTTTTGGGTCATGTTAGAAAACATATAAATGTTTGTTATGCTGTGTGTTCCAGTGCTGTCCTCCCAGTCGGAGGAAGACTTCATTGAGTGCCGGCGGCGGGGTTTGGAGAGGTTCATCGCGCTTATCTTGCAGCACCCTTTCATGAGTAAGGACGCCATGGTGGACATCTTCCTCTGTGCCAGCGCAGAGGTGACACACACACACACGCACACACACACACGCACACATACACACGCAAAACACACACACACACACACGCACACACACACACACACACACACACACACACACACACACACACACACACACACACACACACACACACACACACACACACACACACACACACTATGCCAAAAGCAATGCAAGTCACTAGACGTAAAAAACAAATGTATCATGCATAATGTGCACTACGATGAAAGTTTGTTTTCCTTGACCACTAAACTTCATCCCCACCCTTTCTTCACGCTATGAAGGATGTGAAGAAGAAACTGAGAGAATCCTTCAAAAACCTAGGGGATGAGTTCTTGACCAATTGGAGCGCATGCCAGGCCAAGGTGTTGTTCAATAAACATCATCAATGTTATTGAAAATATCTGCTGATAGAGGGTTTTGTTTTCGCTTGTATGTATTTTGCAAGCCTTGGATTTATTAGGATTTTCTTGTGAAGAATTCCTATGAGCTAATTGTGAAAACTAAAGGTTTTGATGTAAAGTAGCTTGGTCTGCATTTCTGACTGAATATTTAAAGGAATACTTATAAAATATGTAGTTGCCATGTTTAAGTACTTGTGAGATGACTTTAAATAGCCTAATCTTGGTTTGGTTTTCCTCCTCTCGAAAGGACTACTTACCTTCTGACGTTGAAGATCAGGTGGCCTCGTGTCGTGAATTCATAGGTAAGAGATTAAATATTTAAAGATGTAATATTTATATCTTAAATATTTATGAAACCTATATACAGAAAATAGCTAAATATACCCAGAGGTATATCTTAACACCAAAATATACCAAACTCTGCTACTCATCAATGACGATGCATTTGAAAAAGATGGTTTGCATAAAAGCTTCTGCCAAATGATCAAATAGTGATTATTACATAGTACTGTGTGTACTATGTATTGTGATCAGAATATCAAGGGCCATTCTGTGTGCATATACTTTGCTTACAGCTCAGTAACATTCACCCTATCACCAGGGAACATTGAGTCCAGTTTCCAACACCTGAGGGACAAGATGGAAAGAATGACACAAAGGTCCAATGAACACGCAACAGATCTGCAGCTCTTCTCCCATGAACTGGGGTACGATGGGCCAGAGAGGTCAGGGAACCCTGCCCACTGAGGGCATGGATGAGGGGATGTGGAATGAAGGAAGGATGAATGGGATGGATGGACAGATTATAAATGGAGTTAAGGATGGTAGATTGACGGTAGATAGATGCATGGTTCGACAGTTTGTAAATGGAGGTGGATGGATGGGAGAAGGATGAAAGGCCAAGACGTTAATAGCTCTATCATGCTGTTTCCTCCCAGTATGCTGGGTCACTGTCTGGGGCCGAAGCAGGAGCATGTCCAGAGAGTGTGGAGCACACAGAGACAGTGTCTGAGACGAATGTCAAAGGAGTTCACGACACTGGTCACTAAAGCAGAACAAAAGGTAAACTACACAAACACAGCATTACTGACTCTGTGCTGTGAGGAAGAGAGAGTAACTCTCTCTTGCTTGTCTGTGTGTGTGTGTGTGTGTGTGTGTGTGTGTGTGTGTGTGTGTGTGTGTGTGTGTGTGTGTGTGTGTGTGTGTGTGTGTGTGTGTGTGCGTGCGTGCGTGCGTGCGTGCGTGCGTGCGTGCGTGCGTGCGTGCGCGCGCGTGCGTGCGTGTGGGGGTGGGGGTGTGTGTGCGTGCGTGCGTGCGTGTGTGCGCGCGTTCGTGTGCGCGCGCGTGCGTGCGTGTGGGTGTGCGTGTGGGTGTGGGGGTGTGTGTGTGTGTGTGACCGCTGTTTGTGATGACATCGAGAAGCAGGAAAGCCTGAAGGAGATGGACGTGTTGGACATACTGAACATGTTCGTGGACCTGCTTCATGCCTACAAGGTACCGCAATGAAATCCACCTGTTCTGCCATTGGCCGGTTCTGTTATAGTCTTTAAGCAAAGGAATCTTGAAGGCCCAAATATTTAAATAATGAGCCTGAATCTTTATCTATGTTGAATGTCTTTCCCCTTGGGTTCCTTTGGGACACAAAAGGGCTATGTTTTGCTGGAGATATTAAAAATAAAAATATAAAGCATACCCAGTTAACTGCATGTGGGGTCATGTGCAGGAACTGTGGGATCGCCATGAGCACAGCATGTTTATAGAGCACCAGAAAGCTCTCCTGCAGAATTCTACATCTAATCTCCGCCAGGGAGCCACGACAGCCAACAGCCTGGCATTCTCCGACATCCTCGGAGTTCAGCAGTTGGAGTCAAACCTCACTAAGGTACACACTATCTCATAACTGCTAAGGTACACTAGCTTTTCACTGGTATGGTACACTAGCTCCACTGCTTAGCAACACTCAACCACTGGTAAGGGACACGAACCCCACTGCTAAAGTACACTACGGTCCATCACTGGTAAGGCACACTTGCCCCACTGCAAAGGCGGGACACTAAACCACTGGTAAGGTAAACAAGCCCCACTGCTAAGGTACACTAAACCACTGGTAAGGTGCACTTGCCAAAACGGTATGGTACACTAGCCCTCCACAAATAAGGCACAATAGCCCATTTCTGGTAGTGTACACTAGCCCTAGTGCTGATCTGTTCCTCTCTTTATCCCTTTATCTCTCTTTGCCTTTCTCCCTCTTTGCAGCAGGAGAATGCAATCGTCACCATGGAGTTGAGGAACGACTTCTCGCTGCTGTGTCTTTACCAGGAGACACAGCTCTTCCTCGGACACCTGCCTCTGGTCACGCAGATACTGGCCGGCTTTATACGCACTCAGGGACAGGTTCACGCTGAGGTAAACAAAATGACACATACACTCACACACACACACACACACGCACGCACGCACGCACGCACACAGACACACACACACACACACACACACACACACACACACACACACACACACACACACACACACACACACACACACACACACACACACACACACACACACACACACCATGTGATGCTTGACATGTTTTTCTGTGCGAGGAAAATATGACATTTTTGTCATTCTTTGTATGTCCAGATGGGGGCGCTGTGGTCTGAACTGGGTTTCAAACTGACAAGCCTACGGGAGCCTTCCTGCAGCCCGGACCCCGAGCCAGATGAGATCCTCTCACCTTCCTCCTCCTCGGAACTTTGCTCTGTTAGTCTCGCATCCAGCTCTGGGTTTCTGGTCCCGTCCATCCATGGAGACCCCTCGATCAGCCCGAGTCGCCCCAGTTCTTGCCCTAGCACCCAAGTCAAACAGATCCCCCATCCTTCCCCACAGAACAGGCCCCAGCACCGATGAGCTCCTCTGAAGAACAAACTTTTCTTTTCTTTTCTTTTTTACCTTGTGTCCGTAAATCACCATTATTTTAAACTATAACATGTCAACTCTGAATTTAACCACTAGATGTCAGTGTTTTGCAATCCATTACTAAAAAAATGTATTTCACATTATTTAAAGGCCCAATATGATTTCGGCATTAAAATATGTAAAAACGACTAGACGTCTGTTATATATATTTCTTTTTATGTAGGCTACTTACATGATCCCAAATGTTTCAATTGCTAAACTCAGGGAAATCCATACTTTTAAAATGGAAACGTCCCGTGCATTTTTGTCCAGTCTTAACGGCGTAATTTTCCCTTAACTACTAGCATTCGGGAAATACGAGAAACACAGAGTCAGAAAGAAAGTCGGCAAACTAGATAGCTATCCATTCTATTGTTATTTTCATGATATTGTTTTATTGCTCCCTCGTGATGGAATACGATTATTCAGTCGTCAGGTTTGTAGGCCTACTGAAGCTGTGGATCAAGCGACCCAAGAAGATTATCTGTTTACGGAGAAAGACGCCAATCTCACATAGGCCTATAGGCCTACTAGGTTTACCATTTGTCTCGCGTATATCGGAATACTAGCCTATAATAATAACCTTAATAATAGCATGCAGTAGCCTGTATCATTTTGATGATACTGTAGGAAAACGGTTACTATCCTCAATGTCAATGTATTATATGATAGCACAGTGCAGTTATTTATAATAACAATAATCCTCCTGTTTTTTATGAATTACAACGAGTAACGTATTTGTATCATGTCTCAGAGACACTGCAATTTTGTCAAGAGTTTCACCTGACTACCATTGATGTTTAACGGAATATGATGTCCCTTTGTCCCTCTAAAAAATCAACATTCAACTGAAAGGGGGGCCTGATTATGAAAACTGAACAACTTTTATATAGGCTATATAAAGGTCAACTGTGTATAAAAACATTGCTTATGAATGTATTCATTTATACATACTATTTGAATAAGCATTTCCTTAATATAAGGAAGGCAGTATGGTATCAGGAAAAAATATAAAATATACAAAGAAATTTACTTCGAGCCTATAAAAGGTAGATATTTCTAGAAGATAACAGGAGTGGTGTTGCTAACAGTAATTATAAAAATGCTGTCATGAATCCAGTGTGATTGCCATTTGGGTCTGGTTATTGGTCATCCTGCCGTGCCGTCCCTCTTCCTCTATAATACCCACCGGTCTTCCTCTTGCCGCGCCGCTTGCTCATCCTGTCCCTTTCCTTTTTCCTGTGGCCGTCCTTATTCTGTTTCCTTGTGATAGGTCTTGCCCCCTGTGGACTCCAGGCGTCCTCAACAGTTCAGTTGACATTGATACATCCAATGAGGAGCTCTTCCTGCAACATACAGTATTCACGTCAACAGAAGGACACATTCTTGAGATACAGAGACTACATGATCGGATTAAAGTATTTATTCGGCTACATTGTTATGTGTTCTGGCTAATGTTAGTTATTTTACTTATTAATGTTGTGAGTAATGAATGCGGAAATCATTAAGCAATATATTTGATAAGCTAAACAGTCTTCATTCTGTAAATACTGAGTGTTGTATTCTTTTTGTGAGTCACTGTATATTACAATGCTTTTGAACTAATAACAAGGCGTATACGATTTGGCTGATTGAGTAATTTATTGATCTGATGATCATATTTTGACTATAATTGAAAGGCTGTAATTACAAAGGTTTGCATTGAAGCGTATAGGTCCCAGGACAAGAAAGTGGCCAAGTTGTAGTAGTGAGTGAGTATGTTTGTATGTGAAGCATGGGTTACAAAACCAGGCATCCTGATGTCCCACCACCATGAGACACTGCAAATATGTATGTGCTGTTTGCAAGAGATGTGTGTGTGAGGGATGTAAATATTGGCTGGTTTATTGGGAATGTCAGCAGTATCAGAATGTCTGATTATGCTGTCCTCTAAAGAATCATTTGTTTGAACTATGACCTCTCCCCCGACCGCAGTCACATGGTAACCATGACGGGATGTATCCCAGGGAACGATCAGAGAGAAACTTGCGTGAGAGACAGAGACGCAGAGCGAGAGAGATAGAGAGAGGGGGAGGGTGGGAGAATGCAAGTGAGACAGAGACCTACAGTCGAAATAATGGAATGGAAAGGCACACATGCAGGAACCATGGTGTCTAGCCGGAACCCATAGCAACAGCTCATCAGAGCGCTGTTGTGAAGCTCATATGTGTTCGTGTATCGCCGTCCTTTGTCCTCATTTATATGTTTAACACTGCATTACCCAAACTGTTGTATTTTGTTTGAATATTGTTATGTCTATAACATGGCCTCCCAAAACACAAACAGTCCCCTGCTGTTTGGTGAATGTGGAGCAAAGGATGACACAACCCCAATTATAGGGAGGTACAGAAAAGGGCGAGGGGGGAGAGGGACCGAGAAGGGAGGTGTGTGGGGGGTGTTGGGGGGCAGGCCGTTTTGGTCCATTATGTGTTGGTCATGTGTGTTCATTATTGATGTCGGTGTAATTGGGTTTTCTTGTTTTGACTTGCCTTTTTTTAGAATGTAGGGCGACCTTAAAACTCTGTGAAAAACTGCAATTCTAATACTGTCTGCTGACACGACACAGCCCAGCCCAGCCCAGCTCGAGTCTCCCTCTTGATCGCTCCCCCCCCTCCCTCTCTCCCCCCTCCCTCTCTCCCCCCCCCCCCCCCCCATCTCTCTTTCTCGCTCTCTCTAACGCACACACACTTTCTCTCCCATCTTTCTTTCTGTCTCTCGCTCCCTCATTTTTTCTCTCCCTCTATCCCCCTGGCCACTAGCTTTGTCTGTCCGTCCATTTGACACAGATACACACTCTGTTTCTCTTTACCCGGCAAAGATGTCTGCAATGAGTGCCAACGGACCCGGTGAGCTGCTGCGGATTCCACTGGGTCTCGTCAACGGCGGTGGGAAGTATCTGACGGCGGAGGCGTTCGGCTTCAAAATCAACGCGTCCGCCTCTAGCCTGAAGAAGAAGCAGACCTGGACGTTGGAGCAGACCGGCGAGGACGGAAGCGCCGTCTTCCTCCTCTCCCACCTGGGCCGCTATCTGGCCACGGACAAAGATGGGAACGTCACGGCGGAATGCGAGACGCGCAGCAAGGACTGCAGGTTCGTTATCACCGCGCACGAGGACGGGCGGTGGTCGTTGATGTCCGAGCCCCATGGGCGCTACCTTGGCGGCAGCGAGGATCGAATCACTTGTTTTGCACAGGCGGCCACGCCGACGGAGAAATGGAGCATGCACCTGGCCGTGCACCCGCAGGTCAACCTCTACAGTATCGCGCGCAAGCGCTACGCCCATCTGAGCGTCAAAGGGGAGCGTGGAGAAGTGGCAATAGACCGGGACGTCCCCTGGGGGGTCGACTCGCTCATTACACTGGTTTACCGGGACCAGCGCTACCATCTCGAGACCTCTGATAATCGTTTTCTCCGAAACGATGGCACTCTGTCCAATAACACTGATAAGGACACCGGGTACATGTTGGAATTCCGCTCTGGCAAAGTGGCCTTCCGTGACTGCAGCGGCCGGTATCTGGTGCCGCTGGGTCCCACGGGCACAATGAAGTCCGGGAAGGGAACCCGGGCTGCCAAAGATGAATTGTTTGGGCTGGAACGCAGCCACGCACAGGTCGTTTTGACCGCAGGCAACGAGAGAAATGTCTCCACAAGACAAGGTATCGTATAAAAAATACATTTTTATTTTTATTTTTCTATTTTATAAAATGCGAATACAAATATGAACAAGCTTATAGAGTCATGATGCTGTTTACCATCATGAAGATATCTGCAATGGACACACATCTGTTGCATCTTGCGTTGCCATTTTTATGCGCAAGCGCAAGGAGCATACATGTGTGTAGAAAATGTGACCCCATTCACTCCTTCTTTCTTCGCACAGAAATACATCATGTCTTTCCCTCCTCCTAACACGCCATGTGTTTTTCATTATCAGGCCCCCCTTTCTGTTTGAGCAAGCCCCTCGCTCCTTTCCACCCATTTTCTGTCTGCAGTAATTCTACCCGTGTCTTTGTTGCTAGGTAAAATAAGGGGGGCGGTTTGCGTACAGAGCAAAGATTATAGGGGGAGCAAAGATTATGCCATGATTGCCTTTTTTTATTTTATATTATTACCACAACGTGAACGAAGTGTGAATTGGAATTTAAATGTGATAATATTAGGCAGTTTGGCAACCACTGTTTCAATTTATGATCCCAGGTTCATAGATGTGGTCCGCTTCTTAGGGTGGTCACGCCTAGAGCTTGCTTTGATGATTTAAGTTCTTATTAACGTCCTTAATAGTCCTTAATTACATCGCCCAAATGAACTGGGAGCAGAAGCATTATTCATCCTATCAACGTAACTTATTTTCTCTCTAGCCTACTTATCTAGTCTCAGGTGTGCCGTCTTGCTGGGCCAACATTTGTTCTAGGGCAGAGAATGTCTTCAATTAGGTTACCGCTCAAGCAAAAATCCTGACCTGGTTTTACATTATTAAATAGAATATTCCAGAAGGGAAGATTGAGGAAACCAAGCCTCAGCACACGATGAGGTCGCCTTCCATGGGGAAGGAAGGGAGGGGAGGAAAGGTGGGAGCGAGGTTCAGAGAGATCTTCTAAGACACTTTTTTGGCCACTGTCCCTTATTGTCTTAGGGATGGACCTGTCGGCCAATCAGGACGAGGAAGGGGACCAAGAGGTGTTCCAGGTGGAAATGACTCCCGAGGACAGGAAATGTGCTTTCCGCACTGCCGCTGGGAAGTACTGGACCCTCACACCCTCTGGCGGGCTCCAATGCACCGCCACCACCAAGTAAGCCCTGCCAAGTCAAACACACACACACGCACACACACACGCACACACACACACACACACACACACACACACACACACACACACACACACACACACACACACGAACACACACACACACACACACACACACACACACACACACACACACACACACACACACACACACACACACACACACACTCTTATCGTGCCAGCTGCCACGGGCATTAGCCAGGAGTTCCCGAATGCCCCTCTCATGGTTGTGTATTTAATCTGTGTATCGTTATCCAAGGTCTGCAGACACCTATTTTGAATTGGAGTGGTGTGACGGGCGTGTGTGCATGCGTGCTGCCAATGGGAAGTACGTGATGGCCAAGAAAAATGGACAACTTGCCGCCACTGTTGAGAACACAGGTCAGAGTCTCCTGTGGAGCCGCCCAATCAGATCAAGACAATCTGTGAATCAATCTCATCAATTCTTTTCATTTTTGGTTCTCTGTAGGGGAGGCCGAGCTGTTCCTCATGAAGCTGATCAACCGGCCAATCATTGTGCTCCGTGGAGAGCATGGTTTCATTGGTTGCCGTAAGGCGGGCATGGCAACGCTGGATTCCAACCGCGCCTCTTACGATGTCTTCCAGCTTGAGTTTCACAACGGCGCCTACTCGCTCAAAGGTAGGGCATTTGGTGTTTTGGTAAAACAATAAGAGGAGGGACATACTTATTAGAGATACATGGGATCGATGAGCAGGTAGGGTTGGGCATTGTGCTCAGAGATGTGAACAGGTGGGCTCAAACCCCATATTCTCTCTAGAGCAACTCATTATTTCACAGTATCGGTGGGTGTATATGGCAGTCATGATAGACAAATAAAATATATCCACAGTTATATTAGGGTCTGAAAAAAGCCTCAATAACCGTTGCTGTTTGTCCAGACTCCCAGGGGAAGTACTGGAGCGTCGGCGATGACAAGGCAGTGAGCAGTAACAGCCCCACCCCTGTCCAGTTCCTCTTAGAGTTCTGCGATCTGAACAAGATGGCCATCCGGGCCCCAGGGGGGAAGTACCTCAAAGGAGACCACGCTGGAGGGCTCAAGGCCAATGCTGACTCAATAGACAGCGCCACCTTGTGGGAATACTGAAGGATCTGACTTTAGCACAATGTAATCTCACAATGGGTTGGTTCATGCTAATGTTTTTGTGTATTTTATTGTATTCATTGGCATCCCTTCCCCTTTGGATTTTGACTGGAAATCTGCATTTACATTTACAAGTCTTAGTGTAAGGGCTTGAATCATCACACGTCGAATGGGAAGTATAATTCCTGGTCATATGTGTAGACCCTATTAACATTTTAGGAGAATGGTATAAGTAGTCATTAACATGAATCTCTTGCTACCGTATTAACCTAAGTGTAAACAAATACATATCACGTTGCATCTATGTGCTGTAAATAATGCCTTCTTTGCCTCAAGCACAAAAACAAAATCTTTATAACTGGGAAAATGTTAAGTGCACAATTACGCTAAGCTTGGTATAGGAAACCAAATGTGATGGGCTTGCAGACAGGCAGGTGACATAAATCAATAGGCCTGTACATTATTTTGCATTGCTGCTACAGAGTGAAACATACAGTGAGGGGAACCAGACTTGTTTTGTGTGTTTGCAGTACACATCTTATATGAAGCACATCCCGCACAAGAAAACTTGCAACACAGAAACAAGTCGACTGTATTTGCTGTCGCATGGAGGTTGTGCCTTGCATTGAATTGAATGTTTTTCAAATCCATGTTGTTATCATGTGTATTTTCTATATATTCTCCCATGTGAAACGCCCTCAATGAAGCTTCGACAATAAAGTGTTCTCTTGTCAAGTGAACTGTCTCCATGATGAATGTGGCTTCCAGATGAATGCGGCGTATTCACAAAACCTAAAAAAAAAACATATTGCCTTATCAGGGTCAGCACAAATGTCCCCATTTCTAAGGTTAGATAGAAGAAGGTAAACCAAACGATATCAAAAACCAATAGAAACTGATAGCTAAGGAAATGAATTATTATCTTTTGCCGACCTGCAGAAAGTCGTTAACCCGAAACCACCTTGCCCACACACATGCAATCATAATTTGTTAACCCAATGATAACTGACTGAGCCTTGTCCAGCAGTCAATGCGTGGGACTTGAGAAGACTGTACTATATTTCATCATCGAAAATAATGCATAAAATGTCTTCACTATTTTGGCCAATAGTAGATCATTGCCTTTGTCATCGCTGAGGTTTTTTCGTATTTTGCTGCGCACGTCTGAGGAAATGTAACTCTGCAAGGAGAGAGAGAGAGAGAGAGAGAGAGAGAGAGAGAGAGAGAGAGAGAGAGAGAGAGAGAGAGAGAGAGAGAGAGAGAGAGAGAGAGAGAGAGAGAGAGAGAGAGAGAGAGAGAGAGAGAGAGAGAGAGAGAGAGAGAGAGAGAGAGAGAGAGAGAGAGAGAGAGAGAGAGAGAGAGAGAGAGAGAGAGAGAGAGAGAGAGAGAGAGAGAGAGAGAGAGAGAGAGAGAGAGAGAGAGAGAGAGAGAGAATTCGATCTACCTCTCATTGGTCGAAAAAGTTACAGACAACCCTATAAATACAGAATTATTAGTCGACTAAGAAGTCTTCAGTTGTACGAGCTTGGAACACCTGATCCTATGAATAAGCCAGAGGTGATTTTATACGAGTTGAAGCTGCTTTACAACAACTTGGTAGTTTTTCTCAGTTCTTTTTTTCCCCGCAATGCCTCCTATAGAGCGAGAAAGTAACAAAGTTCGCCTTGTGATGTTGGGAGCAGCCGGGGTCGGAAAGAGCGCGCTCATCGAGCGGTTTCTGCACGACCACTTTGAAAGCAAATACACGCGTACCGTGGAAGAATTCCACGCGCTCCAGTACGACTCCGCCGACTCGGGAGAGGTGCGCCTCGAGATTCTGGACACAAGCGGCAGTTATTCTTTCCCGGCGATGCGGGAGCTTAGCATCAAGCATGCCAACGCGTTCGCGCTTGTGTACGCGGTGGACGACCTCGAGTCGTTTCGAGAAGTTGGACGGCTTCGTGAGGAGATTCTCATGCTGAAAAAGAACGCGCTCATCACCGTCGTCGGCCACAAAGCAGACTTAACCGAAACGGAGGGTCGCGTGCTGTTCGCAGTAGACGTCATGCCATTGGTGGAGAAGATATGGGGCTCGAGCTTCGTAGAGGCGTCGTCACTCACCGGGATCAACACGGTCGGTGTGTTCCTTGCTCTGCTACAACACGTCAACTTGCCACAAAGACTGAGTCCCTTCATCTCCCAACGTAGAGTGAACACGCAGAGGCAGAACTTGAAAAGAAAACCTGCACTCAAGAAAAACAAAAGTTGTATTTTGTCATGAGTATGGTCAGCTTGTAAGATTCGTCCTCTATTGGTTGGATGGGCATTGCTTCATTTAATTGACCTACATCTTCATCGGTAATTGAGTTTACTGCAGAGTTTAATCAAAACGGCCATTAACATGCACATAAATAGTGCAACCACAAAGGCAAGCGTAAAGTCTTGTGGATTGAGAAACAGACCGAGGCGTCGTGCAGGGTGTTCTGGCCTGAAGAGACCAGTTGTGGACATGATGAGCAGAACAGGTGCTATAGGCCTATTGGTTCCTGTTTGGGGGCCAAGTCCACTGGCCACAACTTTCCCTCATTGTTTCGCCAAGGAAATAACGTATTGCGTATTAAGTATTATTTTCAGCAGCATAGCCTTTATACTTACGTGCAATGCAAATGGAAGAACATAAAATAGTAATGATTCTGACCACACCTCGCCCCTCCACAAAATAAATATTTTAAATGGTATATTGTGGGACTTGTTAATGAGTATTGGTAGGCCTATATATATGCGTTTAGGTCAGAGCTGTGTATATTTTGGTAGGCCTATCCTATATTAAAAATATTAAACAAGGAAAAAAAAAAGTAAATCCCATTGCGCTTCCCTGCTCTGCTGGTGGTGGAGTTATAACCTGACGTACAGTTCTCACGTAACACATGTTTGGTATATTTCAAAGTCTTTGCCATGATTACTGCACAAACCAAAACAAAGACATATCTTATTATAGTAACATGGATGTATACAATTAATACTAAGAATATGGATGTCTTATAGTTATATGCATGATAAATCAAATGTGTATATTAAATAAAGAGTAACATATGGAAGTTGAACTTAGTTTAGAGCCTTATACTAGCCACACAAAACATTCAGAAAAGTTACACAACAGATTTTGAATTATAAATAAAATTGAGTAGAATACATTTTTAAAAAGTGCTTCAAAAGGTTGGGAAAGCATTGTTTCCAATGGGCCAAGCATTTAGAAAGCTAGTATGCTGTTAAACCCACCCATTCCTAATCAACTGACCCTTACTGAACTGAACCCAATGGAAAAAGATACATTCAAACCTTCTGCAGTGGGAAAATGAGGAAACCTTGCAAAGAAACACACAACGATCGCTTCCTCCGTATTGGTGGGTGCAGAGAGTATATAGAAATCTGGTGCCCCCCCAAAAATAGAAACAACAAACCAAGGGTCAGATTGATACACATAGAGAGAGCAAGTGAGAGCATGCGAGAGAGAGTGTGTGAGAGTGTGTGTGTGTGTGTGTGTGTGTGTGTGTGTGTGTGTGTGTGTTTGTGTATTTGTTGAATGAGTCCTGCAATCATTTCAGCTGGATAAGCAGTCTAGTGACATAGTAGATCAGCACTCTACCCCATAGAAATGAGAGTGAGTCCATAGAGTCAGGGGCTCTTTCCATTCCTCAGCACTTCTGCAGGTCTTCCAGCATTGTCCCTCCAATTCACGGGTTCTCAATTTACGGGTGTTGTTATAAATATTTATTTATTTTATTCATTTAAAACGTGCAAAAGACAATACAGTGCAATACAGTACATTACAGCCCTCTCCCGGATTTGCCAAAGTGTTCTTTCGGACAGAGGTGGGGGGCTCTTTCCATCCCTTGGTTGCTGTGAGGACAGCACCCTGCTGTGAGGACAGCACCCTCTCCCAAGACCCACCCCCCGCAGATTGAGAATCTGTAATATGTTTATGCTTTGCATGTTTGTATGTGGGGTGCCCTCGAACAGATAGCTTGAGACAAAGAGGACATGATAGGGGTGCAACTACCGATAACAAACAATAAAAAAATATTCTGGTGTTGTAACAATACAGTGGTTTGACCTGTTTGGTCTAAGGATCAAGGAACACTTGATTGCAGATTCATTGTCATTCTCCAAATGCTCTGCTGCGTCCATGGACACCAACATACACCAATAAAACCCCATTAAGCACAACAATTGCTTTATCCATGGCTGAGGCCTGAGGGTCAAACAGTATCAAGCCCAGTGCGGCTTACTTTGTATAAGCTTTGGGGTGAATTACCAGAGGATAAATATAAAATAAAATAGATTCCCTAGAAATCTCAGTTGCAAACTCCACCAGCCCAAACGCTGAAACACAAAGGTCATCCCTTTTTCCACAAACAAACGAACGTGACGACCCTTTCGCTAGTCTGCTGGTTCTCTCTGCTGGTATACCTGTGCAAAGAGCCAGTGGTCGGAGTTGGCAGGGTTGTTGTCAGCTGATGTGTAGCACGTGTGCAGGTTGAGCCTTGGTTAGTTTCGATTGTGCATTTTGAGGTAAGTTATGTATGGTTTTATGTTGTGTTTACCTCCCCCAAGCACACTTTCGACTCATCAATTCTATTTTTTAATAAATATCTAACTTCATTGTGGACTTCCGTCTTTCTTTTTCTTACAAAGCCTGGTCTTAATGAATATATTTTAAATTAAGAACAACAAAAGCCATAAAAACGCAATTCTACTGACTGACAATAAAACATTATTTATAGTGAAATTATGAGTTTCGAGTCGACCTAGGCCGGGCATCAGGGATCCCACAGCACCCCCTAGTGATGTTGATAACTCTTACAGCTGGATGTGAAGCCCTTTAGCCTGGTCCTACCAGACTATCGTACTTCATTGGCGGAGCCAGGCTAGAAGTCCTTCACAAAAAATACAAATATCAAATAAAACCACTATTAGCTGGGTATCATATATGTTAGATCCAACATATCAACGAATCTATCTGGAGATCTAAACATATAGTATCGCACATATTAGTCACAGCAATGTCCACAATAACATTTCAGGGTCCTGCTCCGCCTCGATGTCTTCGGTTTTGATTATTCATCTGTTACACGGTGTCCTCTTGTCGTAATGTTCCTCTGACAACACAAACACTTGTTAGAGGCGGGTTTCAAGGGGCAAACAGCGAATAAAATTAGTGACATATTTGTAAAGTAGTTACGGCGAAGTTATCATATCAGGAAATTTTTGACGTTTCCATTACAGTATTATAGCCTCATTTGTATGATTCATTTTCTATTTCAATATAATACTGTCAATATGCACAAGCGCGTTTTATAAATGTATAAATGTTATGTCATCACACCAGTCTTTATTTTACGACATTTCATATCGTCAGATTTGACTTGATGTGTTTGAATTCAAGACACTATGAAGAAACACACAGCACGATATCTATCATCAATTATCCACTTTTACATTTCAAAGAATGTCTTTAAACCAAAATTATTAAACAAATTGCCCTCTCTGTAATCCTCCATCCTAAAAATATAGATTTCTATTGTTTTTTCCTGTTCAACCCGTTGTAGTCTATGACGTCTCTTTACAAATTTCAAAGTGTAGGAAGCATTGCATGCCAGTTAACCAATCATATGAATCATATCGACATACATTGTTTTCTTGACCAAACGATTGGCCAGTTTTTGTGCCGGTCTCACAAGATCCTTTGCTACAACTGGCTAGAAATTCAAATCTCGAGGACCAATCAGAGAGGGTCATAACGACCGAGACAGCATTTAAACTGATCATAAACGCTATAGCGACAGGGGTAACGCAGCTGTAACTTACCGGTCATGGTATAGGCACATTTGAGGACTTTTCATACATCTGATTTAGTTATTAAGCGGAAAAGTCGAATGACAAGTTCGCCCGAGAGCAGTTTGTTTGTTGTTTAAATCGGTTTTTGATCAAGCTGCAAGTCGGTAACCAACAAGGCAAACGTCAGTCGAAGGTAGGTCTGACATTTAAATTAATGTCTAGTCGGCCAATTCCAGGTTATTTTGAATTGTAAAGTTATTAAGGGTATTGGTTGTTTCTTATCACGTTTAGGAGTTATAATTCAATATGAGTGCAGCGACTGCAAAGCCGACGTCCCATGTGGATCCAATATCTGCACCGCCGAAAGAAATCCCCGATGTCCTGGTAGATTCTCGGTCGAAGAAAAAATATTCCAGAGGTCGCTTTCTTGGAAAGGGAGGTTTTGCGAAATGCTACGAGATCACAGATATGGATACGAATGAAGTTTTTGCTGGCAAAATTGTCCCGAAGTCGATGATCATGAAACCACACCAGAGGGAGAAAATGACCTCAGAAATCACCATTCATCAAAGTCTTGATCACGCCAACGTTGTGGGATTCCGAGGATTCTTCGAAGATGAAGACTTCGTCTTCGTTGTGTTAGAACTCTGCAGGCGACGGGTAAGTCATGATGTGTAGTTTTTATGTTGGCGACGGTTTTACATTTAAACCCAACTGTGGACGTAATTCTTTTTGTGGGGGTGGGGCTACCCTTGTAGCATGGGCTTTGTTTTATTGCTCTGCACACTCAAATTTGGCTTAGTATATCCACAATATTTAGATGTACATTATTTTGTCCGGCTATACTTGAAGCTCCCCATCAGGTTTTTTCAAATGCTTGTTTTGCCAACATCCGGTTTTGGGGTCGCAATGATCCACCTGTTTTTGGCAGTTCATCGTCAAAACTATGGAGAGGAAAAAATCCCCTCATAAATCCTATTTCAAAAAACACTAACTCCTGGTCCATGGATGGCTGCACATAACTAAAAATGTCTTTGGTTTTCAGTCCCTCTTGGAGCTCCACAAGCGCCGTAAGGCTATCACAGAGCCAGAAGCACGCTACTATATGATGCAGCTGCTCAAAGGGTGCCAGTATCTACACGACAACCGAATCATCCACAGAGATCTGAAACTGGGGAACATCTTCCTCAACGATGAGATGGATGTCAAAATAGGTAACTCCCATCTTTCATATTTGAAGGCCAATTTAAGAATCTCCTATGACGGGTATCATTCTAAATCAAAGTGTTTATTCAGAGTAAGTAAGTAAATATGGTCTAACTAATCCATAGTGGTTACAGAAATCAAATGCTTTATTTTAATGGTGCAACATTCCTGATTTTCCAAAGGGGATTTCGGCCTTGCGACCAAGATTGAATATGACGGCGAGAGAAAGAAGACCTTGTGTGGAACCCCCAACTACATCGCCCCAGAAGTGCTCTGTAAAAAGGGCCATAGCTTTGAGGTGGACGTCTGGTCTCTTGGCTGTATCCTGTAAGTAAAAAAAATGCATGCGTTCACAAGACATTTGTCGACTCAGTATAGTCATTCAATGACTCGCTGGAATTTTGTGCTAGCTCGAGAACAAGTAGTCATCACTGCCGTTGCTGGCTTGCTTGCCTTTGCCAATATCAATCATATCAAGTGTCTTTCATGCCCTGAATATTTTCTTTCATCCCCCCCTCTCTCAGGTACACTCTGCTTGTGGGCAAGCCGCCATTTGAGACGTCTTGTTTGAAAGAGACTTACAGCCGCATCAAAAAAAACAGCTATGCTGTTCCCTGGGTATGTTAAACTGAGCATGGATGACTTATGCAATTAGAATTGCTGTCATGTACTCTGAATAAAGCTGACCAACATTGACTACTGATGTTGATCAAGTTTGCATTACATTTGGGGGGGAAAGTACATGTTTTCCCTTTCAATTCACAATGGAAATTATGAGATCGCAAAACATTTATTTTGTCCGCACTGGGACAACGCTACAAGGCACCTAGGTGGCCGCCATACACCACCTAGGTGACTTACTTGGCTCCTTAAGACGAGGACGGAGGGTGTTGGTTTTGGTGTAAAAGGCAACCATGAACTGGTTCTCTGTGTTGCAATGCAAGAGATCAGTTTGGCAAGGGCCAGTTTAGAATACTTGACAGACTTGCACACGCCCTAATTTATAACCCCCCCCCCCCCCACATGAAAAGTAATGAGCCTTATATAATGGGTGCTAAAATGAATTGGTTCCTCGCCATAACGATTTCTTGTGTTGCCCCCCCCCCTCCCAATGCAGCACGTCAACCCCGCCGCCACCTCCCTCATTAAGCGCATGCTGAACGCCGATCCCGCCCTCAGACCCACCATCGCCGAGTTGCAGACTGATGAGTTCTTCACGGGCGGCTACTGCCCCCTGCGCCTGCCCACCACGTGCCTCACCGTGCCCCCTCGCTTCTCCATCGCCCCCTCCCAGGCCCAGGAGCTCAGCCAGAGACGGCCCCTTTCGGCGCTCGACAACAAAGGTAGGGATTCCGGGAGGGGGAAATCTGGAGTTAGTGACGGGTGCACTTCAAAAGGGGAGAAGGGGAAAACTACTAGTCTACTGGTCAAGGGGGGGCATTTCAAATTATTCTTGGTACATGCAAGGATCCATGGAAGAGTATTAATTGTATTAAAGGAATATTTCTTTGTGGATGTTTACTTTAGCATTTTAAGGGGCTGTGACATAACGTAGTACTTTTCTCCCATTCATTCTCACTAGTTTGAAATATGCTAAACTTTATATTCAAACTTCTCTCTTCCAGACCACCCAGAAAAGGTGGACCTTAAAGAGGAGGCAAAGTAAGACTGAGATCAAGGCAGTGTTGTCCTGTGTTGTGATTGACTCATCTATTGCCCTGTTAATCAGTAGTAGTTCTAGGGGTTCAGCGCTCGTGGGATGAGAACCGCTGCCCTTCCAGAGAATATTCTGGCTGTACTGACTTATTTGTTCTTGTGAAATCCAGGGACGCTGAGGTGTGCCACCTTACTGATATGCTGGCCCAGATCAACCACCTTCTCGTTGCCAAACCCTTTGAGAAAGCAGTAATTCGGCAGGGTAAGGGCAAAGTCCTTTTTTCATTTAAAAGGGAACTTGAATGTGTACTAATGCTTGCAACTTTCTTTAACTGCAACATCTTGAATTTTGCATCCATTTGTAGAAGAGGCAGATGATCCTGCATGCATTCCAGTCTTCTGGATCAGCAAATGGGTGGACTACTCTGATAAATATGGACTGGGTAAGTATTTATGTAAAACAAATCAACTATTTACATGCTAACCATTTTTGTATACATTTATCAACTTAAAGTAAGGTTCAAATTACAACGTTAATGTAACTATTCAAACTAGTTTACAACTTGTGTCTTTCTTAAAAGAAAGATCTTGCTCAAATTGGGTTTCTCACAAGTCCTTCTGTTCTCGAACAATTTAGTCAATTGGTCTGGCATATGTCCTAAGATTCAAAACTCAATTTCAGGATACCAGCTGTGTGACAACAGTGTGGGTGTTCTCTTCAACGACTACACACGTCTCATGATGTACGCGGACGGAGACAGCCTGCAGTACATCGACAAGGCGGTCGTAGAGTCTTTCCTGAACGTTCGCTCCTACCCACCAGGCCTAAGCAAGAAGGTCGGTAGTCCACCCTGCCAACCGGACACTGCCCAGATCTCCACCTGTAGCACTAAGCCTTGTATAACCCCTAGGCCAGCATGGCTTTCACTGTGAATTGGGAACCTGTCGGGTCCCCTTCGTAACTTTCTTGATGGAAAGGGGTTAGAATGATTGATTTAAAAGGCAAATGTCCACTCCAGCCCTTACATTGAAATGTTACAGTACCATCTCAGGCAATCTGTCACACTGAATAGTCTCTCGTCCCAAATGCCTCCCTGTAGATCACGCTACTCAAGTACTTCCGTAACTACATGAGCGAGCACCTGCTGAAGGCCGGCGCCAACATGGCACGACGCGACGGGGATGAGCTGGCTCGCCTGCCCTACCTCTCGTACTGGTTCCGCACCCGCAGTGCCATCGTGCTGCACCTCACCAACGGCACTGTGCAGATCAACTTCTTCCAGGTCAGAGAGCCAAAGATTTGTCATTTCATGTATCGCCCTCATGGTTTCTTTTTAAAGTCTTCAGTCGGGCAAAGAGGCATGAATTTAAGGGAGGTTAATTATTATTTTTTAAATATCAATAAGCCCCGCTCTTGTACCTGAACGTAGCAATAGATGATGGTGTATTATACTTTGGAGATGACAAGATTTAAGACTCCTCGGCATGCATTACTACAGTTAATGCAAATGGCTATTATATTTTATTTTTAGGGTAACATCTCATGGCCTGACTAATGTTATTTATTTTCGTATTTCTCAGGACCACACAAAGCTGATCCTTTGTCCCCTGATGGGGGCAGTGACCTATATCGATGAGAAGCGGGAGTTCCATACGTACAAGCTGAGCCTGTTGGAGGAGTTTGGCTGCACCAAGGAGCTGGCGAGCCGTATCCGCTATGCTAAGGTGATGGTGGAGAAAATACTAGCCAACAAGTCTGCCTCGGCACACTAAAGAAAGCGTAACCACTTCCTAGCGGAAAAAGTGATATGAGCTTAGTCCCTCATTTTTAATCTTGGCCTGTGAATCATTTTCTTTGCTTTATCTCCCCAACTTTCCTGGGATGTAATTGCTGTACCATAGTTGACAATTTCAATGGTTTTTATGTCTTTGATTTTACGTTCTCACATGAAAGGGCTTCTTCTTTGAGACTTTCCCTATTACCTGTTTTCTCCTGACATTTGTTTTCAATGAGTGAATTTTTCATTCAACTGCACTTGCCTTTAACACTGAGAATAAAATTTGAGCTCGCCAACTGGTCCTTCAGGTCTATTTTTAATCTGTATGTTGTTGATAAGAGGCCTAAATCTGACCGTGTTGGTGATCTTCATTATGCTCCCATTTTATAGTTGTATTTTAAATATATTCTGTAAAAAATCTCTGTACAAACTCACTGAGACTCTTAATGTTGTATAGATTGCTTTGTGCTTTACAAATATAAATAAAGATTACGGAATACAATCAAGTTGACAATTTTCATTCATTGCTGTTTTTTTTTTTTTGCTTGACCTGCAGTGCCTTAAGTACAGTGGTAGTTTTACAATGAGGGTCGATGTTAAAGGGGCATCCGGGTTTACTGAAGTTAAAGAATTTCTGCCATGATTTGGAGATGTCTTAACAAATTGATATGCTAACCAAAATTTCAGCTTCAGCTCTTCCACAGCAAGGAACCATCAAGATTTTAGTATATAGCTTCAATAAAATCAATTTGTACAAAGTTTAATAGAACATGGTAAAATTGCTTTTCTTTAAATACAAATATAAGCTTTAGAACTGGCAAATATTAACAAATGGCATTAAAACAGCCTAGTGGACACCCAACAACGGTATCTTTTTTTTTGTTTGTGCAAGTACCAGAAACAGCTGGTGTTTGAGTAACACTCCTGAACATCTGTAGTACACGGAGCCGGGTAACATTCGATTAAAGAATCAAGTCTGTTAAACGGTAGTCTTGACTGAGTTCTGCCCGTCGTAGTGGTACAGTGTGAGGTCTCCATTTTGATGGCCGGTCACTAAGACGTCAGACCCTCCCCAGCGAGCCACGTGCCAGCCGTCCGCCTCAGGAGCCCACACCACTCTCGGCCCCACGGGGCCGCCGAGTTCCCAGACGTACACACTACCACTCTGGTTGAGAGCCACCAACTTGGAGCCCAGGACATCTGCCTCACACAGCCTGCAAGGGACAAAGGGCGGTGAGATCACGAAAACACTTGGAAAATCAATTTGATTGATTCCCCTCACCTTCCAGACCAGGCTTCAGGCTGGTGTAGTCGATTGGCCACCACCGATTTCCCATTGAGAGCGTTAATGGCGACCAAGGTGAACAGGGTGGTCTTCGGTTTTTCTTTCTCCATGGAAACCCTGTCGCCTTCGTCTTCCCTGTGGTACGATTGGACCTCCTCCCTCACTATGGATCCAAGGTACTGGTGCTGCAGCAGGACAAGCAGTATCCCCTGTGCACAAACCGAGGACACACGAAACATGACTTTCATTTCATGAATTTGAGGTTTTATAAAAACTTTGAAACCTTTTCTGATAAACTATACACAGACTTTTTTTTTTTCATCTAATCAAAGAATGATTCAAAGTTACCTTGGTAAAAACAACATTGATTACTAGTTCTAATCTCAAAGTAAACCATGGCATGCTGATCAACGACTTACAGCGTAGCTGTAGCCTCGGAGACAGGCCGTGTGTGTTAACTCTTTGTCCAGTTGGATCCTCTGTAACAGCTGCCCAGTGCTAAGGTTCCTGAGAGAAGCATAACAGCTGAGTATATGGTGCTGAAAGCACATTCATAGTCAGAATACAATGAGATTGAACATTACACCTTTTTCCCAGTTTGGTTGGACCATTAGGCTTTATCCTTAAATCATCGATATAAAACTAATTCGATGTGACGGTCAAAGTCCACCTCACTCTTTTTCCATTGTACAATTCCCCAATCTTGTACGTAGTCAACATTGAACAAATATTTTGAACAAGTTAACCAACACGGTGATGTCGACAGATGTTGCCGTGGAAAGTTAATAGACCCTAGCCTGACATCGCCAGACCAATTCGCAAAATGCGTATTAGTCTGACTGAAACCACTTATTTTTCGATTTTCCAAAGGTCGGAACAGATCTTACTGTTCCACTTAAAATAGACATAGTAATAACAAACAGTTGGTTAAGGCATGCGTGTCGAGAATACATTCCCATTTTCAGCTTTGCTATGTTTCAAGCGTTTGTGATTCGGGCGACTGCCTGCTGCCCACCAGAGGTACTAACCAGATGAAGAGATGCCCTCCTTCAGCGGATCCCAGCAGGCAGTCCTTCAGTCCATCAACTGTAGCCAGGGCTCCAACGTGCATGCCTGGGGAGGCCAGAGGCTGGGGGTTGGGTGCACTGAGGCAAGGGTTTGGGACAGTTATGACCTGCGGTGTCCACTTAAAAAATACTCAATACCATCAATCTAGCATGCTCCCGGTCTAGCAGTTAGTAAGTAAATGTAAACGGTATGAGGCAGGGACCAGAGTACTGTATGGGCTAGTGTGTTACACTCATTGCCACAGACATTGGGTTCGATCCCCGCTGTCTGTCAGCCAGCCTGTAGGCATCATTATGAAAGATGTCTAACCCCAGTCAACCTGCTCCTTAATGATGTGTATCTGAATTCAATGTAAATCGTAATAAGTATGATGCATTATTCATAATATAATTCAAACGTTGATTAAAACTTGGAATAAATGTCCCATTGTAGGTATTCAAATATTCTCTAAGTAAATGGAGGCATGCCACTAGAGGTCTGCAGCCAATCAGAATCTCTATTCCTGTTCTTACCTGATGTCCTCCGACAGCAGGAAGATCTGCAGCGTAGAAATGGCCGGCGAGTGGGAGGAGCAAACCACTCTGGACCGGGCCACGCCCACAACCGTCTGAACCACACCCTGACACAGCAGCACCTCCACCCGGCTGGAGCAGGAAAGCACCCTACGGAGACAGACAGACATTTTAATTCTTTATTTGAATCCACCAATCACACTGGGCGGGCACGCACGCACGCGCACACTTTAGTTTGGATGGCTCAACAACCATAAATGTGATCAATGTACATGATCCATATCGGCCCACAGGTTGGTCTTCCTACCTCACTTCCTGGATTTCCAGCTGGCCCAAAGTCACACACAGCAACCCCACCGAGTCCGGCACAGAAAACACACTGATTACCGGCTGTAAAAAAAAATAATGTTGTTGAAGGATGAGTGGTTAGATACTATCATGTTTAACACACATGCTCAGGTCAGCCAATGATAAAGGTAAATCCTCACGTCTGCTTTGTTGAAGTGTCCTCAGACTAGACTAGTCGAATCTACATTATGTCTTCTCGATGCTAGTGACATCACATACACAGCAAAGAACACACAGAGACGCTCAGAATTACCTTGTTGAAAGTCCATGTGTGTACGAGGCCCCAGCCGGAGCTGGATGTCTGGTCCCACACACACACTGCCCATTTTCCAGCCGCCGCCACCCACAGACCTCCTGAAGGACCTGACACACAGCAGGCATCGACCAGGCCACCCCCGGCTGGGGCCTAGTGGGAGCCAGGGAAACAGCTGTCAATGCACGCATAGATAGATAGCCCTAGAGAACCATGGAATTAGCTAGTTCTTCAACCGTCAGGGAGTATAAATAGCCTGAGCATTAGCCATGAGACGTTCTTTGGTAGATTTGAGTCGTCTTATTTTCTTGTCATTTATTCCTGTGATATTTAAAATTTATCATCTGAGCATCCAATCGTGTATATTTACCGTCAATGTGTGTGTGAAGCAGATCGGACACTCCTCCGCCACCACTTCAGTTTCCCCGGTGGCTTCCTGTGCACCGTGGCTTCTAGAAGAGGCTCCGGCGGCAGGGGGAGGCTGTGGATCCACAGGCCCGCCAGCGTCGGAGACAGACGGACCGCGAGTGGGCACAACCCCCTGGCACTGCCCGCCCACGGCCACTGGTGGATCCAGCGAGACGGAGGTCTGACGGGAGGTAGGGGCGGGAGCAGGGGCGCCTCGATGGGGGGACACGGGGATGGGACAGGGGGAGAGGTGTGGGGGGGAGCGGGCCGGGGTGGACGGGCTAATGGGGGAAGGCAGGGCGAGATTGGGGGCACAAGGGGACGAGGTCAGGGGCAGGCAAGAGGCGCGGGCTTGGTGAGGGGTGAGTCCTAGGGAGGGTAAGGGGGGGCTGGAGGGGAGAAGGTGGGGGGCCAGGAGAGGGCAGGGTGGGGAGACCAGAGACGGGCTCAGCAGGAGCTGGGAGCAGGCACCGGGCCGTGGTGGAGGGCTTCCTGCAGATGCGTCTGTAGGGGAGTTTGTAGTGTGTTCATCTATAAGTGAATGGTTTGGTAAATGGGTCATGCGTTGATCCTCTTGGACCCCAGGATCAGTACAGGCATGTCTTGCTTTCTGGCTATAAATGCACTTGGAAGGGCTTTCAAATGGCTCCTCTGCAGGAAAACCACAGTCATCGACTGCTGCCCTCTGGTGGTTGGCAGCTCTATGGTCTTCCGACAGCCGGACTACACCTCCACCATGTCCCTGCTGTTCTGTCAAAACGGTAGACGACTTCAACGGCAGCAAATGTTCCGCAAAGCCCTCTAACTTTGTGCATGAAAATGTCCCTTGTTCCGTGGACCGATCCAAACATTCCCCGGTGGGCCGTACCACCACTGACCCCGCCGCCCTGCGGCTGTTTTGCTCCGGGACATCTGCCAACTGTCCACCCCCTTCGGGTAGCCGGTCGCATGGGTCTAGTTTGCAATCCTCCCCGGGCGTGACTGGGGTCGACTCCAGGAACATCTGGGTATCAATACGCTTAGGATCCCCAATGGGATGGATCTGGGTGACTGCAGGGGGACATTGAGACTGTACCAGAGAATGCAGCCCATCGTCTGGACTGGGCAGGGACATGGCGAGGTCGGGGGTGGGGCTGAACGGGAGGGAGAGAGCCAACGCCTGGTCGCTGTGGGTCCTGTACAGGGCGTACGCCTGCTGACTGCTGCGCCTGGTGCGATACGACGGGGTGGAGAAGGGCTCCGCCGTGGCATCGGCGACCCGCTGCAGCTTGTGGAGCTTGAGGGAGCCGAACTGCTCGTCGGGAAGATGGAAGTCCAGGGGGACCGGGGGTTTGAGGGCGAGGCCCAGGGCCAGCAGGGAGGGTTGGTGGAGGGGATCGCTGGGGTCTGGAGGAGAGGGCAGCAGGAGGGACCGCCAGCCTGCTGAAACACATACAAAAGACCAGAAAGATATGTTAGGTATGCTATGAAAGATATGTATTATTTATTATACTTATACTTATTTTTTTCACACTAAATACTTACATGCCTGGTACAAACCTAAACCTAATCCTAATATACATTAATATGTCTATACCTTATATTAACCTCCTTTATTACCTAGAATCTGTAATGCCGTGAAGACAAACTACAAACTACTCATTGATCTCTTCAAGTCATAGTAAGACATATATAAAACCGGATGTCAATGCAATTACTGGTCTGAATTCAAACTGACATCGGAGAATTGTTCATGAGAATTGTACGATTGCTATCCAATGTATGTCATTTTCTATCCCTCCCTTTATCCCTTTGTCTTTATTAAAAAGCATAAACGATTTATGATGACTATATGCTCTGTAAGGTGACCTTGGGTGTCTTGAAAGGCGCCTCTAAATTAAATGTATTATTATTATTATTTATATACATACAGACATCATCTGGGGGTCTTTCAGTCACCGAGCTGCTCCTCTTGAAGATGGGATAAACACGTTCCAGACTTCCAGAAACCGAGGCAGACATCGTCCCGTCCTCCTGAGCAGAAGGTGGGATCCCTGGGGGGAGAGCGGGTGGGAACGCGGAGGGCTGGGAGACAATAGGCGGTACTACTGACACCGGGCCCTGCTCCGGAGCTTCATCCACAGGGAATGACTGCGATGGGGAACTGGAGATCAAGGCAGGTACCGAGTGCTCTGAAGTCCGTTCTTGGTCTGTATAACCGACGTCTAAACAAAAAGAGCCTTTTTCAAAGCTCCGTCCTCGCCGTCCCCCTCTTTTCCTCTTCCTGCCCCTCACCGCTCTAGCCCTGGGCGCCGCTGAGAGGAAACACTCTTGGTTCGGATTATCTAGCAATGGATCCGACTCCTTCTCCCTGGAACACTGTGCTTCATGGGATGAGGCGGAAGAAACCATTCGTGGGGGCGTGTCAGAATACCCAAGCCTCAGGTTGCTCTGATCCGCGTCTTCGCCGTCTTGGAGTGCGTGCAGGCTCCGCCCCCGGCCCCGCCCACCGCCTCTAGCCCGACTTTTAACAATCAGATTGGAGAACAGGCTGCTCTGCATGTCCGGCTGTTGCTGCTGCTGGGAGGAGGTCATGCGCCTGGTGGTTCTAACGTAGTACTCCGCGGGGAAGACCAGCCCATCCCACAGAGTGCAGGAGGCTGCCAGGCTTACCTTTCTATCACATTCTCCCTTTTCCTTCTCACATCTACCTTGATGCTGGTCACCTCTTGGTCCAATGGCTGTGTGGCTGCTTTTATCGCTGGCGTTTCCCTCATATCCATCACTTTTGGTTTCCCCGTCGCATCTCTGTTGTTCTCCGGCATTTACTTCTCTCTCCAGCCCTCCTCGTCTTTCTTCTTCGCCTGCTTCTGTTCCAGTGTGGTTCAGTGTGTCCTCAGGTGTTCCCCTCCCAGCAGGTGGAGCCGATGTCCAATGAGGGAGCAGCAGAGAGGGGGACTCGCTGTCTAACTTATCTCCAGTCAGGTCCGTTTCCTTCTCCCTTTGCTCCGGTCCCATCATCTCCGCCCTTCCGTCTGCAGTGCGTCTCTCCGTGTTCCAGTGTGTCAACAACAGTGCGGAAGACTCAGATTCTGAGCTGCTCAAACGTCGTTCTTTCATTTCCTGCGTCTCCGCCACCATTTCCGGCGTCCCTACGCTCTTCTCCGTCGCGGCCTTTTCCTCGAGCTTCCTGCCGGGCCCCGGCCCCTCCTCGCTGTTTGTGTCTGTGCTGCCGATCACCTCGGAAGTCTCGCTGCATCTCTGCTGCCGCCGCAAACGGCTGCTTCGGGAGCGCAGGCGCAGGGCTGAGCTGGGGGCCGGGGTGGGCCTCTGCTCCCATGATTGGACATCCTGGCTGGAGGCAGAGGTGAGAGGCGGAGCAGCCTCCAAGGGGGGGAGGAACCTGACCGCTGGGCTCTCCCTGCCGCCGTCAGCCTCCACTTGTCCTGGGGAAATGGTTGGTGAGTTCAAATGGGTATTATTACTACTACTTCTGCTGCTTTTATGTTATTATTTTAAAGGATAGTGTAGTGGGAATTCATTGTGATTATAAGAAATGCAATAAGGATTCAATTTTGTCACTGAAATAATTGAATAACCAAGATATGTAAACAGTATACACACACACTATAATTATTATATACTGTATCTAAATTGGTCTGAACAAAGTTTAATTGTGGCTGTGTTTGATTGGACGCCACATTGGTATCCATTATTGATTAGATTAGATAAACGTAATGTTTCATACTGATTTATAATATGTTTCCAGATTACGTTTCCTGTTAAATGCTGGTTAAAGTTGCTTTTGATCCATAGGGGCTAAGTTCACCTTCAGTGTGCTGATGTTCTTGGGGCGGGCCAGTGATTTGACTAGTAGGAGCGCAGAGTCTGGGAGATGGCGAGGACGGGTCGACATTTGGACGGTTGGTTGATGTGTCCGGATCAATCTGGGTCAGGAGCAGAGAGTTCTGCTCTGTGACTCTGGTCTTCTCATGTTTCTTCACCCCCTCTGATCGCTCAGCACGCTGTGGATAGAATGGTAGTTATATTTTGTCTTAATACAACAACCTAAGTTCATTGACATCCTCAGAAAATAACAGAGAGTAACAGAGATATTTACCTTGAGTTTTTGTTGTGTTTTGGAATACTCCCGTTGCAAGTAGGCTAGCTTCCTGCGAAGCTGTTTTTGGTCAAAGTTGGTCAGTCGCGGCAGGTAACAACAGCAAACACATTGTCATTCTATTTTTCGAAACACAAAATGAAAAGCACATAAACTAACTCACCTTCTCCGTGTCATCGCTGTACAGTTTTCTCCGCAACTTATTATTGCACTGCAGTGTAGTGCCTGCATCCTCCTCCATGCTCCTCTCTAGGGCCTGACATTTAGAAATAGGCGAAACACGTTGTCAGAAGCGATAAACGTGCGGAAGCTAACATGACTAACAAGGAAACAACGGTTAATGCTTGTAACATTTGAGCAAAACTTTTGCTAATTATTACGAGTGATCGAATGAGCTAGGTTTAGTGAAGCATGATAATCAATCCGATTTTTAACTTACCCCATTCCAACATCGATCACTAAAGCAAACGTTGTCCCCTCAGTTGATTCGTCCCTGTGGGTTATTATCCATGTGTTCATACCGGTCTAAACGTAATGCTAGATAGCCTTGGCCATGGTTTATTTGTACATACTTTGTTTTGATGCGTCTCTTGATTAGGACGTATGGTGGGTACCAGTACTAGCATCAGTTTCAGAATCCCACATGATTCCCGCCGCTCCCCCAACAGACCAGAGTAGTCAAGTAGCGATCGAATGATTGATCACAGCCCTTCACTGGCTGAAAGGGGTATCACCCGCTGCAGAAATACTGTGAACTGTCGTCCTAGTTTTCCGAACATCACAGTCATTTTGGAAGTTTGCTTAATAATGCGGGCGACGTCAATTGCCTTTCATCATCTTAAAATATTAAATTGACAGTGCCGTAAGTAGATCAAATTCCAATTTCTAACAACTTATATAAAATTTGTGTGAGTAACTTTACACTAACAATTAATAATGTTCAACAGATAAATAGTTTATCATAGCTTAACATATAAATACAACATTTTATGAATCCATACTTTTAAATCATTTTTTTATTGTTTGGATAGGGATCACAAGTTATTAAACTTCGGTAAATGGGATTAAGTAGTCGTCTATGTCTTCAATGCGTGGTGTTGAGCGTGAATTGGCCCCAAACAAGTTCTTTTCTGGAAACTTGGCAGTCCCGCTGGTTACTCCTAATGGAAGATGAGCACGTGCCATTTGTCTCTGAATGGCTCAACCAAAGCATTGCATGTTGACGCCGCTACTTTCATGGGAGCTGATTTAATAAATGATCGGTGTGTTCCGCGACCACCATTCAGTTTTTTGCTTTTTTCTGGCATTGACAACCTGTATTCATCTTTTTCAAACGTATCGTTTTTGCCCTTAAATAAATCCCAATCATTTATGAATGAAAATTATTAGTATTATTAGTATTAGCTACCGTTGATTGAGTTGCACGGGCTCTGTGACGTGCTCACGCTATGCGTTCCCTTTGCTTTGTCTCCCTCTACTGGTCTCTCTCTCTACCTGTTTCTCCCTCCATCACTTTACGTATTCCCCTATTTCACAGAGCCATACATCCACAATTGCAACACTGTTCATTCTCTGAAAAATAAGCATATACATGTATCGCGCATAAAGAAAACCTTTAAAAAGAGTTGATGTGAATTATTCCATTAGCCCAGCATGGTAAAACAACACGCTTTATTCAGAACTTTTTTTAATTAGTCGTTTAAAATATTAGTTAAAAATATTATACAAACTGCCCTTTGTCTGTTTCAAATATCTGTTTTCATTCTGGGCAGCGTAAGGACAGCTTATAGGTGTACTTGAGCTTATAGGTGTAAGTGAGTGGTGGTGAACCAAGTGTCCATTCATCCCACACACAAACACACGCACACACACACACACACACACACACACACACACACACACACACACACGCACACACACACACACACACACTGTTGTGGAACATTGGTACTAAACATTATGTAAAATGTCTGGAAACATTAATTGTGTGGGGTGAAGGGTCGCTCCAACCTCAACACTCGTAATCTCACTCCAAACCTTTTGTGAAAGTTGGCAGCTCTGTTATTACAATATCGTTCACTTAATATAAATATATATAATTATATGAAAACAATCTTCAATATCAAACACTTCAAACAATATGACAAACAACTAAGAATTTACTATTTCATTATAGATGTGTCCTATGGGGAATGCGTAGATTTGTATAACAAATAAACAATATACTGTATGCAATGCACCATTGGTAGTGGCCTGAAAGGAAGAATTAAGTGATAGATATTAAGGCCAATCTAACCCAATGATAGACAGAAATGACTACATTGATTGATAATAAAACCAATACACAGTGCTATGTTTCAGGGTGCAAGAAAGCTAAAACATCGCAAAAAACTGTCTGCGTATAAACAGCAACCATGGCAGGGTGTGCCTGCATGTACATTAGTGTGTGTGCATTACATGTATGTGAGCCGGTTGCTTTTCGGGGGAAATAAATTAGTTTTCTCTGTTCCCGAGACACTGGGACAGTGTTCTTTGTGCTTCCACCAGTGTGTGTGTTTAATTGGGCGAGATGGTTCTGCTCCTCAAACAGCCACAGGTCAGGTACTGCATGGCCTTCATGCTGATGTGCATGAGCGGGCCCAAGTTGAAGAGCATGTGATAGAAGGCGTGGACAGACAGCCCTCCGGTTTCATCAGCGTACTTGAGAGCCACGATGGGCGTGTACAAGGGGTTGGTGAGGTTACGGAAGCGAGGACTGCTGGCCTCGATGACCTTCTTGGTGCACTGTAAACAAAAATAAGAAGAGTTGGGAGGAAGGGGGGTGAGAATGGGCCGACGGACATCGTTGATCGTCCTGATCAATCACCATTTCCATATCTATAACTCACATCTTACATTGAAGAGGGAAGCTAAGTTACATCCAAGTCTTAAGTTTATTGTCATATTGGCACATGAAAAGACAAGGAGGATAGGCCAGTTGTTTGAGTGTCAGACTCCCAACTCAAAGGTATGTGTGTACATGCATTTGAACCAAATACACAGGCCACCTGGACAAAAAGCATCCGACCCTATAGTGCAAAATACTTTGCAGTGTAGCCTTTGGACACTAGCAGATGTGGACTCACTCTGGCGATGTCATCAGGAGTTTGTCCCAGCGTCTCGAAGATGTCCACTGAGGATGGAAGGTAGACGTTCTTGAAGTAGTTCACCGTTTCGGGGTC
This sequence comes from Gadus morhua, assembly GCF_902167405.1. NCBI lineage: Eukaryota > Metazoa > Chordata > Actinopteri > Gadiformes > Gadidae > Gadus > Gadus morhua. Next base: position 19,592,797 of record NC_044050.1, read on the forward strand.
AGTACCAGGATACTCCTTCTGCCTCACGTCCTGGATCATCTTGGCCTCAAACTCTGTGTGGACCGGGCCTGGCTCTATCATTGACAGACTACATAGATGTGTATTGAAACAGTAGATAGCAGATCAAATCGGGTTGTTCGAACAACGTGCGGATGTGAAGATACATTTACGTGACAAAACGTTATCTTACCATCCAACGATATCAAATATTAACTTTGTGTGGAGATATTAAAATAAAACATGTGGAGGGACTACTCACGTTACGTTGAACTTTAGGAGCTGCACAGCCAGACATTCACAGAAGCCCTCTGTGGCAAACTTAGAAGCAGCATATACGTCATTGAAGACAACACCTGAAGAGACAACCAGGGTTTAACTTGAAATGCAGGTACTGAAGACATCAAAATCTTTGTGTGTAATGCTACAGTTGAAGCTCTAATTCAATCTTTCATGCAGGCGAACAAAATGGGTTGACCTAAAGCCTTACATATTTTCGTTGAGTGTATATCTGAATGGATAACAGAAATGTATGAGAATAAACAATTTGCTTGTCTTCCACTACTTCAGATAGTTTACATCACATCCAGCTGGTCCTCCTTGTTTTCAGATTCAGATTTGCTAAATGATATCCCTTATACAATCGCATGCAGACATCCATTTTCAAACTCTACCTTGCAGTCCCATGACACTGCTGATGACGATAATGTGTCCTCCTCTCCTCTTCTTCATGTCCGGCATCACCTCCTTGATCATGCGGATTACCCCAAAGAAGTTGGTCTCAAACACCTTCTTCATCTCCTCCATGGGAATGCTCTCCAGCGGACCCACCAGACCGATGCCTGCGTTGTTGACTGGCCGGGAGACCACCACAGGGAAGGTAATGGGAGGATATTTTGAGGGAATGGAGAGAGAGAGAGAGAGAGAGAGAGAGAGAGAGAGAGAGAGAGAGAGAGAGAGAGAGAGAGAGAGAGAGAGAGAGAGAGAGAGAGGATGGAGAGGGAGGACAGAGGAGGATGCTGGGTTAAATAAGCAGAGCAATGTTTTATAAGATACGATGTATTTCATTAATCCCAAGAATGGGGAATTTAGGTGGTGAGGATTAATGGATGGGCTGATACCCATTTCAGATTTATTCATGCACTGCTTCCGCTAACTCGAAACGGCTGTTCATCATGATGAGAGGCAGAGTTCAGTAAAATGGGAAAACAGGCAAGGAAGTCACGTTGAGTTTTCCCCACAAGAGCCTGTTTATACACTCGGGATTACAGGGAAAAGCGCCACACGCCCTTCAGATTCCTTCCTTTCCCGTCAAGTATAGAAAATCAGGGTGTTATTTTAACATTTGCAGAATGTGTTCAAAGTCAGCCAGAATAACAATGCAGTCAAAGGTCACACCAAGCCAGTAGCCGGTGGGAGCCTCTCCCCCCCCCCCATTGACGAGCAGTCAAGTCCCTCATATATAATGAACACTCGTTCACACTATACGTTAAATATTAAAGAACCCCTATATTACCACAAGGCGTGAGGTGGATTACCCAACGACCCCATAGTGACATCACATTTGGGAGTGTCCACGCATTAGCGCAGAGCCCTCCATTTTGTATCCCCCACGGACAAGACGGTTGGAATGTATTTATAATCTAAAATGTTTTATTAACATTACACCTGGTGGTGTAATTGGGGCCCTTACACAATTTGTCAAGAAGTTAGAGAGAGAAACTTAATTATTCAGAGTCAATATTCAGCTCCCATCAAAAACCGCAAGGCAAGGGAGAAGAAATGAATAGTGGAGTCAGGAGGCAAAATTGGTAGAGGACACCTCTCAATTTGTTTTGCCGGAACATGTTTATATCACTTTCCAGACACCCATTCTGCCACGGGCTATACTGGCTGGAATCAAAAGAAAATGGCAAGGAGGTACAAGCCAGGAGATGGAGGGAGGGGGAGAGAGAGAGAGAGAGAGAGAGAGAGAGAGAGAGAGAGAGAGAGAGAGAGAGAGAGAGAGAGAGAGAGAGAGAGAGAGAGAGAGAGAGAGAGAGAGAGAGAGAGAGAGAGAGAGAGAGAGAGAGAGAGAGAGAGAGAGAGAGAGAGAGAGAGAGAGAGAGAGAGAGAGAGAGAGAGAGAGAGAGAGAGAGAGAGAGAGAGAGAGAGATTTTCAACAGTGGTTTTAGAACATGTAACACTGACAAGGTGATAAGCTTAAAGGTTATGCCTATGCATCCCAAGATACACAGTTTGTACCTGTATGCATCGTTGAGGAAGATGTCTGCCTCCTCATTTATGACTAATGAATATAAAGTAAGGCGTTGTTGATGCCATCCGTAGATCTTTATATTTTGCTTAGTTTCATAGTTTATTTTTTACATATTCAAACTACTTTTAAGTCTGGTTCTTTGTTCGGTTCAAGCATTTTGTCCAGCAGCAGCAGTGTGGGAGTAACGGTAGTTTGACTCTCAGACTAAAGGTCCTGGGTTTGGAACTCCAATGTCCACTGTTTATTTGTAGGGATCCTTGAGCAAGTTATCTGTTCATTATTGAATAAAAGCATCTATTACTAAACAGTAGGCCTATCTTGCATCAATACCGTGAACGATGATGTTATCCACAAAACTCACTGAGGACATCCACGTGTCGATCCTTGATGCCATCGATGCACTGTTTGACGGACTCGTCGGTGCAGACATCAAGAACAGCCAGAGACAGAGTCTTCCCATAAGCCTCTCCTGCAGCCTCCACCAGCTTATCTTTCCTCTTCAGGTCACGCATGGTGGCTATGACTGAACATGTTTATATGTACAGGACAACAGGGGAAGAGTAATGTTAGAGGGGCATTAGAGAGGAATTTGAATGATAAGAGAGCATGTGAATTTGTCATGTATTTGTTTGTTTCTGATAATTTAAGAGTGGTGTTGTGCTTGCAAAATTCAAATTATCCAAAAAAATTATAAATGCATATATTTTATAATATAAAATTACGTTGTTCAATATTTATATAAACTTAACATATTTTAGTTGGATATCATCAAAATTCTGTTGATGTTTAGTCAAAATAGAATGCTACTCATAGGAGATTTGAGATGACCAGGCGATAAATTAAATGGAAGAAAATATGAGATGATAAGAACATTTTGTCTTGTTTCCAGGGTGTGTTTTGAACCAGAATATATGCTCATTCTTCCCGCTCCCATTAACATGCCCCTTGGCTATCGTCCATAACGATTCTGTTAAATGACTGCCTGTGCAGGTTACGTTATCGTTCAGCACCATACCACAATGTGCAGGGTCACGGCAAGTTCACCAGGCCTGTGCTCAGCCACACTCATTTTCCCTCTTAATCCCCCTTTGACAAAATTATGTTTGATAATAATCACAATTTAATAGAGGTTTTAGGTTAGTTTAGCCGCTGCTAAAGAGATAATAAGCTTATGCGGCTTTTACATAAACCCGTGTGGTTTAAAATAGCCCTGCTTGTAGGCTACAATAGCCTTGCGTCTACATTAGCCCAATGAAACAGATAACCCCACTCACTACGGCTTTACAACTACAACTAGCGATCAGCTTGTGTTTGCAAAAAATGCTATAGAAGGCCTATAAAGAAGGCCTATAAAAAAGAACACTTTTCCAAAACAGTTTGTCTAGTCAAGGCCTACATCCGGTTGCCCAGGGGCAACAACGCAATTGCCGTCCTGCTCGGTTTTCTGAACTCAGTGCCTTATCTGCTCGCAACGGCAGGGGACGGGGTCGTGACCTGCTACTGGTGTGACGGCGGGGCTTTCTGTTGCATCTAATGTTACGTAGCACGCAGTCATCCGCCGTCACCCACAGCAGGGATTATGGGTCGAGGAGTTTAAGTATAACCTCGTTTTGGATTAATCGGAATGTGGCATGGAGTACTTGAACCCCGAGAGTTTAGGTCAGCTTTGCCACTTACACACACAGACGCGCGCGCACGCGCACGCACTCGCACACATACAAACGCACGCGCAGATGCGCGACTATATTGCCCATCGTCTGACTATTATAATCATTTGTAAGTGGTCAACATTCATCATTCTTACTGTGTATCTTTGACTTTCTCAAATCTTAGATGACAGAGAAATGTCAAAGGAAGTATTAAAATAGGACGGAAATAACGTACCGTGATATCGCTTCTGCTCGTCATTTGCCAGCATCACTGCCATTCTTAAACCAATGCCTGAGGAGCAGCCGGTGATGAGCACTACTTTCTGCCCGTTACTCGCCATAGCTCCAGTGCTGTAGATATTCGGAAAGTTTTTTTCTTCTGGAGGGTTTTGTCTCGCAAATAGATTCCAATGTACTCTCAACGGTGAAAATTGTGCAGGATGAGAGGGACACTGAGAACAGCTAGTGTAAGCGGATAACGTTAACTAGGGAGAGATAGAGAGAGACCACAGACCAGAGGGTCACATGGGACTGGCATTATCTAACCCAGTTGGGTCGCCTGGCTCGTACCACTGTAATTGTCGTACTGGCTATCTTGAACACAACAATAAATCCGGGCATTCTCGTAGAGCTATTTTGTAAGATATATATTTATTTGAGTACCCTCAAACGGCTACTGGGGCTTCTTGTTTTGTGTGTCTCCTTATTTTTTATTTTTTTTGCAAGCCTTTCACTATGAAGCTTGCACATGATTTATATTCTCATTGATGCTTTTATATGGCCATGTAATTCTCAGTTCTTCAAGATAATGTTATAACATCGGCCTACTTTTGGATGATTAATTACAGAAGGCTCCCAAAGAAGAATTACGCCAATAATTTGACGCCACCTGGTGGTTGTGTAGAATACCAACGTTATAAAAATAGAACTAAAAATAGACTTACTGTTATAGTAGAATTGGACTAAGGTTGCATGCTCGGCAGTATTACAAAAAATAAACTAAAATATAGGCTACCAGAAACTAAATGTAAAACAATAACTAAAACTCCTGCTACTAGAACTACAACTCATAATTGTCATGAAGGCAAAACATGCCACCTCTAACAATTCCAATGAATGCTCCACATACGCACATGTAATTGCCTGTGCATTTGTGCGTGTCTTAGTATGCAATTGGGTAAACCTTTGTCCTCAGTCTCTCAAGTTTCACATAACCATGACTAGAGGTGCTTTGATCTTCAAAGACATGTGATCTGCTATACCCCACAGGATATAATGTGAATTTGTTGTACGGTATGTGGTATGTCAGTGTGTGTGTGTGTGTGTGTGTGTGTGTGTGTGTGTGTGTGTGTGTGTGTGTGTGTGTGTGTGTGTGTGCGCGTGCGTGTGTGCGCTCGCGCGCGTGCATGTGTGTGTGATAGAATGCAGATGTAAAGCATCGTGGTGGGCAAAGACAGACAGGTACTGGAATTTGGAATCTGCAGCAGCATATTTTTATTAGTTCGGGCAGTGCTGTCGTCCTGTTGTAGCATGCATTGTTGTGTGTGTGTGTGTGTGTGTGTGTGTGTGTGTGTGTGTGTGTGTGTGTGTGTGTGTGTGTGTGTGTGTGTGTGTGTGTGTGTGTGTGTGTGTGTGTGTGTGTGTGTTCGAGAGAGAGAGAGAGAGAGAGAGAGAGAGAGAGAGAGAGAGAGAGAGAGAGAGAGAGAGAGAGAGAGAGAGAGAGAGAGAGAGAGAGAGAGAGAGAGAGAGTGAGAGAGAGTGTGTGTGTGTGTGTGTGTGGGTGTGTGTGTGTGTGTCTGGATGGACAGATAAATATGGGTACAAAATAGATGTAAAATTGGCAGCATGTTTTTGAGTTAAAGCTAACCATTTTGGGGGTTCTCATTGTGCTTGTCTGGGAGTTTGTATGTTTGAGAGAGAGAGGGAGAGGGAGAGGGTGAGAGAGAGAGAAAGTGAGAGAGAGAGAGAGAGAGAGAGAGAGAGAGAGAGAGAGAGAGAGAGAGAGAGAGAGAGAGAGAGAGAGAGAGAGAGAGAGAGAGAGAGAGAGAGAGAGAGAGAGAGAGAGAGAGAGAGTGTGAGTGTGCAATAGCTGTCCCTTAAATCATAGTTACAAGTAACGAAACCAGTAATCATAGAAAATAAAGGCGTTCCTCCAGCACGCGCCCCGATATTCGCCTGTGAGGGAGGGGTCAACGGGGGAGGGGGGGGGGGGGGGGGGTCTTGGGGAGGGGCGGCGTGGGGAGACAGAGGGTGCCGGTGAACAAAACCTTCGGTGATAAGAATACTTTTTTTTGGCACGGCTACTCTTTTCACCCACCAATAATAACCCCAAAAGTAAAACAAAGAACATCACAGCAGATAGAGCAGGTAGAATCCCACACAAAAAGAGAAGACTATTAACCTTTTATTTGCGAATGCTCGTTCCTACTCTTCAACAGGGCTCGAGTGCAGGTATCACGGGTGGAAACCGGGATCCTTCGAACGCAACTCGGAATTCGCGCACAGGCACCGCTCTGCTGCAGGTGTCGCGTGAAGCCGTGAATTGAGGAGCCGCAATTGGAATTTACCTGCAGTTTCGCAGGCACATGCAAGTTCAGAATGACGGATCGATGGACACCAGGGCGCCACATACGCCTTATTTTTTTGATAACGATCATATTCAGCACAACTACGGCTAAACAAGCAGGTAGGCTGGGTTGAGCGCGCAAATGTTGTTATGTAATGTCTTATCTAAAACAAAATGCATGGCATTCTCTTACACTGCAGTATCTTACACTCGAAAGTTCATTTTCCAGCTTCCCTCCATCCATCGCTTTCTGGCTAGGGCTTGTCCATCGGGATTGTCAATTACCAAAGACCTTTGGGGGTGCCCATACAACTATATTGTCACCAGTCAGAGTGTTGCGTCCTAGGCCTAACACAAGGATGAGTCCCAATACCCTAGTCTATCATCATAAACCAACGTCTTTGTTAATCACTTTGTGCATTTAACATACCCTAAATCATCATGTGGGCCAATAATCAGGCGTAATGGTAGCCTATAGGTCGATGCCTCCATACTGGATAATGTGTTTTGTGTTATAGCATACCAAATACGACGTGGCCTTAGTTGGGGCAGTTTAACGTATTTAAAAAAATAATGCCGACCATGGGATCTAATAGCTCTGTAAAAAAAAAAAAAAGCAGTTGAGTTCAGATTGTAGCACACATGCAGTTCAAGCACATTGGTTAGAAACCGTAGGCGCAATAACTCTGTCTGGACTTGTTCTGTCATACCTGCTGTCTTAGGCTGGAGCCCCATATAGCTTAGATATTTCACTTGATTCCTGGCAGTAATGGGGGACAGACTGTCTGAACCCAAATTAAATCGAGCTGTTAAAGAGCAGGGAGGGACACAGGCCTCATGCTTTCAGGCTGTAGAACTGTGAGGCCACACGACAATAACTTGCATTAACTTAATGCTTTGAGTGGCCACTATTGTTTCACTAGCTTGTTGCAACCACCTGTATATGTAAGGCTAATGTGTAAAAAGTTGTATATTTGCCATCACCAATACTTTTTTTTACCATCAAACCAACAAGGAAGGTCTAATTTAAGCCTGGCATTAAGATTATTTACCCGTATAAATGGTAATGTATGGACAGAGTCACAACACAGCCGTCACGCATATGTGTTTTTCTCATACACTTCCCAAGCATTTATCTCATGAAACTATACCGTCTGAACGTGGACTTTACTGGCCAGGTGGAATCCGCCATCTTTCCTCAACCTGTTAGGTCATTCAAGAGGCGCTGAGGAAGCAGATAGTAATCTTCCACTGTATATCGTCATCATCATCATCATCATCATCATCATCATCATCATCATCATAATCATCTTCATCATCATCCCATAGCATGTGACAAAATCAAATGTTTTCAAGTTCATGTCTGATCATGTCCAACATAACACACCAACACACACATTGCATATTCGTTTTTAATGGTCACAGTAGTAAAAGTATTTTCTATGTGTGTGCACGACCATATGTATTGGTGCTTGTTTGTGTGTAGGTGTGTGTGTGTGTGTGTGTGTGTGTGTGTGTGTGTGTGTGTGTGTGTGTGTGTGTGTGTGTGTGTGTGTGTGTGTGTGTGTGTGTGTGTGTGTGTGTGTGTGTGTGTGTGAGTACACCTGAGAGTGCCATCCCTCCAATATTGAGGCTGAGATGGGAGGGAGCCACCTGAATGACCCTTAAAACTCGAGGGTCATCCGGGGTCAAGCAAGTTCAAGGGGTGTGACCTTGGGATGACACTCTCACATCTGGCTTTTAAAGAACCTGCCGCCCTTATACAAAAACACACTGACACACACACAAAGATGTGAACATGTCCATTTACTATCACTCCCTCTTCATTATATCTCACTCTCACTTTTTGGTCTTCAAATAACAACCAGCAGACCAAGTCCCCCATAATCACAGTGTTTACCATGTCCTGAACGACTCTATGCATCACATAAAAAACGCCAAGGACACGGTCACACACCTGGCTGTCAAGTTGCGTGCTGTGAATTATGCATTGTTGCTCGTTTTAAGGCATGTGCTCAAGTAGTGATCAGGTATGTGACCGGCATACCTGAGTCATTTAAAGAAATGCTTTCCAAGCTCAGAACCGATTCCCTAGTTTCTTCCTTTGAGTTCGGTTTGGACAAAAGTAAACCGCTCTCAAATCGATGCAGCATGGGATACCTGCAAGGGATATCTTCATGGTGACGCCATTGCGTTACCTCTTGAGTTATGACCAGGTACAGAAGTGTCTAGAGCTGTCTGGGGAGATGATGGATGGGGTTTCTCATTAGGTGAGAGCTGTGGCATAGTGCCCCAGGTTGAGGGCCAGAAAGGCACAGGCCAGCTTCAGTGCCCCAAAATGAGGCCGTGAAAACAGCTGCCAGAGCAGCATAGGATGGGTCCAAGAGGAGATTCCTTTTGGATAGGGATCTCTTGTTGGACAAGGCTCAAGTTGTTGAGGCAACCCTCCGACATGGGAGAAAGATCACCGGTAATAAACTTGATGGTGCATTGGCTCCACTTGCTCCTCTCAGTTATCACTTTAGTTTATGAAATGATAGAGAGACTGGATTTCTTGACTTCAGGCTATGTTTTTTTATCAGTTACAGAGATCATGGCCACAGACATCTTTGTGATGTTTTGTTATCTTTAACCTGTGCAAAATAAAGCATTAGGCCATAGCATACCACAACCGCAATGTTTACCTTACTTTTTGTATGCTTGTTTATCAATGTTTGATTCATCCCTGAATAATTTATTGTGAGAGCTATCCCATGAACTACATTTTATTCAAATGTTTTACGTTTCTATTTAATGCAGACAGTTGACAAACTTGCATCATCAAATATTAAACCTTTGACTGATCCACTCTTCAGAATTCCAAACATGTCTTAGTGTAATAAATTAATTTGGAGCTGAAACATTTAGTGGTCAGATAGACTTTCCACTGTTACTAATTGGTTGCATTTTCAACATGTGCATTTTACAATTGTACAATTTCACAATCTGATTCAGATGTTGAGTGTCAGGTCTGCCGTTGAATGGACCCGGCTTTTCTTGCGGACTGAAGTCTGTGAAAGGATACTGCCGACAAAAGCACTTGAGCTAAAAGAACTTCAAACAGAATGGCTGGAAGATGTTGAGGGTAGAGCTCTCAGGAACTCTCTATTCTCCTCACATATCACTCCTTTCCTCCCTTGTCTTCAAGTCAGACAGATAGGGGAGCAAAGAGTGGGGGCTGACTGTAAAGCGTTGGGATAGTATAAAAGGTCTCAGGAATTACTAGAAAAGACACAGCATGCACACAATGGCTCGCTGTGCTTTTGGGTGTACAGTATGTACGTGTGTATGTGTGTGTGTGT
>NC_044050.1:19607606-19610106 GCF_902167405.1 Gadus morhua
CTGTTCCCCGGTAACGAGCACGTCTGTCCCATCTGTGGCCCGTCTGAACGCCGGTCGTCTCTGTGAGTCACGGATTTTTGTTTGTGGTCTCGTCCTCTTCCAGACTCCGTGTTTCCCAAAGACTTCTCTGTGATGACCACCATAAGGGCCCGCAAGGGCTCCCAGTTCTTCCTGTTCTCCCTGTATGACTCCCAGGTACAGACGCCCACGTTCACGCAGCTCCCCCCCCCTCCCCAGACGCACACACCAACAGGCAGACACGTCCCTAGCGTAGGCGGAGGTTGAAGCGTAGGTGGGCCTGGAGAAGATCTGTCCATGACCGATCATGCTTAATAGGAGCCTTCACTTCACAGTACCCGCCAGCGCACAACAGTGTAATCATAGGGTGATGTTACAGGCAGCAAGACAAGCAAAAAGCTGTATCAAAACTGCATCACATAACCTGGCATAGCGGCCACATAACACGCACACACACACACACACACACACACACACACACACACACACACACACACACACACACACACACACACACACACACACACACACACACACACACACACACACACACACACACACACACACACACACACACACACACAGATGATACTCAGGAGAGGCGGCATGCAATTAAATTGCACACCAACAAAAACTAAAACCCAATAAACAATAACATTGAAATATTTATACAATTGTTAGAAATTGCAAGTGCATCTTAAAGATAACTGCCGAGAGAGAGCAGGGACAAAACCCTCAGTCTGAATGTCATCATTGTTTGAATCCGACTGACATCAGAAAAGAGAGATGAGAACCTGGGGAGACGATTCTTGTTGTCTGGGTCGCTGGAGGGAAATACAGCTGCCTAGCAGAAGGCTTCCCTTCCTCAATGCATGCTTGCTTGGAAATCTAGTTGAAAAGATAAAACAACAAATATTTGTTGTAATTTTGTTAAGTTAATTGGTCACATAATTGAGGTAGAGTGCATGGCTGATCCAGCTTTGTCCCCACGTGTTTTTCTAAAAAATGAAGCCCTCTGATTTGCTGTGCCTGAATGCCAAGTGTGTTGGCTCTAGCCCTACTGTGGGTGATACTCAAACACACTCACACACAAACACAATCACATACACAAGCACTTGCATATGCGCACATGCACAAACTGAAGAAGACACCCACACAGATGTGCACACATTTCACAAAAACATGTGCATGCACAGACCCACGTGCGCACTCACACAAATGGACGTGGACACACATGCTGAATCAATATTTGATGCTTTAATGCATTTATATATACTGTCCACACCATCCATCTCTCCTTCTTTTGATTCCTTACTCCTCCTCCGTCTCCACTGTCTGCAGGGAACCCAGCAGCTGGGCCTGGAGGTGGGACGCTCCCCAGTCTTCCTCTATGAGGACCAGGAGGGCCAGCCCCCACCCGAACTCTACCCCACCTTCAGGAAGGTCAACCTGGCCGACGGCAAGTGGGTGACACGCCGAACGATGAAACACACACGGACGCACCGCTGACAGTCACACGCTCAAACACACGCCGGTTTGCATGCAGTCGTGGTCAATCGCACACACACATGCTTTCAAGCAAACACACTCACGTACACACACACGCTCAAACACACACCATTTCCATGAGGAAAGCACTAAAATCATCCTGTTAAAGAAATACTCCTTGTTTTGGCCTTCGGGGCAACCTGCCTCCATTTAGACTTTCAATCGAATCAAATTTATTGACTACACCCACAATATAGATCAAAATCCAGGGCAACTGCTTTGTGCTGTTTGGAATGCGTTTGGTCTCAGCATATGGAACGTTTTAGCCGGGCACTGGACCAAAACTCACTCAGTAGGATATTTAAAGGATATTTATTATTAAGTGAATTGAAAAGACAAACTAGATCTCCTTTTTTGGTAAGATATTCTAGCCGTTTTGTCCAAAACATATTCAACCCCAATTTCATTTGGTTCGTCCGTGTTTCGATTTGCTATCCGCTTACGATAGGGAACTCAAATTTGGGGAGGGTCTCCCTGTGAACCAATAGAAGGCTGGAGACGACAGGTTTGTGTCTCTGCCTCCTGTCTCAGGTGGCACCGGGTGGCGTACAGCGTGGAGGGCCAGTCGGTGACACTGTACCTGGACTGTGAGAAGGTGGACACCATGGACCTCCTCCGGGGCCCCGACCCCGAGATCAGCACCGGGGGGGTCACGGTTTTCGGCACTCGCCTGCTCGACGAAGAGGTGTTCGAGGTACGAGCCCCGGCCCCCTGGGACCCTGGAGTTCTTGTGGTCGCGGTTGTGTGTATGCATTTTCAGGGGCCCATTCGTACAAATGGAGCTCAGCTAACAGACGGACACACACACACACACAGACAGACAGACACATAACAGAGGTTCTTACTGTTAGGCCCCATTCCCCCCTCCGGCGATATTCGAGGAGCTATTCCCTTTAACACGACTTGGAAAAAGAGGTAGGATAAAGACAGAGTG
>NC_044050.1:19620106-19622606 GCF_902167405.1 Gadus morhua
TGGACAACAGGGGAACATCGGAATACTGGTATGTAAAGCATAGCAAACAAACACACAGCACACTCAGACCCAGACAGACACACACCTGTATCCTAACGCTCTCCCCCTCTCTGACAGGGCTTCCCTGGCCCACAAGGCCTCGTGGGGCATCCCGGGGAGAAGGTAAGATATATCCTGTTATATCCTGTTTGTACTCTGGGCCCTTGGGGGGAGCCTCGGTTAATAGCTTGTCACTCACCACCCCCTGTGTGCTGCTGCAGGGACCCCAAGGCAAGAAGGGGATGGAGGGCTTACCTGGAAATGATGGGCCGACTGTGAGTCAATAAGGACATGCATGGCGACACACCCTCACGCACACGTACGTACGCACACATGCATTTTGATTCCAACATTCCTCTTCCTTCTTGTCATTAGGGTCATCCAGGCAGAGAGGGGACTCCAGGGGAGAAGGGATTACCTGTAAGTATGTGTGTGTGTGTGTGTGTGTGTGTGTGTGTGTGTGTGTGTGTGTGTGTGTGTGTGTGTGTGTGTGTGTGTGTGTGTGTGTGTGTGTGCGTGTGTGTGTGTGTGTGTGTTTCTTTGTGTGTGTTTGTGTGTGCGTGTGTGCATATGTGTGTCTTTCGAGGAATATATTTGTTCCAAACACTCATAATATCCGCACTGCTGCGTCTCCTGTCTGTTAGCGGCTGCGCTAGCTGCTACCCGGTGTGTTGTTTTAAAAGCACAGGAGAAAATGCAGGTGAACGTTTGTTTCGTTCGCAGGGTCCGCTGGGCATGCAGGGGCCTGTCGGATATCCTGGGTCCCGGGGAGTCAAGGTAAAGCGCGCCGCAGTGTCAACATAAGCCCCAGTGTTTTTCCATCACATACGTACACATTTACACTTGAACCACTTGCACATACTCCTCTACACAAAGACTCCTCTCCACACAGACTCCTCTCCACACAGACTCCACTACCCACAGACTCCACTACCCACAGACTCCTCTCCACACAGACACAGAAACACTAGGCAAAAGCAGCTGATGTTTGAAGTCTGCTGAACAATCGTGATATGCCGCTTACTGCGAATGACAGATCAAGAGGGTGTCACCTCGCCGGAATATTATTGTTGGCAAGGAATCACAAGGAATCCAAATGGTTTGAAGTTGTGTGTTTCCTGTTGTTTTGGTTAGCCTGACATTCCGTCTGTCTGTCCGTCTGTCTGTCTGTCTGTCTATCTGTCTGTCTATCAGGGCGCCGACGGAATCAGGGGGTTGAAGGGAAGCAAAGGAGAGAAGGTGAGAAGGTTTTTGATTTTGCAACACATCATGAGACATACTATACAGACACTATTCACCCTTAACCTGTGCAGACAGCTGGTTGAGTCCCTTAGTGGAGGATGACTTACCTGAAAGGTTTTAAACAACAACCATCTCCCCCTTCCACACTGACACATTAACACCCACACCCCCTCCCTCTGGTTCCCTGTCCGATGGCGTCGGGCCCATCTCCCCTCTCTCTGTCCGCAGGGCGAGGATGGCTTCCCCGGGTCCAAGGGGGAGATGGGGGTGAAGGGGGACAACGGGGACAACGGGGCCACGGGTAACCGAGGAGAAGACGGACCTGAGGGGCCCAAGGGCCAGCTCGGCCCTCTGGGAGAATCCGGCATTCTGGGCGTCGCCGGCGAGAAGGTGTTCGTCCTCCCAAAGACTGCTTCAATGAGGAATACAAACACAAGCATAGCTGAATAGATTCAGCTCTGTGTTTAGTGCACATTTAGTTTGAACAAAAGTATAGTTGTAGTAGAGTCAGCTCTGTGTTTAGGGGATGTTAAGTTTAAAACACAAGTATAGTTATACAATCTTCTGCTCTGTGTTTATTGGATACATTGTTTTGACCACTTCCTTCAACCCATCTCATTTCAGGGTAAACTGGGGGTTCCCGGGTTGCCTGGTTACCCGGGGCGACAGGGACCCAAGGTAAACATGACATGAACATATTCAAGGAAACAACCCTAAAGGGCCTGATGTTGGTGGATCTGAGAGCTAGTGTGTTTCCACCTCCTTCACAGGGATCAGATGGATTCCCGGGCACCGTCGGGTCCGAAGGAGAGAAAGGGAAGAAGGTGGGTCCGTCGATTGAGTCCAACGCGATTGGTTGATTGATTTGAATCCTCCCATCGACCAATAACATTCTGCGCCATGTTCTTTTTTTCCCAGGGTCCGGCGGGGCAGCAAGGAAGTGGGGGCCAGAGGGGTCCCAATGTGAGTGCCCCTTGTGTCTTCCTCACTTTCTACCTGCGGTGTTCCCAGTTAAGAGTCTCTCTAAACTAAGGCTTTGTGGTGCGGATAAAGACTGGGCTAACGTTCCCCTCCCCACAGGGGGCGAGAGGTTCCAGAGGAGCCAAGGGGCCCACGGGGAAACCAGGAGAAAAGGTTTGGAGATCAACATGTCAACATGTCAACATGTCAACATGTGAACATCACAACATCTCAACATCTCAACATGTCAACATGTCAA
>NC_044050.1:19627606-19642606 GCF_902167405.1 Gadus morhua
GGCACACCGGTGAGTGGCCCTTGTCTCACCTGGGGTGGAGACACATACCACTCATTGCTACGGACCCCCATACACTTCGTCCTTCATTAGATTCAGCCAGATCAATTACCACGACATGAACCGAAGGAGCGTCGTTGTACAGTGGGCTGTGCATGAGCTCACCTCTGAGGTGGTCTGTTGTGTCTCCCAGGGGCTGGATGGAGAGCTTGGTCCCAGGGGCCAACAGGGGATGTACGGGCAGAAGGGAGACGAGGGACTCAGGGGCTTCAAGGGCTCCAGGGGGCCAATAGGATTGCAGGTAACACGGATGAGCACCAGAGCTGTTTATAATCCAGCACTATGTAGAGACATGATGTCATTACGGAGCCCTGTGTTTTATTAATACCTCCTGCGTGTCTGTTTGGGTGTGTGTGTGTGTGTGTGTGTGTGTGTGTGTGTGTGTGTGTGTGTGTGTGTGTGTGTGTGTGTGTGTGTGTGTGTGTGTGTGTGTGTGTGTGTATGTGTGTGTATGTGTTGTGTTGTGTGTCTGTGTCTGTGCCTGTGTGTGAGGTCATGTGATTGCCTGGCACGTTTGTGTGTTTGCGTGCACGCATGCGTGTGTCTGTACATCGTTGTGCGTGTATGTCCATGTGTACGTGTGTGTTGGTGTGTGTGCTTTCATTTGTGTGTGTTCCCTGTGTATGTTTTCCTGTGCCCGTGTGTGTGTGTGTGTGTATTTGTGTGTACTTACTTTTGTGTGTGTGCCCTATGTGTGTGTATGCCTGTGCCTGTTTGTGTGTGTGTGTGTATGTGTGTGTGTGTGTGTGTGTGTGTGTGTGTGTGTGTGTGTGTGTGTGTGTGTGTGTGTGTGTGTGTGTGTGTGTGTGTGTGTGTGTGTGTGTGTTTACTAGGGCATGCCAGGTCTACCAGGGGAGAAGGGGGAGAGTGGCCATGTGGGACTGATGGTGAGTCAGACATTATCTCACTGTCTTGTTTACTGGCGCGTGCACTGTGTCTGACCCAAATACAACACATTTTGCGTTATTGTTGTTGATTTACTTCCCCCCCCCCATCTAACATTCAGTTAATCTCTTCCCACCTCCCAGGGGCCTCCGGGACAGCAGGGCCCCACTGGCCCCCAGGGGCCGGTTGGAGGAATAGTAAGTGATTCACACTGAGAGATCAAAACGCCACCACAACACCTCACCGGGGCCTGTGTTAAAGAGTGCTCATATGCTGATCTCTGTGTGGCTCAGGGTCCTGCCGGCAGGCTGGGGATGATCGGGCAGCCAGGGGTTCTCGGGGAGAAGGTAAGGAACCGAGATGATGCCTTCATGATGACCAACAACTGACCCTGTTCCAGTCTTAACTATTTCCATCTTTCGGCTTTTCTCATGTCACCTCCGCATTCTGCCTGATGTATCTATTTCGCTCTGTCTCTGTCTCTGTCTCTGTCTCTGTCTCTCTCTCCCTCCCTCCCTCCCTCCCTCCCTCCCTCCCTCTCTCCCTCTCTCTCTCTCTCTCTCTCTCTCTCTCTCTCTCTCTCTCTCTCTCTCTCTCTCTCTCTTTCTCTCTCTCTCTCTCTCTCTCTCTCTCTCTCTCTCTCTCTCTCTCTCTCTCTCTCTCCTCTCTCTCTCTCTCTCTCTCTCTCTCTCTCTCTCTCTCTCTCTCTCTTTCTCTCTCTCTCTCTCTCCTAGGGAGAGGATGGAGAGTCTGGTGATCCAGGACCCGTTGGTCTGGCAGGTACAATGGTAAGATTGTGTTTGTGTTTGTATGTTTTTGTATGTGTGTGTGTGTGTGTGTGTGTGTGTGTGTGTGTGTATGTGGACGATGTATGAGTGAGACATTAAGCTAACCTGAACACAAATTATATTATGAAGTGTGTGTGTGCTCCTTTGCATCTCCAGCACCTGTGTGTGTGTGTGTATGTGGACGATGTATGAGTTAGACATTAAGCTAACCTGAACACAAATGATATTATGAAGTGTGTGTGTGCTCCTCCTCATCTCCAGCACCTTGCACGCTTCCATCCTCTTCTTTGTGTTCTTCCTCCAGGGGGGGAAGGGCGACCTGGGGGAGAAGGGAGACTCAGGCCTCCCAGGAGCAGCGGGGCCCCCAGGGGCCCGGGGCCAGCACGGGGAGGACGGGCCCAAGGGCAACTCTGTGAGGAACCGCCTGACATCGTTTTTATGCATTCGTCTCGTCTTTATTTTGAGCTTCAGCGTACCTCTTTCACCAGACCATGCAGTTTGACTCACGCTAGACAAGCATTAAGGGAATGTGATTTACAAGACACGTATAAGATCATCAAGAAGATGTAAAGGTTTTATGGAGAAATAAAGGAGGCAAGGGGGCTAACCAGGGTTTAGTATGTCCTCACAATATCCTAACTAAAGGTGCAGAGGGACTTTCTAGGCTCACAATTTGCACACACACAAGTTGCACTAGGGGTGAATTGAGGATTGACAAAGTCCTTTTGTAGGCTCCATATATAAAGCAGTGCATTTATCTACGACAAACAATCCTAATATTTTCCTCAGAAACAATACATTAAAATAATGGCTCACATCTTGGAAGAGCAAGCAGTACCATTGTTTGAAACGATGTACAAACATACTGTATAACAAAAACAAGTCACGCTCCAAGGAAAATCATTCCTTTTCAATCGAAGCTTGGACCATAACAAGACTTTACCAAGGCCTTACTTTAACCTCGAACACTTTCACTTTAAAAATTCAACCTGTCTTGTTCACTCTGTTTTAATGTCTGTCTCTCTCTCACACTCTCTCCTCAGGGTCTTATAGGTGTAACTGGTGACTCAGGCCAGCCCGGAGAAGCTGGGCCAAATGTAAGAATATCTTGTTTATTTCCCTCATTGTGTGTAGTGGCAGGTTCATTTCCATTTAGTCTTTGAGCAAACCCAATTATCCAAATAGACTTAATACTGAGGCAGAGAACAATCAAACGAAACAATCAATATCGGAGCAACTACATTAAAGTGCTGCATGTCTAAATGGAAAACAGAGAGAAAATTACGAGTGTAGAGTAGCTTTAGGAATGGGAACGCACAGTAAGATTGGTTTATTGTGTGTGTTGATTTCTTATGAGTCCATACTATAAGTCAAAGGTATTGTGAAGTTTATGACAACAATGGTTATTGCTATTATTGTGCCTCATTTGAGGAATATGATTCTTCCTTGATTTGTTGACAGAATCATCAGAAATCATTAGATTCTGACGTATTTATTACATCTATTTTATTTTATTATTTTGCTTTTTTGAATCCATTAATTGCAATTGCTTTTCGCTATTATCTCATTTGCAGAGGCCAACATGGCTTAATATGCAATTCATGGTGCCGTCCCGAGCTATCTGATCAATCTCTTACCCACCCATCGCTCGCTTGTCAAACACACCGGTGGTTTAACCAGGCCATGAGTAATCCATATCTGTGTCCCTTCCTTCCTGGGCTTCCCAGGGTGTGGATGGACTTCCCGGCACCAAGGGGGACATCGGAGACACTGGCAAAACCGTAAGCCCCCTCATCGCTCTCGCCCTCTTCATCCCGTTACACACACGCTGCTTAACATGACTCGCCTCCATCTCAGTGCTGATTAAAGATGAGTGTCGCTGTGCATGGAGGGGACTCACACCGAGTATAAACTCTGGTGCTTCTCACCGCTTCGTTTACTTTGTATCAGGGACCCCCAGGAGCATCCGGAGAGCCTGGGCCGACGGGACCGCCTGGAAGACGGGTATGTGCCTGTGTGTGTGTGTGTGTGTGTGTGTGTGTGTGTGTGTGTGTGTGTGTGTGTGTGTGTGTGTGTGTGTGTGTGTGCGTGTGTTTAGGTGTGTGTGTGTGTGTGTGTGTTTGTTTTTGTGTGCGTGTGTTTGTGTGTGTGCATGCCTGCGTAGGTTTGTCTGTGTGTGTGAATAGGTGTTTCTGTGTATATATGTGTGCATTCATGTATGTGTGCGTTTGTGTGTGTATGCGTGTGTGCCTTTGTGTGTCTTTGTGTTTGTGCGTAGGTGTTTGTGTGGGTGTGTGTGTGTGTGTGTGTGTGTGTGTCTTTGTGTGTGCGTGCGTAGGAGTGTATGTGTGTTTGTTCAAGCGTGCGTGTGTGTGTGTGTGTGTTTGTGTTTTCGTCCTAGGTACATATTTTGCATGTGTGTGTGTTTGTATTAAAGAGCACTTTATTGTACGTTTGATGTTAATGGTTTTGACAGCTTTTTAATTGCGTGTTGCTCATATTTAGGGCCACTTGGGGAAATCAGGAAAGGAGGGCAAGACAGGCATGAAAGGAACAAAGGTAAGCTGTCACATAAACACTGGCAACTCTAAAATAAAACTGTTGAAAATGATCAACATTTATAACTAGCCATTTATTTCCGACTGTCAATGTCAATCACATAACTACACAACCTGACGTCTTTTCTGTCCCTCAGGGATCACCCGGGATGGAGGGCTTCGTAGGGAAGACAGGACCCGTCGGAGCACAGGGGAACTCTGGGAAACCTGGCCCCCAGGGACTAAGAGGGATACCCGGCCCCGCAGTGAGTTCCTTCTGATCATCAGCCTCGTCAGGATTCAAGATGCAATGCTTTATTACCATAACAACTTGTTGTCAGGGATTTGCTACCGTGTTCTCATGACAGAACAACAAACTATCAGAGCATAACAGTCAGGATGCATAATAAGATGAAAAACATGTTGCACATAATTCCCACCCCATACATACATTACATTACATTCATGGGCACAGATATTGACGGTCTAAGAGGAAAGCCTGGTGCCAATTTCGAATCAACTATCTGTTGGTTTAAATTACAGTAGTAAGTGCTTTGCCTACATATAGTGCAGATGCAAAATTCATTTAGGGATCCATTTAGTAATTGGATGGTTCTGCAGTAAGTGCTGGGGAAATGGGAGGATGGTGATGATGATGATGATGATCATCATCATCATCATCATCATCATCATCATCATCATCATGGTCAGTGATAAGCCGATAGAGACCCATTGGTATTGGAGCGGTCTGATCTGACCAGCGTTCTGGTGTGTGTTGTGTGGTTAACAGGGAGAGCAGGGACTGAACGGACCTCCAGGACAGACTGGACCCCCTGGGCCAATGGTACGTTTGTATTTTTTTCATTTTAATAGACTCGCACACAGTCTGACGTTGATGTTGTCATACATCAAATCTGTCATCGTATTTATATTATTTATTTTCTGGTACTATTCTTATAAAGTGTGAAGGCCCCCACATCCTTCCAAATGATATGTACTAAATTTAAATTTCATTCCATATTTACCATACTATACATCTATATATATATATATATATATATATATATATATATATATATATATATATATATATATATATATATATATGTCGTTTTGGCAGCATTTAAATCAATGCTATGCACCACCTGCTTTAGAACATCATTCAGGAGATGATTCAGCGGTGATGTGTGAGTCATGGTTGTGACCTTGTCATGATGCCTTCCTCCCAGGGCCCTCCGGGATTACCAGGACTGAAGGGAGACCCAGGCAGGAAGGGAGACAAGGTAAACATGGGGTCTTATCGGTCTCTCTCTCTCTCTCTCTCTCTCTCTCTCTCTCTCTCTCTCTCTCTCTCTCTCTCTCTCTCTCTCTCTCTCTCTCTCTCTCTCTCTCTCTCTCTCTCTCTCTCTCTCTCTCTCTCTCTCTCTCTCTCTCTCTCTCTCTCTCTCTCTCTCTCTCTCTCTCTTTCATGCACATGTATTAACATCCATACAAACACACCTGTGCACAGAGTGACACACACACACTCACAAACACACACACACACACATGCACACGTGAGCACATGCATTTATACATGTAGAAAAATACCCTTGCAGAGTCATACACACACACACATAATACTCATCTCCCTAATGACCTTAACATTGGCTGTGGCTTGGTGTGTGTGTGTGTGTGTGTGTGTGTGTGTGTGTGTGTGTGTGTGTGTGTGTGTGTGTGTGTGTGTGTGTGTGTGTGTGTGTGTGTGTGTGTGTGTGTGTGTGTGTGTGTGTGTGTGTGTGTGCGTGCGTGTGTGTAGGGTCACGGAGGTCTGATTGGTTTAATCGGCCCACCTGGAGACGTGGGAGAGAAGGGAGACAGAGGATTGCCAGGGAACCAGGGCCTGCCGGGACATAAAGGAGACGAGGTCGGCCCCTTAATGAAACCCTCCATCTCCACAGACCTGCCTCCCTCTTCCTTAGGCGTATGTTAGTGGAGGTCCCCCCATTATTCTCATCCTCATCACTTCTCCTCCTCCCCTTGCTCGTTTCAGGGTGTAGTTGGCGGTGCCGGCCCCCACGGGCCCCCCGGCCCCCAGGGTCTGTCTGTGAGTAGAAATAAACAAACAGAGCCAACGCTGGTTCACAGCCGTCACTGGGCCATCACTGGGTGTGAGGATATGGTGTTATCAAGCTTTCTCTCGTTTCCTGTCTCCTGACTCATGCTTTTCATTTCCTCTCTGACATGTTTGCAGGGTGGGACCGGAGACAAAGGATCTAAAGGAAACCCGGTACTGTATTGCACATTTTTCTACTCATCATTCCGCTCACTCGTACATCTGCATCGGCAATATCATGTAATACATGCATCGTGCTTATTTCTGTGTGTGTGTATGTGTGTGTTTGTGTGTGCATGTGCATGTGCGTGTGTGTGGTGCGTATGTGTGTGTGTGTGTGTGTGTGTCTCCTTGTGCCTAGGGTCCTATCGGGCCCAGAGGGGACAATGGTCCCGCTGGGCCTCCAGGCCAACCAGTGAGTACTGGCTTCAAATAGCTGCACTATGTTTAAAGTTAAGTCTCTTGCCAATATGGTGTCTCTCATCCCTTTGTTGTTACCTGCCTCCTCCACTTTACCCAACACCCTCATCATCTGTATCCTCCCTTCACTTCGCCGCCCACCTGTCTGTTCTGGGTTATGCTCTCTTTCATCACTCCTCCTTCCTATGGCTTCACCTGCGCTGCAACTCTTCCCTCTTGTCCTTAACTGCTCTGTTTTCGATTCCCCACCCATTCTTCCTGTACTCCTCTTCCTCCTCTCTCTCTCCTCTCCTCCTCTCACCTCTTCCCCGGTCGACTCTCCTCTTCTCCTCTTCTACTCTCCCTTCCTTCTCCTCTCTTTCTCCTCATCTCTCCTCTCCTCTCTATCTCCCCCCTCCTCATCTCCTCTCCACTATATCACCCCTCTCCTCATCAACCCCTATCCTCCTCCTCTCCACCCTCCTCCTCCTCTCCCCCTCTCCTTTTCTCCTCCACACTCTCACTTCCCATCTCCCATCTCCTCTCTTTCTCCTCATCTCTCCTCTCCTCTCTATCTCCCCTCTCCTCCTCCCCTCTCCCCCTCCCCTCCTCCCCTCTCCTCCTCCTGTCCCCCCCCTCCTCCCCTCCCCCTCTCCTCCTCCCTCTCCCCCTCCCTCCTCCCCTCTTCTCCCCCCTTCCCCTCTCCCCTCCCTCCTCCCCTCTCTATCTCCTCCTCCCCTCTCCTCCTCCCCTCCCCTCCTCCCCTCTCCCCCTCCCCTCCTCCCCTCCCCTCCTCCCCTCTCCCCCTCCCCTCCTCCCCTCTCCTCCTCCTGTCCCCCCCCCTCCTCCCCTCCCCCTCTCCTCCTCCCTCTCCCCCTCCCCTCCTCCCCTCTTCTCCCCCCTCCCCCTCTCCCCCTCTCCTCCTCCCCTCTCTATCTCCTCCTCCCCTCTCCTCCTCCCCTCCCCTCCTCCCCTCTCTATCTACTCCTCCCCTCTGCTCCTCCCCTCTCCCCCCTCCCTCCCTAACCTCCAGGGCCGACCTGCGGTGGGCATGGCCCCTCTGTCCGAGGTGTGGAGGAGGCGGCGGGCCCCCAGCCTCGTGGACGGTGCGTCCCTGGGGGAGGCGGACGGCGGGCAGGAGCAGGAGGAGGGCTTCCAGGGGGACCAGGCGGTGACGGAGGGCCGGGGGCCTGTGGTGGCCGGCCAGCAGCAGGGCATGCCCGAGGTCTTCGCCTCCCTGTCCTCCATGAGGGTGGAGGTGGAGGGCCTGAGGAACCCCATGGGGACCTTCCACAGCCCCGCCCGCACCTGCAAGGAGCTCCACATGCTGAACCCGGCCCTCACAGACGGTAGGGGGCACGCACAGACGGCCGCAGAATGCCCTGTAGATGGGAAGATGAGAGTTGGGTTCTTTACTTTGAGGTGTTTGTTCACATGAAATGTAAAGAAACTCAATGTTTGTCATCCAATAACAACGATTTAATTCCATCGAGTCTGGTAATAGCAATTTATTTACGGCTGAGTAACAAACAAACATGAGGCAAGCACCAATGGGGACTGAGGTTCTTAAATGAACACTGAACAGGCGAGGGATGAAGTGGGAGAAATTAAAGGTTTAAGAGTTAAGGCTGAGGTGGGCAATTTGTAGGAACCTGCCAGAGTAAACTAGATTTGGAAGGCATCCAACTAAAAATAAACCCAACCCTTCCTTCAACCCCAGGTTGCCAGATATTAATAAAACTGACACACAACCACAGCCTGCTGCAGCCATACTAACTAAGATCGTACTGGATTTGACCCGACCCTAAAAAGCCTCGTCCTCTTTCGAAAAAGCTCCATGACTATGGAGGTAGATTTGTGTCTTTATTATGCAATCAAAAATAATAGG
Organism: Gadus morhua; assembly: GCF_902167405.1. Lineage (NCBI taxonomy): Eukaryota > Metazoa > Chordata > Actinopteri > Gadiformes > Gadidae > Gadus > Gadus morhua. The sequence goes on from NC_044050.1 coordinate 19,636,256, forward strand.
TTTGAGAGCAAAACTTTCCAAACTGCAATAAAAAAATAGATTTGAGAGCAAAACTATCGACACTGCAATCAAAAAAATGTTTTATTGCAAGATAAATTAATGTGATAAAAAAAATATTAATGGGAATCCAAAAGTTTTATTTGCAAACCCAAAAGTTTTGTTTGCAAATCCAAAAGTTTTGTTTGCGAATCCAAAAAATTTGTTTGCGAATCAAAAAGCTTTGTTTGCGAATCCTAAAGTTTTGCTTGCGAATCCAAAAGCTTTGCTTGCTGTTGAGCTGAATCTCGTGGGCGGGGGCCTACGCCGAAAGATGTAAGACCCGTCTCTATTGGCCAGTCTCGATCGGAGTGACAGCTTGGCAACATCCGAAAAGCCGCTGCCCCCCGACCGCCTCCAGAAGCAGATTGTCGGCCTGACGGACAGGGTGTTCGTTTGTGCCTCTCAATTCGTGGCGGCGGTCAACAACATCGCCCTGCTCTCCTCTGCCATGGTCTCCTTGTCGGCTGACAGGGAGGCCTACGGGATTTTTCAGGGCGCGCAAGTGCGCGCGCAAGCGCGCGCACGGGACAAGCCCATAAGGCAAAGCCTAGACGGCGTAGCCTACATGAAATAGAACTCCCTCTCTCGTTACCAACTGTGGATGTTGCCAAGCTGTCACTCCGATCGAGACTGGCCAATAGAGACGTGTTTTACATCTTTCGGCGTAGGTCCCGCCCACGAGATTCAGCTCAACAGCTAGCAAAGCTTTTGGATTCGCAAGCAAAACTTTAGGATTCGCAAACAAAGCTTTTTGATTCGCAAACAAAACTTTTGGATTCGCAAACAAAACTTTTGGATTTGCAAACAAAACTTTTGGGTTTGCAAACAAAACCTTTGGATTCCCATTAATATTTTTTTTATCACATTAATTTGTCTTGCAATAAAAATTTTTTTGATTGCAGTGTCGATAGTTTTGCTCTCAAATCTATTTTTTGATTGCAGTGTGGAAAGTTTTGCTCTCAAACCTATTTTTTGATTGCAGTGTGGAAAGTTTTGCTCTCAAACCTATTATTTTTGATTGCATAATAAAGACACAAATCTACCTCCATACATGACCAGAGCATGGTTGAAACAAGGGTACATCTTGAAGATGCATTTGAAACATGGAGACAGCTCAGAGGTCTGAAGGATTTCCTGAGCTGGTTTATAATTTAATTAATATAAAGTGAAAGGTATACATTAGCCGATCGGCTTACACTATAAGAGAAGGAGAAGGAGGATGCCAGATTTCCCCGCCGAATCTGGCAACCCTGGCTACAGTGCACTGCAGCCAGGGATGCCAGATTAGCTGGAAAATTTGGCAACACTGCTCGTCGTCACTTATCAATGTCAAATAAAATAGAACCACTGCGCTTGTCTCGAAATATAATGTTGCACAGGGTTCGTCTTTTGTTCAGTGTACTCAACCTGGCAACCCATGTGAGTTTCAAATCTGGGGAGGAGGAGGAGGAGGAGGAAGAGAAGGTGGGGGAGGAGGAGGAGGTGGAGGAGGAAGAGAAGGAGGGGGAGGAAGAAAAGGAGGGGGAGGAGGAGGTGGAGGAGGGGGAGGAGAAGGAGGGGGAGGAGGAGGAGGTGGAGGAGGAAGAGAAGGAGGGGGAGGAGGAGGAGGTGGAGGAGGAGGAGAAGGAGGGGGAGGAAGAAAAGGAGGAGGAGGAGGAGGTGGAGGAGGGGGACGAGGAGGGGGAGGAGGAGGACGGGGAGGAGGAGGGGGAGGGGTAGAAGGGGGAAGGGGAGGGGGCGAGAGGGGGGCCAGCTCTCTCCAATAGCGTGGATTTGCGCCCCAGGTTGGGCTCCCTGTGCCTGGACATCAGAGGGCCTTATTAATAGGTGAACCCCCCCGCGGGCTCCTTTAGCGGGCTGCCAGGGAGCAGATAGCAGCAGCAATAGTGGTAGCAGTAGAGGGCGCCGGGCAGCACATAGGAAGCAGGTCAGGGGCTTCTGTGGAAATGGTTTTCGCCGGATGAGGAGTGGCGAGGAGACGGGCAGCCCGTGACGTGATGTTTCATTCAGCCTCGGGCCCTAAAATCACCACGCTCTCTCACAGCTTCACTACATCCTCTTTCTGTGTGTGTGTGTGTGTGTGTGTGTGTGTGTGTGTGTGTGTGTGTGTGTGTGTGTGTGTGTGTGTGTGTGTGTGTGTGTGTGTGTGTGTGTGTGTGTGTGTGTGTGTGTGTGTGTGTGTGTGTCTCTCTCTCCCTGTCTCTCTTGCTCTAACTCTCTCTCTCTCTCTCACGCTTTCGCTCTGACAGGCTATGTATTTTCTTGCAGCTTCTCCCTTGTGTTTGTAACTTCTTGCTTCCCTTTCTGCCACTGCAGGCTACATCCTTTGCCTCTGTTGAAAATGATGTATTGTAAATCCCCACTCTCCATCTCCCACTCCCCTCTCTCTCTCTTCCCTCTCTCTCTATCTCCCCCTCTTTCTCTCTCGCTCTCTCTCTCTCTCTTTCTCCCCCTCTCTCTCTCCCCCTCTTTCTCTCTCTCTCTCTCTCTCTCTCTCTCTCTCTCTCTCTCTCTCTCTCTCTCTCTCTCTCTCTCTCTCTCTCTCTCTCTCTCTCTCTCTCTCCCCCCTCTCCCTCTACAGGTGAGTATTGGATAGATCCTAACCAGGGTTGCCATAGAGACTCCTTCAAGGTGTTTTGTAATTTCACCGCACAAGGAGAGACTTGCTTGCACCCTGACAAGAAGTTCCAATCGGTGGGTTTACACACACACACACACACACACACACACGCACACGCACGCACGCACACGCACGCACGCACACACACACACACACACACACACACACACACACACACACACACACACACACACACACACACACACACACACACACACACGCACACACACAGATAATGACAAACACGCACAATTATATAGACAAGCACACATGCATGCATATAAACCGATAGACACACACACACATCGACAGAGATACAGACTCACTCACATGCATACACGCACTTAGACACATAGAGACACATACAAAAATATGGACACCGACGAATAGTCACTCACAAGAGCTAATTAAAAACATTACTATGGAAATAGAGTTGATGGAATCTTTTTTTGCATTGGCTCTATTACACAATTGTAAATTAGTTATGAACAATTTAATTGGTATCTCATAGCTCAAGTCATTAGCTTCTCATTGCCTGCTGTGTTTTCTTTCTACTGTTTTATTCTGACAGGTGAGGCTGGCAGGCTGGAAGGGAGAGAAGCCTGGGAGCTGGTACAGCACCTTCCGCAAGGGAAAACAGGTAAAGTCCTCCACTGTCTTCCTTTATATCGCTATAGCAGACGCTTTTCTCCAAGCAGCTTACAGAGAGAAATCCTTTTCACTATTGAGCTCTTAAGCAGGGAGGGAGTTCGGCTTCTTGCTCAAGCTTTCCTCCAGGTACGCTATGGACATTTCGATTTGAACCCACACCCTTTGGGGTTAGGGGCAATCACCCTAGCCACCCTAGGGCTGGACTGTGTTCCTATCTACTGCCAACAGGTAGACTGCAGACATTGGGGTAATGACGAACTAACTCGGAATGGTCCGGTATCTGTTATTCCCTACATCACTCTGTTCTCTCTCTTGAATCAAATCTTTAAAGGGCTTTGTTGGCATGGACAGCCTACATTTACATTGCCGAAACACAAAAATGCAGAAAATCCTGAAAGATAAATGATCCAAAAATGTCTCTCTCTCTCTTTCTCCCTTGCTCTCGTTCGTTTTCATTCTCTCTCTCCCCCTCTTGCACTCTCTGTTGCTCTCGCTCTCTCTTTTTCCCCTCTCCCCTTCTCTCCATCCCTCTCACCCCCTCTCTCTCTCCCTCCCCCTCCCTCCCTCCCTCACTCCCCCCTCCCTCTTTCTCTCTCCCCCACCTAACCCACCCTCTCTCTCTCTCCCCCTCGCTCTCCTTCCCCCTCTCCCTGCCTCCCTCTCTCCCTCTAAACCTCCCCCCCCTCCCTCACTCTCTCTCCCCCCCCTCCTCACTCCCTCTCTCTCTCTCCCCCTCTCTCTCCTTCCCCCTCTCTCTCTCCCCCTCTCTCTCTCCCCCTCTCTCTCCTTCCCTCTCTCTCTCTCCCCCTCTCTCCCTGCCCCCCCTCACTCCCGCTCACCCCTCTCTCTCTCTCTCCTTCCCCCTCTCTCTCTCCCCCTCTCTCTCTCCCCCTCTCTCTCCTTCCCTCTCTCTCTCTCCCCCTCTCTCCCTGCCCCCCCTCACTCCCGCTCACCCCTCTCTCTCTCTCTCCTTCCCCCTCTCTCTCTCCCCCTCTCTCCCTGCCCCCCCTCCCCCCCTCCCCTCACTCCCGCTCACCCCTCTCCCTCCACCAGTTCTCCTACTCCAGCTCCGACGGGCTCCCGGTGCACGTGGTGCAGCTGACCTTCCTGAAGCTGCTGAGCGCCACGGCCAAGCAGAGCTTCACCTACCACTGCCTCAACTCGGCCGGCTGGCTGGACACGGCCGGCGTGGGCCACCGCCGCGCCCTGCGCTTCCGCGGCTCCAACGGCGAGGAGCTGACGCACGAGAACGCGCACTACATCGACGCCACGTACGACGGCTGCCAGGTGGGTGGCGGCGACACGTGGACCACGGGGCGCGACGATCGCCACGACGTGGGAAGCGGGATGATAGGGTTTCTTTTTGTTTTTGTGGGAGGGTGTTTCTGTGTTTTTTTTACCTGCTATTTAGTTATTTAGTGCAACCCTTTTTTCCAAAGTGATTTATTTTTATGCGTTGTATCCACGGGCTGGACGGTGGTTGGACATTTTAGATCGATGGAAATGTTATGACAATGCGGTGCACGTTTCGCCATGGTACAGAGACGTGGAACAAAATACCCTAATAATACATTCCTACACAACACAAGACACGTACAGAAGCATTCGAAATAGTGCTCCGGGCTGTTTGTTTGACTAGGGAGCGGGATCATTGATCAAAGGCTGAAGAAGGGACTCCTTGTTTGGGTTCCGCCCAGAACCTCTTTCGGGCTGGGAGTCAGACAGCCATACCACTAGACTACCCTGTGTCCGGTGTCCTGTGTTCTGTGTCCTGTGTCCGGTGTCCTGTGTTCTGTGTTCTGTTTTCTGTGTCCTGTGTTCTGTGTTCTGTGTCCTGTGTTCTGTGTCCTGTGTCCTGTGTCCTGTGTCCTGTGTCCTGTGTTCTGTGTTCTGTGTCCTGTGTCCTGTGTCCTGTGTCCTGTGTCCTGTGTCCTGTGTTCTGTGTCCTGTGTCCTGTGTTCTGTGTTCTGTGTCCTGTGTTCTGTGTTCTGTGTCCTGTGTCCTGTGTTCTGTGTTCTGTGTCCTGTGTTCTGTGTTCTGTGTCCTGTGTCCTGTGTTCTGTGTTCTGTGTCCTGTGTTCTGTGTCCTGTGTTCTGTGTTCTGTGTTCTGTGTCCTGTGTTCTGTGTTCTGTAGACCCGGTCTATCAGACCCCTGTACCACTAGACTACCATCTGTCCTGTGTTCTGTGCTCTGTAGACCCGGTCGGGCCAGGAGAGGACTGTGTTGGTGTTGGACTCCCCCATGTCCGAGACCCTCCCCATCTTGGACGTGGCCGTGTCCGACTTTGGGAACGGGAACCAGAAGTTCGGCTTCCAGGTGGGCCCGGTTTGCTATGGCGGTTAAGCACTACAGCCCCCCACCGCAACCCACCACCACCACCCCCATCCAGCCCTTCATTCCACCACCACCACCACCACCACCACCACCACCACCACCACCACCACCTCCAGCCCCTCATTCCACCACCCCAACCGGATGCAAAAGCAAAAGAACAAGGGGGACATGGACACTTCTTCTTCATCAATACGCAGGGAAAATACATCCACGTCCCCCCCCCCCCCCCGAAAACCCCATATTTATAAGGCAGATCCTACCTTGAACAGTGTTCCTCCATTCACGCAATTGCTCTCACTTCCTGTTAATGTTTTTGTACCGACGCTGCCTTCGTTCCACGTGTTTGCCTCACGTTCTCCGCTCTCACTTGCTCATTAGCATAGATTCCTCATACATAATTCATCCTTTATAACAATGCTAATGAGAGTTATTTAATAACGAGTTCTATAGCTGCTCTTTTTGAACGGAGTTAAGTGTGGCTCTCCACGCATCCACCAGCCCCATTGATCCATGGGCTTAGCTTCTTATTTATTCATCTCTCTATTCATTCACGGAATTGCACAACCCCACTTGTTCACGCGGTGGGGGAGAACACAGGAGAGTCAGTAGGACGTTATGAACACAAAACGGCGTTACTATCACACCTCACAATGTCGAGTCGCCCGTTCACTATAAATGATTGTTTATATTTGTGTCGTTGTATTGC
>NC_044050.1:19657606-19660106 GCF_902167405.1 Gadus morhua
TCTGGGGCCTTTTCATGTTGGAGCGGAGGGCCGAATGTCCTGAGGAGATGATAGCCTTTTATCATTTCCCTCTCTTGCTTTTGCATCCTTCTCCTCTCCTCTCACTCACGCTCTCTCTCTCTCTCTCTCTCTCTCTCTCTCTCTCTCTCTCTCTCTCTCTCTCTCTCTCTCTCTCACTCTCTCTCTCTTTTGACATTTTCTTCAAGCACTTTCTAGGTCACACGGTTTTTATCCAGAGTCAACTTCGACCTCTCCCTCTTTTTCTCCTCCTTTCATCTTCGACCACTCTTCCTGCGCTCCCCTGTTCGAACCTCTCCTTTCCTCTCTCCTTATTGTTTACCTCTGTAATTACAGCGGGCTGCCGTACACCGACAACACGCCTCTCGCCCAGCCAACGCATATTATCTCTATTTCCTGACGTGCATTTCCTCCCGTGAGCTGTTTGTTCAGCTTCACACGGTCAATTTGTGCCTATTTCTAGTTGACTCACTGACATCTTCCCCTTGTGTGTCTCCCAATGTCTCCTTTCTCTCTCTCTCTCTCTCTCTCTCTCTCTCTCTCTCTCTCTCTCTCTCTCTCTCTCTCTCTCTCTCTCTCTCTCTCTCTCTCTCTCTCTCTCTCTCTCTCTCTCTATCTCTCTCTCTATCTCTCGCTCCTTCTCTCCCTCTCCCTCTCCCTCCCCCCTCTCTCTCTCTCTCTCTCTCTCTCTCTCTCTCTCTCTCTCTCTCTCGCTCTCTCTCTCTCTCTCTCTCTCTCTCTCTCTATCTCCCCCCTGTCTTTCCCTGTCCCTCTTCCATCCCCGCCAGGAGTTAAAGGGCCAGATGTCTCAGCTGCGCCCCCTCCTGTCCGTGGTGGAGCAGTACCGGGCAGACCTGCAGACCCTGGCCACCCTGCGCTGGGAGCTCCTGAATCTGTCCGTCAGCCTGTCCGGCATCCAGGAGGAGATCGGGGCCTACGACTATGAGGAGCTACAGCACAGGGTTCTGATGCTGGAGACCAGACTGCACGCCTGCATGAACAAACTAGGTAGGTCATAGGTCATGTCCGCCATCTAGCTTGGCATTTGAACAACTCAAACTGCGTAAAAAACGTATATATTTGCTGTTTAGTCTCAGAGCCGAAGCCTTTGTGTGAGTTTCATGTACCTTTCCTTACGTTGTGTGACTATGGCATTTGAGGAACATGGTATTATGGTAGAGGTTGGGAGTCTTCATCAAGGATGCCTACAGGTAGGCTAGATAATGCTGGTTGACCTGAAGAGACTGTTCGGCAATGACGCTAGCCGCTACCCTAGTTAGCCTGTCCCTACTTGAAACATTCTTAAATGTTGTTTTAACTGCTCCTATGAGAAGCGCACAGCAACAATATGGCAGTAGCCTTTACAACTGGCCTTGTACTATTGACTCCCACCCGTCAGCTCCTCAGCACAGCCCCTTTTTGATAGACAGGGCTAAGCGCAAATGAACATCATTCGTAGGTGGACTGCAGCATAGTCGACCCCGAGATGGCCAGCTGCAGCCCTAGCCCCTTACAGTTGGAGAGTTTAAGAATCCGCTTTCCTCATTAAAAAAAATGAAAACCGACAGATCAAGAACCAAGATAAACATAGGATTAGCTTTCACGAAATAGAAAGCATTGAAGCGCATTGGATACTTATCTTGCAATGATTGCCTTTTTCCGAGCTCGCCTTTGTAGCTAATCATAATTTGCCATCACGGTATTTAAGTTCTCCAGAATCTGAACTGGGCATCCAACATGTGCAAATTCACATTTGGCTCTGGTGAATGTAGAAAAAGCTGGGAACGGGGGTAGTGACAAATGCTATCGCAATACTATTGACATATAACCCTATAAATGTAAATCGAAAAAAAACATATACCATGTGGTCGTCTTTGCAGGAAAGTTGGCTGGGTAGGAAAGTTAGGAGGACTCCGAAGCAACATGGTCTATAAAAGTCAATAACTTTAGTCCCCAATAGTTTATACTTCCACCAATTAACATTTCTAAACTGCCGAGGTGTTCTGCAGCGAAACAACGTGACAGATAATAAAATATCCTTTTGAAACGTTGTGGAGCAAAACGCTTCTGCCTGGCAAACAGTATATTTGAAAAGCTGCCAAAGTTACGTTAGGATGGTTGCGTCCAGAAAGTCCTTATAGAAATTGTTTGAGAAATTGTAGGTAATGCAGCTTTAACTGCCCATGAAATATAAACTCCACATTAAAATGAGTTAACTAGTTAGTTTTGCATCACATTCCTTTTCAGTCGGAAGCTTACTATATTATGTTAGCACCTGAAGGCGCCTAAATTTGTAAATCATTGTTAGCCACTCAATAGTATAATGCATAATAAAAATAATAACTGGGGGGGGGAATTAATGAATCTAGTCACAAAGTATAATGGATCAGTATTATCAGAACGCTGCTGAAATTGTTTCCTATAACGCATTTTCATTATTTTCCTTGAGAAATGCACATCGAATGGAATGGAGCCTTAAGCC
>NC_044050.1:19667606-19672606 GCF_902167405.1 Gadus morhua
CGTAGCTATGGTTCGTCCTAATTACTGGAGGAGTGAACAATGTTTCCGTTGCATACGAACCTGACGGGAGGGTAATGATTGTTCCAGGTATTAGTCAAACCCTCAGGCGTTACCAGGGAAACAAAGTTATGGCTTGTGAAAAACGTTATTATTGTATTGAAAAACGCATGAAAATATAAATGAATGGTCTAAATTACTTTCTTTGGCAAGTGACCATGGTTTTAGCAGGATAATGCACTTCGAGGTGTCCATTTTCAGGAATTAATGGACTTCGCGGAGGCAACCCTCCTCCGTTTGCTTGTCAGACGGTTCTAAGGCGTCGTCCATTTCGACGCCTTATCCATTTCGTCGGGCATTATCCCTTACACATAACATAACATATATCTCTCAGTAAACACAAGATCCACAAAGTGTGAGTCCCGTTGTAGACAGCCTGCAGGGTGGGATATATGACAACCCATTAGAACCTAATGGGCGATGTCATTATCAATTTTGACATTTTCCAAAAATGGTTTCAATCACGTGCAGTGCTGGCATCAGCACCTCTTCAGTTAAAAACGAGTGGGCTGATAAATGTGATGGACTCGGAATCTAAATATTTATTGTATTGGATTTCATGTGCTTTGGCAGCATAATCATACATTTCCCGTGCCAATACACCATTTGAATAAGTAGTAAAAGTGTCCTCTAAAACACAACTCAGGGATAGTACAAATGCATGAATAATGTAACTATAAAAAGGTTGCATGAAGGTACTAAACAGCGCTATAGAAATAAAATAAACCTCACTTGACACGACATCCTCTGTCAATAAGAGTCGTTTGATTTAATTATAGTCATAAGGTAGCATAAATTAAGAGTGTCTTCTGAATAGTACGAGAAACTCAGAAACCAGGGACTCAACTCAAGGCAACAAATGCATAAACATTGGAACCATGAATATATCCAGTATTAATAAATACTTCAAGAGCTATTATATATGATATGATGTTGCCTGTTAGAAATGGCCCAGCTGTGAGAATATCCGTTCTGAGTTGACTGCGTCTGCCTTTCTAAAAGCAAATTTAGATTTTAGACCACGCTTGGCCCATTTCTGACCAATCAGGGCATCTCTCCCTTCATTCGTCTGGGGAATCTATCTTGCCTGTCATCGCAGGTGCATGAATGCCACACATCTCAATGGCGAGTGAAACGAGGGAGGGAGCGAGAGTGAGGGGAAGTTTAATCTTATTCTTGACTTTTAAAGTCTCACTGTCAATTGCTCTCCTCTGCTACCTATCTCTTCACAACCCTTGAATCTCATCTGCAGCAGCTTTAACACTTAAAATAAAAAATGATTACCACACCAATGCGCGTACCCTGCTATGAGGACACCTCGTCCATTTTTCTAAAGACAAAAATAGAATTAGAAACTTAAGACAACAGTATACACGATCCGTGGTTGAGAACTGTGTGTCCGCCGTGGTGCGTGACATCTGTCTGTGCATGACCCAGGGGCTATTCTAGGTTCTGACTTTGGGGGGGTGTAAATCAATCAATTTATCTTTCTCTCCAACACACTGTATTACAGTCTGCTGATTTATTGTCGGAAAAGCACCGATCAATTTGTAACAGTTTAACCTCAGTTAAACCCATAATACCAATATGATTATCTCATCCCAGAGGAAAGGAATCTTAAACCCATTTTGGCGAGTCTCTAGCTCTTTTAAAGAAGAGCAAGGTTTGGGTGGGCATGAGCATGACCAAAAAAGGGTTGGCTTCGCCGCCAGCGTGACCACGACCCCCTTGTTCCCCCCAGGTGAGCCGTCTGGACCCCCGCTCCCTGGAGGTCCTACAGAGTTGGGACACAGGCTTCCCCAAGCGCAGTGCGGGCGAGGCCTTCATGATCTGCGGCACCCTCTACGTCACCAACTCCCACCTGGCCGGCGCCAAGGTGCACTTCGCCTACCACACCAACACGTCCACGTACGAGTACACGGACATCCCCTTCCACAACCAGTACTCCCACATCTCCATGATGGACTACAACCCCCGGGAGAGAGCGCTGTTCACCTGGAACAACGGACACCAGGTCCTCTACAACGTCACGCTGTTCCACGTCATCCGCAGCGACGGATAGGTGGGGATGGGGGGGGGGGGGGGGGGGGGGGGGGGGGGACTGGACAGACAGGGGGGGAGAGACACTGGTCAGACAGGGGGGAGGGAGGGTGGGAGGACGAGAGACCCTGGATGGACAGAGATAGAGAGAGGGAAGGGGAGGGACTGTGGACAGACAGACAGACAGATTTATTAAGTTTAGAGATAGATGGTATATATATGGAGAGAGAGGGAGGGAGGGAGGGAGGGAGCTAGAAAGAGGGAGGGGGGATAGAAAAGGAGTGAAAGCGAGAAAGCAAGCGACTTTTTTGTACATTGATTTTGTTCAGAGTTGGAATGCCCTCTAGAAACAACACAATACAACACACAACCACAATAACGCACACACACACACACACACACACACACACACACACACACGCATGTACATACACATAAAGACATCCCGGCAGGAGAGTACGACTGTCTGCGACGTGCCCAGTGCACCATCTGGCCCCTTGTGTCCTACTCACTGAAGAAATAACAAACATAAAAATGCATGGGAATCAAACACGCGTGTCCAGAGGTCACTGGCTCAGGAGACTGAGGCAATGTTGTGCAGCAGGAAATGAAACTCTGTGGGCATGTGGGTGGGTGGGTGAGTGGGTGAGTGGGAGGGGGGGGAGGGGGGGAGTGGGGGGGGGGGGGGGGGGGGGGGAGTGGGGGGGGGGGGTGGTTAGTTGGGTGGATCGAGGTGTGCCGGGGGGTGTTGCGGGATGGTAAGTGGGTGAGGCTAGGCGGGTGAGTGGTAATGGGCTGGGGGTGCTCGATGCGGGTGGGATACGGTCGTGGTGTTCAGGGTGGGTGTGAAGAACATTTAATGGGGTTTGGTTTGGGGGGGGCGGTGGATGAACCTGTTTGGATAGAGGAGCGGTGGGGGTGGGGGTGGTGTTGTGTGAGGGGGGGGCTGCCTGGGGGTTTATCAGTCTCAGCTCATTGGGATTCAGCGGCTATCTTCTCCCCCCCAGTGGCGGGGAAGTGATCGGGGGAAGCTGAGGTCAGGGGGAGACGGACTCTGCGGCGGGATTTGAATTCGCCTCATGCCCGAGAGCGCCGCTGAGCCGCTGTGCCGAGGGCCCCAGCTGTAGCGCCGGGACCCGGGGGTGTGTGCTGTGGGCATGGTCCTTCGTGTAATAAAAGCTAAGTGTTGAAGCTGTGTCGAGTCTCTTCATGGACGCCGCGGAGAAGTGTTGTTTCAGGTGCTGATTGGTCTGTGTGTGAGTGTGTGTGAGTGTGCCATTTGATATGGAAGATGATCTAATGGGATGTTTCCGCTAGAAAACACTAAACAAGTGTCTGTGTGTGTGTACCTGAGTGCATAAGTGGATGTAAATAAGTGTGTTTTTGTGTGTGTGTGTGTGTGGGGGGCGGGGGGGTTGTGTGTGTGTGTTTTTGTGTATCTGATATTTAACATTTTTTTTAATGAGATGAGGGAAAGTAGAACCTGGATCTCTATGTGTGTGTGTGTGTGTGTGTGTGTGTGTGTGTGTGTTTCTGTGCCTATGTGTGAGATCTACACCTGATTATCTGAAGCGTGGATAATAGTATAAAATCAGCCAATGAGCAGAGGTGTTAGATAACAACAGCTCTCAGGTCACTGGGGCTTCTAAGACGCTGCTGTTTATGGGGCTGTTATTGGTTCTGACGGGACTTGTAATGGAAGAGCACATCGCAGAAAATAACCTAAGCACTGCGGCGCACAAACACACACACACACACACACATACGCAAACAAACACACACTCACACTCCTGCATAAATTATATTCATATCCCAACAATGTACGAAAAGGGGTAAAATTGGTTGAAAGCTATTGAAATAACGGTGCAATGTAAGGAAAAAAAATGCTTTATACTACACAGTAACCCTTCAGTTGCCATGGCTACAGTAATTGTGATATTCCATTCAGGCAAAAACCACGCGGCGTCAATTCATCTGTTCTTGTTCCTCACATATTATTAATATTAAAGCGTAATGGTAGGCGCTTTGGAGAAGCCAGCCAGAGTGAGCCAGATTCTGAAAGTATCCAACTGAAAACATCCCATCCATCCCTTCAGGCCCCTCTCCAAAGCAGCTCGCTATGGCTTTAGCAATAGGGCAGCCTAGCCTCATGTCTGACCCCGGTCATGCGCAATGAGTGCACTGACAGATTGTGAACAGGTAGCCGGGTTGGTAGGTAGACTGACAGGTGGGCCATCCAATTAGGGTTGGGGCTGTTAGTGTTATTGGACAGGCTCATTACAGACATGTGACACCCACAGATGCTGTTATCTTAATTATTCTTTTTTAAAGCATTTGATTTTTTAATTGCTGGGATGTTAACAGAATTTCAAAAGAATATCCTAATAAAATACATTTCCTTCCCCAGCTTTAATGTGTAATATTTCAATGACAATGTATGCAGATTATACCTGATTATGTAACGCGTTGTAAATACTTAATCACTGTAGCCATGATTCATCGCTGTAGGCCACACCCACAGTAAAAAGTGTTAATAGGCACACCCAATGTTTCAGCTGTGTGCTTGTGTGTGTCTGTCTGTTGCATGTGCCTCCTGATGTTTCAACACTTTTGCATAATACTAAGTGTTGGGACTGTGGACTCTTCCTGTCCTGGCCTGACCTCCTTCCTGATTCGATGGTCCATGCTTCCTGCCGCCATTTTCTGCACTATGGAATGTTATTTTCCGGGAGGCCCGTTGGAATTCCACGCACTGATACGCACACATCTTGGAGATGAATATATATAATCACAAATAGACTCACACGATTACACACAAACCCATGCAAACAAACATGCATTGCACACACACACACACACACACACACACACACACACACACAAAACCACACACACTCAAGCTC
>NC_044050.1:19680106-19707606 GCF_902167405.1 Gadus morhua
TGAACATTAGTCCATCATAACAATTGTTACCATAGCCGAATAGCTGAGCAATTATAAATGATGGCCTTCTCTTATTTGTGCTCAGCGGGTACTAGGTACGGGGATAATTTGAAGTGGACGGTTTTAGAGGCTGCGCTAGATCAATGTTCCTCTTTCTAAATGAATGCCATCCATTTCAACACAGTTACCCTTGCACTGAATGGCTCTCGATATTAAGTTCGGACATAAACGGCTGTTTGGTACATCTATAGAGCACTTGAGAACGGTAAACAACCCTGAATGTGTCATTTAACCTTATTCAGAAAATGGTGTACATGTTTTACATTCCTGGCCTTCTGACCACTCTCTCTCTCTTTCTCTCCCTCTCTCTCTCTCTCTCTCTCTATTGCCAACCATTCTGTCTCGCTCTCTCTCTCTCTTACTCACTTCCTCTCTGTCTCCCTCCCTTCTTCTATCTTTCCCCCCTCTTCCTCTCAATCTACACTCCCTCACTTCCTCTCCATCTCTCTCTCTCTCTCTCTCTCTCTCTCTCTCTCTCTCTCTCTCTCTCTCTCTCTCTCTCTCTCTCTCTCTCTCTCTCTCTCTCTCTCTCTCTCTCCCCCCCCTCCCTCTCTCTCTCTCTCTCTCTCTCTCTCTCTCTCTCTCTCTCTCTCTCTCTCTCTCTCTCTCTCTCTCTCTCTCTCTCTCTCTCTCTCTCTCTCTCTCTCTCTCTCTCTCTCTCTCTCTCTCTCCCCCTCTCTCTCTCGCTCTCTCTGTCCATCCCGAGATGATTATGATTCTAACTCTGCTGGTGTCTGTGGCCCAGAGCCAGTCCTAGTATTACCTGCCAACTGGCTGAGATGAAATATACGCGCTCTCACGACAACGCCATTGCCAGAGGAGTGAATGCCTTCTTCCGTGAGTGTAGGTGGGTGTCTGTGTGTGTGTGTATGTGTGTCTTTTTGTGTGTGTGTGTGTGTGTGTGTGTGTGTGTGTGTTTGTGTTTGTGTCTATGTGTGTGTCTGTGTCTATGTGTGCGTCTGTGTATATGTGTGTGTCTGTGTGCATGTGCGTGTGTGAGTGTGTGTGTGTGTGTGTGTGTGTGTGTGTGTGTGTGTGTGTGTGTGTGTGTGTGTGTGTGTGTGTGTGTGTCTGTCTGTCTGTCTGTCTGTCAGGCGTCTGTCTGGAAGCTTAGGGACCATGTGCCTTACAATGTGGTTCATCTCGTGTCCCACTATTAGTGTTTACTTAAACTCAGTTAAAATAAAGTTGTTATGTAGACAGGGCTTATGGGAGCGTGGTGTCGACCAAGGAGGAGAAGAGGTTTGAGTGATAAGAAGGGATGTTTGTGGATGTGTTGCTGTAGCCTGGAGAACACATACATCGGCATGATGTTTCCCCTGACAGGAAGGAACACACAAATGCAAGCACACAAACGCACGCACACACACACTATCTCGTCGCACACTTGCAGGCAGTCTCTTCCTCTCTCTCTCACACACACACACACACACACACACACACACACACACACACACACACACACACACACACACACACACACACACACACACACACACACATATATACACTGCGGAGTGACTGATGTCTGTTTTTAATTTGACTGTAATAAAGTCTTTAAAAAACAGCCTTAATGTTAAGCTATTCCCTAGAAAATACACAGGCTGCATCATATTTGCTGAAAATATATAATATTTGTGTTCCTGTTTGACAACACTTGGTGTCAGGCTTGTTCAACCCCACCTGAAAAGAGGCGCGGCCACGTGAAACAATGCAGGTAAGGGCACGTCATCATTTCAATGCAAAGCGTAGCCTACACACTGTTGTAGTTGATCAGGTTTATGCCTTATTCAGGGTGATCGAGACAATGCTATCGAAATCAATTGCTGCATTCTGAATTTAATTGGCACGCACTAGCGACTGCGCCAATACATGTGTAACATAAATGAACACAAAATAAAAAAATAAAAAATACATAGGCTACAGTATTTCATATAGTTGTGCATATGACTGACGAGTCATATTTGCTGAAACGCATATCGCACTCAAAAAACGCCCTCCTCCCCTTCCTCCCTCTCTCTCTCCCTCCCTCTCCCGGTCACTCTACGGCGCTCTCCACCTCTCCCTCGCTCTCTCTCTCACTGCGCCTGGGACCAAACTTGTTTCAGGAAAACCAAGCAAACATATTTTCTTTCGTTTAAAGAAACAGGCTCGCCAAAGAGAAGGCGTCGACTTCCTTGAATCGTTTCCTTCCTTCACTTTCGAGAGGGAAGATTCTGGGTATCATATACAACTTCACTTATAGCCAGCATTTCGGTAGATTTCGCTGCGCGACAACTTTCAAAAACATGGATTGGGGAACCGATCTTTGGGTAAGTTTTTGACAGCTGACATAACACGATGCACTAAGCCCCTATTTAAAGTACTATTCTGAGGGGTTTGTTGGTTTGCGTTTTAATGACCAACATCCTCGAAAAAGTAATTGGCTGTAGGGGCTATTGTTTTTTCCTTGACCCGCTCTGCATCGGACGTTGTTTCGTGCTCTAGGCCTGGGTTAGGCAGCTCCGCGTTGACAGGACAATACGACACCTTTAATGTGGAGAGCCACAGTGTTTCGCAATCCTAGGCGCTTACCTTATCACTGCATGGAAGGAATGGCACATTACCCCCCCAGACACACACACACACACACACACACACACACACACACACACACACACACACACACACACACACACACACACACACACACACACACACACGTTTAAACTACAAAATGATCCGGAGTTTAGCGACACATAGTTTAAGTTGCCACTTTTCACCTAGGGCTAGTTCATGTTGCCTGCTGTAAAACACATTGGGATACATTCTGGGGTGGCCTACCGTTTTCCACTTGGATGTTGGTTATGATTGACTTAAAAAGTTCTCTCTTGGGCCTTCGTGTATGTGAAAGGGACGAGTTATATAGTCTTATCTCAATTTTTAAGCGCTGACTCAAGCACAGATTGCACCGTGACAAGATCACTTTGAACTACATGCTTTCTTTCTCGTTCCTTACTATTTTCTTCCTGTGCATCCGGATACATTTATTTTCTTCACCATAACAATACCTATATAAATCCTAGGCTACTGTCAACGTGTTATGCTTCGGTGTTAAATTATACTCGTACCATGTCCAGTTAATTACATGACTGTAAGGGGCCTTAGGAAACCCGTGACTAGACCCACTACCCTATTTAATTACAATGTCACAATTGTCTGTATGTGGGCGAAAATAAAGGAAATCTATTCAAGTTATTTCTGACATGTCATAGGCCTATTTGTCAATTGCCACAATTCCCAAATCCAATTAAGACGTGATTCCCTTTCCCAGTGTGTGACTGTGACAACAACAATCCTCCTGTGTGCAACGCGTGGCCATGCAAGCTAAAATATGGTTCCTCATGCTGTCATTTCGTCTACAATTCCATACGGACGGATGTTTATATTGTGAACACAAAGTCCTATATACAGTAGCTTTTCCTTTACAGACCTGCTGTGCCCGCGATGCTCACGTGCCCCCTCTACTTCCAGTAAGCCTATATCTGTGTGACGACAGTTTTGTTTTTGGGGTCAAAAGGCAACGTCAGATGCCCAAGAGTGTCCCTGGAAAAGGCATGGTTCCCAGGTTTTTGTTGCCGCTGGTTTTCCCACACGACTGTAGCCATGGGAAAGCAATGGAAACATGCAACCTTGGTTGTGGGGAATAGATGTTGCAACTTGTCTGTGACATACATAGTAGACAAGAGTTTACGAGTTTGTGCACTTTTGGTTCTAGTTCCCAAAAAAGCACAGAAAGAAGAATCTGGCAGTAGAGGAGCAATGTGCAAACTATTAGCAGCTCATGAATAATCGCAGTTTAGCTCAGGACGGTGTAGAACACATTGCTCTCATAAAGGGGTGGGACACGACTGACCCAGTGTGACTTTAGATAGGCCCCTGGGAGTGTCCGTCATAGGGCGGAGGCTCCAAATAAGTTAACTATAAGGTCATCCAGACCCTGTTCAAATCGTCTTGTTTGCCAATTCCTTCATTGTCTTGTCTCTCTGTCTTTCTCATACATAGATTTGTTGTGGTCTCTGGAATTCAGGCATCCTCTCAGAAACCTTTTCTCTCTCTCTTCCTCTCTGTCTCTCTCTCGCGCACATATTATCCAGGACAAAGCAAACTATGTTAGTGTATGATCTGCATTTAGCTCCCCTCAGACCTGCGCCACCCTTTTAGAAAACTGTATCTGTGTCTCAGGCACCAAGAGATTCTACGACCTAGGAGAACACACACAACACTCATACAGGCATGCTAACAGACACACACGCACGCACACACCCACGCACGCACACACACACACACACACAGTAACAACGGTAGAATAGTTAAGATTATTGTCTGACAGACTACCATAGACCCCACCTACTGTTTTGTTTTTGTGGGTGTGATTACACGCTACCAAACATATGTGTTCTTTGAGAGTATGCGTTCACTGTGTGTTTTCACATGCGTATAAGACTACAGATACTCTTGATCTACCTGCGTAACAGGTTTGTGTGTGTGTGTGTGTGTGTGTGTGTGTGTGTGTGTGTGTGTGTGTGTGTGTGTGTGTGTGTGTGTGTGTGTGTGTGTGTGTGTGTGTGTGTGTGTGTGTGTGTGTCTGAAGAGTTTAACAGTATAATGATTTGGTTTTTGAAGGTGGAGCTGTACCAGAATAGAAGTCGCAGAGAACTGGTTCATCCATACATGTAGTGTAGCCAGTCACCCCTACCTGCGGCTGCCTGGGTTTATTAATGACACATAAACAAACACACACGCAACCACAACCACTAGATGGCTTCTATGGGCCAGGCTGCAACTGACAAATCACAGTATGTTTAAGGAAACCGATAGACAAGCTTTGATTTGATGTGTGACATCCCACGAGGTAATGGCTCTGATAAGCCCCTAAATAGAAAGAGACATTGGCGTCATGAGAAGTATATCGCAAGGTCACGTTCTGCTTCTCTCTGCTGATTGGTCTAGCGTGGCTTCAATCCTGTTGAAAGCCTTTTCTAAAAAAAATCAAAATGCTTGGACCGATCAGAACTTTTGGGGGAGGGAGTTCTAGTTCCTGACGAACATGGAGGGTCGCAATCGGCCAAATTAAAAATAAATGAAAGGGAGCTAACAAAACACTTTTTACCTTAAACTGAATGAATAATGTTGTCAAAAGATAAACACAAATCTGAACGGAAGGCTCTGAGGATAGAATATGTTTTGCTTTTTACTTTAAACCGGATTCCTCGAGAACGACCAGAGCAAGATGGCCGCTTATTGGTGTTAAGGCCGCACCCATATTTGGAAATCAATTGTTTTTTCCAGATGGATTTTCAATATCTTAACTGTCTCACGGGACTATTTGGTCATTGTTTTCGAGGTCTCGTTGTAATTCTAGCAATTGCATGCAATCAAACAAGTGCATTGTTTGCGTTACCCTTTGCTCTTTATCCCCCATCACCCTTCTGTTTTATAGCTCCTGCCACTGATTGCAAATAGCCAAGCCCATAGAGATAGGCAAAAATTAGGTTTTAAATATCTGTGTACGTAGAGCGCCAGTGCTTGTGTCTCAATGTCCTGAGTATTCCCGTTTTTTTTTCACCTAGTCAAATATTTGTTTCCATTTCCTTAGGACCAGTATGATGTCATCGACAAACACACCCAGTCGGGCCTTGACCTTGTGGAGCGCTATATCAAGTTTGTGAAGGAGCGCACTGAGATAGAACAGAGCTACGCCAAGCAGCTCAGGTGAGCTGGACGCACCCCTAGACGTTGCCCACATACCCTTAAGCTGTGGCTTACAATTTGGCTGTTGAATTGTACGAACAGTCGACTATGAATGTGTGCCACTTGGGTCCAAACAGGAACTAGAATGTGCAGTATGTCTCACTCTGCCCCCGTCTCTGCTTAATAGGAATTTGACTAAGAAGTACACCAAACGAGGAAGCAAGGAGGAGCCGGAGAGCAAGTGAGAGAACGAGAGAGAGAACGAGAACGAGAGAGTCATGCCTATTGGCTCTCATTCTTAACCATTTTCAACTGATATCCTAACCGCTCTGCCCCATGTCTTGCAGTCATCCCTTTTCTGTTCTGTGTTCAGCATCTGAAATTGGAAAAAAAAAAACATTTTTAGCCACACTCATTAAGGCTCAGGTTTACTCACAACCTATGGGAATGCCATCTGATTAAGGCTCACGGTGGCATTAGACGTATTTACTCACAACCTATGGGAATACCATCTGACTAAGGCTCACGGTGGCATTAGACGTATGGGCACCATACTGACTTTAATTAAAAGCTCTGCTTCCTAAAAGACCATCGCCCCAGCCCTTCCTGTCACTGTTACATTTTTCGTTGTTGTTCTACCAAGCATGTGTTCACATTGTCATGATACATGCTGACGGTGTGTCATGGGTGAACTACAGTCATTAAGCCAGTGTTCACCAGGGTGTCCAGGTGAGCTGAAGCTAGCGCCCCCAAAGGACATGAAGGCAATCAGCTACGTCAAATTGTTCTGGTGTGTGTATGTGTTTGCCGGAGCCAAGAGCGTTTCAACTGCACCCATGCATGCAACTCAAAGCTTTCAAAGCTAAGGACAGACTTTGTTTATTTTATGGCCTTGTCCCACCCATCTTTTCCCAGTTGACTTTGCCAAATTCTCATCGGTGAGATCCCTATTGATATATTTCCCTATGGACAAAAGAAAACAAACAAGATTTCCTAATGTTGTCCCGCCTGCGCCTCCAGGTTCTCCAATCACGCTGCATTCCAGGACATCCTGAATGAGATGAACGACTATGCCGGCCAACGGGAGGTCATCGCTGAGAACATGATGACTGGCATCTGTGTGGAGCTCACAAAGTACCTGCAAGACCTCAAAGGCGAGCGCAAGACGGTGAGGAAAAGACTCGGCGATGGGAAGGAAACCAAATGGAAGGCTAGAAGGTCATGTTTAGGGAACCCCCATGATGTCAGGATAAGCCGTTACAGGCCATTTCAGGCCGTACACTACAATGAGCTCACACGTAGGAGTCTACAAGCGGCTGTACGATGGATAGATCTTGAGCCTACTAGTTGGTACAGTCCACTGGTATGCTAAGTAGGTTGACCTATCTGTCGTACAACTACAATGTACAGGTTGCTCTATCTATGGTATATCTACAATGTACAGGTTGCTCTATCTATGGTATGTCTACAATGTACAGGTTGACCTATCTGTCGTACAACTACAATGTACAGGTTGCTCTATCTATGGTATATCTACAATGTACAGGTTGACCTATCTGTCGTACAACTACAATGTACAGGTTGCTCTAGCTATGGTATATCTACAATGTACAGGTTGCTCTATCTATGGTATGTCTACAATGTGCAGTTTGCTCTATCCATCGTACATTGAAAATGGCTAAGACCACCTGATGATCCAATATGGGGCCCATTAAAGTAGAAGTTAGGTGATGCATATTGTGGATGAGATGCTGTAACCCCCCTCACCTGTCTCCCTCCATAGCATCTCGCAGACGCCAAGAAAGCACAACAGAGCTTGGAGGCCAGCCTCAAACAGCTGGAAAGTGTGAGTGTCGTTCGTCGTCCGTGAAAATAGTTCTAACAAAAAAATGATCACCAATCTGTGTCTGTGTGAAGCTCTTCGCGGATATCAAAAGAATTACAATTGAAGGAATGCTTTTCATACGCTGGACCCATGCTGTTGATCTTCCTTTTAGGCTACCCAGGTGTGTGTATATGTGGTTATGTTTGTACCTTGCTTTATATGTGCATGTGTCTGTCTTCCTCCAGACTAAAAAGCGATTTGCTAAGGAGTGGGGCGAGGCCGAGAAAGCAACACAGCATGCGGAGAAAACAGAGGCTGACGTGAATGCCACCAAGCTGGACGTGGAGAAGGTAAACAAGCTGAGTTTTTGATTTATTTAGTTGAATTGTATTCGCCGCAAAGTTGGGTTCTACTTTATATTCTCCTATTCCTCCCTCTCTTTGCCTCCCTCTCCCCCCCCCCCCACACACACACACACATTGCCACCTCTTTTTCCATACCTTCTTTCTTTCAATCCTCCTTTATTCCTCTCCATTCATCGTCCCCCGGCCTCTCTTTCTAAGTCCTTTCATGTGTTGGTGGGCGGGTTGGCTGTGTTTTGGCTTCTGTTTTGGTTCTGTCTTTTAACATTGTGTTGGTTCTTCTTTCTGTTAACGTTGTTTTGTTTCTGTCCTTTAACGTTGTGTTGGTTGTCCTCTCTCTTAACTGCGTTGGTTCTTCTGTCTTATAACTGTGTTAGTTCTTCTCTCTGTTATCTGTTTTGGTTCTTCTCTCTGTTAACTATGTTGGTTCTTCTGTCTGTTAACAATGTGTTGGTTCTTCTGTCTGTTAAATGTGTTGGTTCCTCTGTCTGTTAACAATGTGTTGGTTCTTCTGTCTGTTAAATGTGTTGGTTCTTCTGTCCGTTAACACTCAGCAAATTTACACGCACAGATTAAGCCGACCTAAGCCATAGTTTGACTATGCTCCTCAATCGGACAACTGCAATTGTCCGAGTACACATGGCGGTGAGAAAATCAATTCATGGCAGAAGCATTCGATACCCCGTTACGATAGGTGGCGCTGTGCCCATTTCAGCTAGTGATAATATAGCCACCGGTTGACCGCTTTACGTCACTAGCAACAACAAACTCAGGCCGCCGCAGCGTTCGAGAAAGATGTTCTCAGTAGACAGCTGTCAGTTCACTTCAGGTCCATGTCATTTCTCCGACGCTCCATTGTTCCGACCTCGGTCATATGCTCCTCCGGGAATCACTCAATCACACTGCCATTCTCGCCCACACACATACGCAACTCTCGTAACAGAAGCGTAATGTGTACTGAATGCATGTTGATGATGATACACTTCTTATAGGGGGTAACTACGTTGGCACTTCACCGACTTCCTCCATCTTCTCCGCCACCTTTTTAAATAAATGGCAGCTTCTAGTTTTCTGACGGCGACAACAACACAATTATCGTCTCCTTATACTCAAGGCCCCTGGGAAAAATCTCGAGCATGCGTAGAACGCATAATCCGATTCGAATCCGATTGACCGTATACATGCACGCTTAATTCGACTAACAAACGAATAATCTAGGGTCTTAATTATACTGAGTAACTCCATTCGATTTTTTAGTCCGACTAAGGTGTATACATGCATTTTAATAATCCAATCATAGTCGGACTAAGGCAATAATTCGACTTTCTTGAGTGTCTGAATGTGTTGGTTCTGTCTCCGGATGTTTTTAGGCTAAGCAGCACTCCAGCTCCCGCACTCACACAGCTGAGGAGTGCAGGAATGACTATGCAGCCCAACTACAGAAATACAACAAGGAGCAGA
Organism: Gadus morhua; assembly: GCF_902167405.1. Classification (NCBI taxonomy): domain Eukaryota; kingdom Metazoa; phylum Chordata; class Actinopteri; order Gadiformes; family Gadidae; genus Gadus; species Gadus morhua. The sequence goes on from NC_044050.1 coordinate 19,689,548, forward strand.
GCCACTTTTACTACACAGAGATACCTCAAATCTTTAACGTAAGACTGCGCTGGTAAAACAATTTCATTTACATTTTTCAAAGTGTATGTTTTTAAGTCTCACACATGGGTAGTGTGTTATATGGGCACTCACTCACTCACTCACTCACTCACTCACTCACTCACTCACTCACTCACTCACTCACACTCTGAGTCACTGACAAAAAGAAAAAGTTATTGAGGTATTGTGTTCATTATCCCAAATATCATCCTTTTACCAAACAATGGTGTGTGTGAATGCCTGCTTATGTGTATTTGTGTGGTATGTACTGAGCAGAGCATGCAGAAATTGGAGGAGACGAGGATCAGACGACTGGCAGAGGGTTACTGCCAGTTCTCGGAGATGGAGAAAAGGGTTATGCCCATCATTTCTAAGTGTCTAGAAGGCATCTCCTCAGCAGGGGGTAAAACTAACGAGAAACAGGTAACCTTCCTGCCTTCTTGCGTTTGCATGTGGGTGTGAAATTTTTTCCAGTACACCAGTCTCTACTTATATTTAACTGTGTGTGTGTGCGTGTGTGTGTGTGTGTGTGTGTGTGTGTGTGTTTGGGGGGATGTTTGCATGGGTGTGTTGGGTTTTTGCATGTTTTTGCCTCATAGGATTCATTGCTTTTCATTGAGCAACACAAGTCCGGTTTCGAAAGACCCGCCGATGTGGAGTTTGAAGACTACACCCAGGGAATCAAACCAGCAACCTCTGACTTAAGCCTCTATCCGCAGCGAGTTAGGCCAAAGCTCTGGCCTTTTAGCAAGAAAACAAAGGTAAAATGCTACTCCGCTATTCTGAAGAAGCTCCATGAACGGAATTGAAGTAGAATCCTAAAGCCCAAATATGCCTTATTGTTCCAACGTCCTTTTCTCTCCATTTATTGTCACCTTCTATCCAAACCACACTTTTCTCATTGCTCTGTTGCTGTAGGTATGATTCACAAGCTATAATCTGAGTCTTGCTTGTTAAAATTGCCATAGCCGTCAGCTATTAGTGAGGGAGATGATCTGTGAGAAAATCAGTTTTGAGTTGACTGCACCTGCTTCTGTATGACAGTCGCGATTTTTGGCTCTACCTTTCTCAAATCCTACCATCCGGACAAGTCTTCACTGATTGGATCAGGGCTTCAATCTTGCTGGTCAATCTCATATTCCACATATAACTCCTCACAGGTGTGTGGATGCAAAACTTCTCAATGGTGGAGAAATGTCATAGGAGGGAGGGAACAGAGAGGGAAGGGACCTTCATTTTGTCGGTTGCTTATTTTCACAAATTCTGCTCTCTTCTAATCCCTTCTGCTCTCTCCTTACACTTTTCCACACCAAATCATACACATACATACACACACACATACATTCAAGCTCACACTCACACTCGCACGCTGTAGACATCACAAACAGGCATACAAATACACACAAACGCATTCCACTCATGTCTCCCCCGCCCCTTTGCCCTGGAGGGTTATTCAATCTCCTGCTGCGACATGCCCAAACAGTCCTTGCTCTATCACACTGGGTCCACAAGGTGCTGAATAATCACTTATTTCACTCAATCACCCTCCTCTTTCATTTGCCCTTCTTCAACTTATTTACTCAGAACTGAACCCCTTCCACATTTTTCTCAGTCAGCTTTCAAATAAATCCTATCATTTTCTCTTTCCTTCTGATTCTCAGTCGGCCCCTCCCCCCTTCTCTCCCCCCTCGTCTCCGTTCCCACCTGGCGGCCCAACCCTGCCCCTCCGCTCCCTTCCCCTCTCCAAATTGCCACAATCCCCCCTCTTCCTCTGTCTGCGGGACTTGAAGCGCTGTGTCGCGCCCAGGGTAGCCTCTTTAAGACCCTTGCTCAAGCACACCTGGGTGAGTTGCACTGGGGCAATCAGATAGCCCGGTACCTTCTGGTCCCGCCCCCCTCCATCCGTGGCAGCCAATGTCCTGTTGATGTCGCATCGTTAGGTTGTGTCGTTCTTGTTGTTGGCGCAGCACCCATTCATTCATGATGATGATACACAGCATGCTTATGTTAAGTCGTAAGAGTCAATGAATGTATTAATAATAGGATGCATGCTGACATAGGTGTGTCTGAGGCTACGTTCTCCCGTCTGGAAAAAAACACTAACTGGCATGTACTTTAAATGTTTTGTGTGTGTCTTACATGAAGTCTACCATTTTTCTCTGTCTAGATTTCACATGCTGAAAAGCACATGGTAACGGCTGTTATAGTTACGTGCGGTTGGACTCAGTAATCCGGTGGTGGGATCTGTTCAGAGGGGAATACTATCTGCTCATCATGTGTGTTTGGTCATAGAGAAATCTGGCATAAATTGTTTCCAACGCGAGAGCTAAACTGTTAACAAAAAGTGAAACTATTTGTCATCTGTAGACTTTTGTCCAAAAACATTTTATTCATAAATGTTGTTTTCAACATAATATTGATCATATTATTGAGTTGCCCTTATTTAATCAACCGTTGTAATATCAATTCATTTAGAATCACACTTGATCAGCAACTATAATTTTTTAATTTATATTCAGTGGTTTTCCCCGATTAACCTCAGGAAGATTTATCCTGTTTTTAATGTCTGGATGCTACAGGGGTTTGACCTATATAACTACTCCTCTCCGTCTTTCCATATCTCCCTGGTTCCTTTGTGGTGTAGTTGTGTCTGACTACCATTCCATTACTGTGGTGGAGAATAACAGCCTAACTTGTAAAATGTATTAATCTAGAAAGCTCTATTTATTTATATTAAATAAAAAGGGCTTTCAGTTTCAGTGTGGGGAAAACCATTTCACACTTTCACCAAAATCTGTTTTATTACAAGTTATTGCGGATTGGGGAAAGAGTGACATCTAGTGGTGAATACATGTCTTTCTGCTCTGGTTGCGTACGTTCGAAAGATGATCGATGATTCAGAGAGCGAATCCCAAATGACCCAATCAATCGTGTGTGTGTGTGTGTGTGTGTGTGTGTGTGTGTGTGTGTGTCTGTGTGTGTGTTCAGCCTCCTGCAGCAGAAGACTTCTCCCACCTTCCCCCTGAGCAGAGGAAGAAGAAGCTGCAGGCGAAGATTGATGACATCACCAAGGAGCTGACCAAGGCACAGGACCAGAGGTGAGATCCGTGTCCCTTGACCTTAGAAAGTCTCCCCTGTCTCCGAAACTCCCCTTCCCTTTTCGGTTCCATCCCATGCAGCCCTCATCAGTACAAAGATCTGACGGCGCAACACTTAATTAGTCCCGGTAGGGAGGAAGCAAAGTGCAAATCAAACAAGATTTGTATTAATAAGTATTGATAAATATACAGACATACGTACGTACATGCGTACATACATACATACATACTTACATACATACATACATGCATACATACATTTGTACGTAGATTAACGTTACTATTCTGAAAGTCTTTTTTGTTGTGGGAGGATTCTTTAAAGGCTCTTATAAAGCCATCTGATATCTATGGAACCGCAGCATACTGAAAGTATGTCTACACTCCCAGAAAGTGTCAAGCATTGATTAATGAAGTGTTATTTTTTAATTGTCATACTTGTACTACATATTTAAGATCTCTGTGTATTGTTTGTTTTGCACGGTTCATTCATGCGAAGAGGTTAGTCACACAGGGCACAGCTCACCACAGGCATTTTTATGGCAGAACGCTGGGCAGAACCGACCGATGAATGAATGGGTAATCTCGAATGAGTCACGTTAATCTTCCTCTGTACCCTCCTCTCCCCTCCGCTCCTCTGTCGCCTCCTCGCCTCCTTCCCTCTTTCTGTCACCTCCCCGTCTCTTCCCCCCTGTCAACCTCCCTGTGCTCTTCTATGACCTTTTCCACTCCACCGTCCTCCTTTCCCCCCCTCCTCAAATGTCCTTCTTTGCTCTTCTGGTTCCTCGTCATCCCTCCCCCTCCTCTTCTACCCCTTCTGCGTCCTGGCAGTGAGGCGCTGGAGAAGATGAAGGGGGTGTACGAGCAGACCCCCCAGATGGGAGACCCGTCCAGCCTGGAGCCCCAGATCCAGGAAACAGCCCACAACATCGGGCGCCTGCGTGGGGAACTCGCCAAATATGAGGTCTTTCACACGCACACATTGAATATGCATGTACTGAATATGAACACACACACACACACACACACACACACACACACACACACACACACACACACACACACACACACACACACACACACACACACACACACACACACACACACACACACACACACACACACACAACGCAGCACATATACAAACACAAGGAGGTCATGCATAAACAATTGCGGTCGATGTGAAGTCTGGTCCATCTGCTGTTGGTTCCCTTACAGACATGGCTGGCAGAAGCCATTGGAGGAGAGGAGTCCGCCAATGCTTTTAACAACAACCTCCAGTCAGGGTGAGGCCCACTGTGACTCTAAATGCATATCAATGTGTCCACAGAAGTGATGTCTACTTAAAGGACCATCTCTAGGATGCCAGGTGTATCATGTCTGGGTCATGCGTTCTCTTGTTAACTCTGCAGCATGCGGCAGTCGACCCGCGAGAACGAGTATGAGTTTGACGAGTTTGAAGATGTGGAGACTCCCATTGGCCAGTGCACTGCTCTGTACACGTTTGACGGTAAGTCCAAAAGGGGGGTGTGTGTGTGTGTGTGTGTGTGTGTGTGTGTGTGTGTGTGTGTGTGTGTGTGTGTGTGTGTGTGTGTGTGTGTGTGTGTGTGTGTGTGTGTGTGTGTGTGTGTGTGTGTGTGTGTGTGTGTGTGTTGAAACGTCTCTTTACATACATTCCCAATGCTTTCAGTTGTTGATGCCTTTGCGTATGTGTGTGTGTGTGTGTCTGTAGGCAACAGCGAGGGCACAGTCTCGATCACAGAGGGGGAGCAGTTGAGTGTGATGGAGGACGATAAAGGGGACGGCTGGATGAGGGTCCTGAGAGCCAGTGGAGAGGAGGGCTACATCCCTTCATCCTATGTCAACGTCAATCAATAGTACACACATACACCCACTATCTTCATCTACATGAAACTGTTGCAATGCTAGTCTTCTTAAAGACTTTTACCCCATCACCTTAATTTGTGCACCACATTATTATATAAAAGATGATCTACTTCAGGTTGCTATTTTGTACACTAACTGTCATAGGATTTGTATCCATTTTAGAAACTCAACAAATAAGCAAGAAAACCCTGATCTCAGTGGTTCACCTGAGCAGGTGGTCACCATAACCATCGTTGCTTTAGTTCACTTTTAGATAAGAATTGCAGTCTCCCTACCTTACACAATAATGTGATCTACGAATGTGAAAAGTTTGTGACCTCCAACTGGATGCAAAGCATTAGAATTATAACATGGGTATTTATTTTTAACTAAATATCGATCTATATTAATCTTTAAACTCATCTCCTCATTTTTTTATCATTCTACGGAAGATTTTACTTTTAGGGTTATCCAAATTTATTTATTTACTTTTTTTTTATATTGAGTAAAACCAAAGCAAGAGCAGAGCAGCAAAGGATGAATATCAAAAAGGTTAAGAGTTAATAAATATCTTATTTCAGTTTTCAAAATAATTTTCCTGTTTGGAGGAATAGTAAGCCGACACTTTATACGTCAAAAGCCAAGGTTGATGTTATCCGATGTTGTGGCATTTAATCTGTGGATTTACGAATCCCCAGAACAAGTATGTACAGGATGGAAGTCTTCCCCTTGATTATTTTCTCATCCGATCAAACGCCCTCACCTTTATCATTTAGATCCGTCTGCTAGTTTGTCGGGATTTCATTTGCAAGGTTTTAACATGGTTGGCCAGCCGTAATTCACGCTTGGGCCGTCATAAGTCTGGCCTTTACCTCTTTGTCTTTGAATATAACTATGGTCGTCTCTTCAGCTGTTTCACGATCTCTGAATCTGTTCATCCTGCTCTTAAAATATTTCGGTTGCATTGCGGTTCTTTCATGGAATGAAAATGCATCTTTGAGACTCGCTAATTACAACTCCATCTTTATTGTAGAAAAAGAGGCCGTTCCTTATACCATAGCACCTTTTGACTTTATAGGAGTATTTATGAACCTCACTTGTGACAAATCACTTAATGTTTACATGTTATCTTTTCTCTTGTTTTCCTATTACTGGAATAGTGGACTTCTCATTATTTTGAGTTTATTATTCACTTATACATATGAATAAGCCATGTATTTACTGTGCATACAGTGTATCATTAAATCTTAAGCGAAAAAATATATAACAATTTTGTTTTCATTTAAATTCGATGCTATGACTTATTCATGCAAAAAGCTGGTACAGTGTCATAAAAAACCTGGTAGAAAGTTTTATTGCATTTATAAACAATTTGGGGAAAATATAAAAATCCAGTGTATATCTTTTTATAGTCAGGAGGGCTCTCTAAACTCAGTTTATTGGGAGGAGGGAGAGGGGGGGGGGGGGTTAAAGCAGAAGCTGACTATAACATGCTTATTGATAAAGATTAAAAACTCTAAACATAAAGCCTCTAAACCAGCAGTCAGAAGAGGTCCATCCAGAAAACAAGTCACTTGAAATGTGGTCTACCTCCTAATAAACATTCCTTTGGGATCTCCATACAACCACACCACATTAATTGTGCTTGTGGTGTGTACAATATACATTACAGCAGGAAAAGGTCGATTGCACTCGCTCAACCGGTTACAAAAAGTAAACAAAAACATCTCCCCAACACGGCCTCCACCTCAAGCTGCGTTCGCACCAAAAGACACATTTGTCGCGCGACAAATCATAAACTGTCGCTGTGCAAGTTTGGTGCGTTCACACCAAACGATAAAAATCGATAATGATAAAAAGAGTTCAAAGGTCGGCTCCCTGTGTTGGCCTTAAAAACACAAAAGGGCAAAGGTCAGCTGGAACGACGCCGCAAACCCCTGAGCAAAAGTGCGTATGGCACGTCAGTCTTTGCGCGGCCATGGGTGGCGTGGTCAATGGTGCTGCACGGGGGTCATCTCCTCCGGCTCCAGCTTGTCCGAGAGCACGCCCAGGATCGTGTCAAACTTGTCGTAGCGCTCTTGCCTCTCGGCCTCCGCTCCCGCCGCCCCCCAGAAGAGCCGCAGGGCGAACTCGGTCCGGAAGGCCTCCAGTAACTCCGGCACCGCCTCCCAGTCCCCTGCTGGTGGGAAAGATGTACAGTCGCCGTGGTTACCCACCGTGGCTACATCTCAGCGTCGGTCGTTTCAATCAGCAAACGTAAAAACAATGTGCCCCATCTCCCCGGACGCCTCTCTAAAGAACGTGGAGGCTGCCCGTGAGCTCTGCCTGAGGCGCGCGTGGTACCTGTGAGCAGGGAGTGGGCGTGGTACCTGTGAGCAGGGAGTGGGCGTGGTACCTGTGAGCAGGGAGTGGGCGTGGTACCTGTGAGCAGGGAGTGGGCGTGGTACCTGTGAGCAGGGAGTGGGCGTGGTACCTGTGAGCAGGGAGTGGGCGTGGTACCTGTGAGCAGGGAGTGGGCGTGGTACCTGTGAGCAGGGAGTGGGCGTGGTACCTGTGAGCAGGGAGTGGGCGTGGTACCTGTGAGCAGGGAGTGGGCGTGGTACCTGTGAGCAGGGAGTGGGCGTGGTACCTGTGAGCAGGGAGTGGGCGTGGTACCTGTGAGCAGGGAGTGGGCGTGGTACCTGTGAGCAGGGAGTGGGCGTGTCGCTGGTAGACCGGAGCGTTGAGCGCCGCGTTGCGGGCCGCTTGCAGCATGTCGTAGAGGAGTTGGCAGCCGCGTTCGCTGTCCTCCCCCGGGTCCTGGCCCTCCATGGCCATCAGCAGGGGCACCAGGTGGGGCACCGCGACCGGACCCTGCACCACCGTGTCTGGGAGACATACGAAAGGAATATATTGGATAAATAAATAATCAATTACATCTTTTAACTTCACGTCTCTCATTTTAATTAATCAGAGATGTGTTGCACATCTTATTTTTAACTGGATTAGTTAAACTAGTCTGAACAAGGATTTAAATAGGATTTGTTTGCGCTCAGTGTCTGCCATGGTGGATTCCGGCAAAATGTGAACAAATTCACGATGTGGGCTGGATAAAGATGGACCACAATATATTTGTTGCCATTAAATAGAAAAGAAAACTCTCTTGAGAGAAGACGATACCAAGCCCAGTTGGCAGAAGGCAATAGCATGAGGAAAACAATGGCCAAACTGAAACAACCATTTAGAGGGGCGGGAGATAGAAGGGGCTCTCGGGACCTCATTAGAAGTCAGGTGAGTTAATGAGGCAGGTGCCGTCTATGTACTAATCACCCATCTGCTATTTAAAACCCAGGCAATGGCTGAGGGTCCTCGGGGAGGGGAGCCGGGCTAGGGGGCTCTGACAGCAGTGCTGATTCACACGTTTCCGTTGGTGGCGTCATAAAAGGTGCTCGTTTGATCGGGTGGGAAGCCGTGTCCGCTCCGCTCGGCGGAGTGCACTCACCGTCCCCCTCGCTCAGGGACTTCATGAAGGGCTTGAGTTTCTTCTCAAACAACACGGCGCTCTCCGTGAAGCTCCGCCTCAGTGCGCGCCATGTCATCTCGAGCCGCACCACCTGCGAGAGCACACACACACACACACACACACACACACACACACACACACACACACACACACACACACACACACACACACAGTTAAAAAAGACAATGAAAAAGGAAACACAATCACAATATATACACTCTCACAAAAAAACCATACACACCCATAATAAATAGCCGCGAATGGACAAAGCACAATAACTACACAAACAAACAAAAAGAACAATAAAATAGGGATATAAAGACTAAACTCATCCCTGGTGCCTGCCTTCGCAGTCCATATACCCCGGCTGGGAACTTCACAACAACTACGTGCTGTTGAAACCCAACCGAAAAGCGGCGCCACCAGAATAAAGACGTCCTGCTCTCAATGCCGCACCTGGGGCATCTCCAGGGCCTTCATGACCGCCGAGAAGGAATACAGATTGTGCGCGTGCTCCTTCAGGGCCTGGGCCAGCGAGATGACTTTGTGCAGGACAGCTGCTCTCTGGCCCACCGACCCCGTGCAGCCCAGGACGTCCACCGCTACGCCCAGCGCGATCAGGTGGTGCCTGCGGGGTGACAAGTACCGGGTGGAGGGTGAAGCGGAGGTCGGGGCCGGTGACGGGGGGAGAGGGACCAACGGCTGATGCTCAGTGAGCCGGGGGGGGGAGGGTGGGGAGGGCGGGGGGCATACCGTTCCAAGAGGTCCTGTCTCAGCTGGTGTCCATGGGGCAGGGTGACGAGCTCCAGCCCCGACTCGACGCCCATCCTCCTCTGCTGCTCGTCGGACACCCCGGCGATGCGCGCAACCTGGGGGGGGGGGGGGGGGGCAGCAAGGGTCCGGGGGGAATGGAGAGCTTTTTAATTGGATGCCGAAGTGTGAAGTATTAAGGCCAAGAGTTATACATGAGCCCTGATAAGGTGTTCCAGGGCCAATCATTGACACTAAATAGATCAATCATTCACACATTTATGAGGCTACGGCTGTGAGCCTTAAGACGAAGCCCAGTCCACTGATTCTCAGCCATCTGCCTAAACAACTTGATCTCCCACATTGGCCTCGCGTCTCCCATTGGGATTACCTCCGAAACGTGGAAAATAAATGTACTTATCATGAATAACTGTGCTACTATGTTGCTAACGTCAAGCAACTACAGTGATCACAAAGCTCCATCAGAGTCAGAAAGCCGTGGTTACCTGACAGTCCACACTGAGCATGTGCAGAGAGGTGGTTCTGGCGTCGGCGCGTACGAAGAGCTCCTTGAGCGCCAGCAGCACGCTGGGCTCCAGGGGGCGGTTGTTCTCAGGCAACAGCGTCGACTCAAACCGGTCCAACTGGAAACATGAGCCGGGATCCACCTGGGCAGACACGCCGTTATCACACTCCAGCATCATGATGATAATTAACATCAATGAATAAATATTAGGGCGATTTGAAAATAAATAAATAGGATCACAAACATTTGGACGCTCAAAATGCCAGTCCTCCACTCCGTCCGTCCCGTGGTTCTGGTGCGAGTGGGACGCGGCGCCCTCGTCCTGGGGCTCCAGGATGCTGAAGGAGGTCTCCGTCAGACGGGCCCGGCTCTGCCACTTCTCCTCGGCCCGCAGGCGGTCCACGTGGCCCTTCTTGTTTTTGGGTGGTGGCACCTGGACAAAACCACCAGAGGCTGCTCTTAGTGGGCAGGCATGACTGGTTCCACTGATCAGGTGAAGCCAGCCAGCCAGCCGGACAGCCAGCCAGCCGGACAGCCAGCCAGCCGGACAGCCAGCCAGCCAGACATCCCTGAGCTCTCAAAACATGCAGAACCTCCACTTTGATGAAGTGAAAACGGAAACGCAGACCGATGGACAAAATTGATGCGTTGCAGAGATCCGAAAAATGTACAATAAATCGGCTACGGTGGGTTACCTGAACTACGAGTTCGTCGTAGAAGGACGAGGGGTCATCGTGGGCGACGTAGGAGGAAGGGAGCACAGCATTGGGGAATACCACTGACACCCTGAGGGGTTTAGGAGGAGCACGGGGGTGAAGCTGCCCGTCTGACCCCCGTAGGGTCACTCCTCCACCTAGGGACCAAAATATGGTTTACACATTTGTATCTTATACATGTTAAGTTATAGGGGTGCTGGATACCCAGCAAAAAAGCGTGTGTGTTGGGATTTGGGATTTTAAAAATAAGTTACTTTTTTTAAAACCTGCATCTCCCTCAATTACAAAACAGTAGCAACGAGTGTCTAACCTGGTAGAGAGGGGCGTGACCTTTGCGTGTTCGGGCTCAGCATGGGTTCGCTACCGGTACGGAACACTGGGGAGATGGGGGCGGGGCCTTCTTTCTCTGATTTACCGTTTTGAGGAACGCCTGGTAACCAGGAAGCAGAAGAAGAAACAACGCATTGTTAAAAACATCTGGATGACACAAAGCTAATACAGGATAGTGCACATATAGTAATGTGCATAAGAGGGATGCGATCTGCCGATTTCAAAAGGTACAGAGGAATAGACTAATGCTTAGAGTCACTAGTACATGTGGACTGTGGCTATAGAAGGGTATACCATTTCTCAGGTTGCTGTCAGATTGGGCAGATTGCATTGACGGCCTCCGTCCCAGGTTCTGCAGGTTCGCCGGCTGACTCCCACTTCTGCCAGGGAACAAGAGAAGACAAATGTGTGTGTGAGCAAGACTACACAACCATGCATTTACTATTGGTAGATAGCCAATGGTTATACTATAAATCACATGACTAAAACCTTTCAAAATCTTTTAAAACCTTGCGTCAGAATAAAAAACAGCATCCTTTGAATGCCCCATCCTTTGAATGGTCACTATTCTTAAGAAATCTGTTCTTAAGATGACGTCAACTGTGTCGGGCCACCGTCCAGACGGATAGTTGGACGGACAAGGGACAGAGTTGGGCCAAGATATCCTCACACCCTGTTACTGATTGAAAACATGCAGGGCTCACACATGGTCTTGTGCAACCATGGGGGGGGGGGGGGGGTTAGGGGGCTGTCAGCTGTGCGTGCTAGACCCTGAAAATCGTCGTTCAACAGATGACACGACTGATTATCATCATATGCCTGCAGATACCAGGGGGTGGGTATCAGTGCAACAATAAAAAAAACATGACAGTCTCATTTAATTACATCTCTTCAAAACAAGGCACAGAACGGAGAGACCTGCTGATTGGGTCATTGCAGCATGATATTAAAGTGTGATTGTTTTGAGAATTGATGCTAATGCTTTATGTTAATGCTCCTTCGACTGACAGTATGACTTTCATAATAAATTAGGATTGATTGTTTTTAATTTGTTCTGTTGTTGCTGTTTATAACATTATTTAACCGATTACAAACTAAGATGTCGAGGTCTTCTGTACTTCCATATGCAGACACAAAAATTGGATTTATTCTTAAGTATATCAACGACAATAAATCGGAGGGTTTTTTTTAAATGGCTATGGCTAGGTTAATTCCAACCTTAAAAAGGTACTGTACATAAAGTATTCACTTTACTTAACCATAAAATTATCATGATATGCAAAATGCCAGTCGAAATACTGTCGTCTCTGACAACAATGCTAGAGCCAGTTTGTCTTCCTTTGAAATTTCCGTTGAGGGTCGGACATTTGTTTTTCTTTGAGCCTGTGTGTTATGATTCAATATTCTCTGGGGATGCCGGGTTGCCAAATATTAAACAAATTGGCACACAATCACAGCATGATGCAGCCGTGGAAGCAAGCAAACAAGCTGAATCAACTGAGATTGTACTAGATTCTAACTCGAAAAGCCTTCTCCTCCCTTGGAAAAATTCCATGACCAAAGACAAGCTCTGGTAAATCTTTATTTGCAATTGCAAAGATAGAGACAGCTCAGAGCCCAGACAGATTTAAAGACAGTTGCCACATGAGCTGGTTCATAATTTGTAAACAATAAATAAATTGCAAACGCAAACGTCATCTGATCAAGTTCAAACAGTGTAGAAAATAATAATTGCGTTCATTGCATCAAAAATATAATGCGTCGCTCGGCTCGTCTTGTCCTCTTGCTCGTTCAGCCTGTGCGTGGTGTCACATTTCCGACACATTAATAACAGGTAAACGTGCGCTCACCTGAGCAGCGGGTTGTTGAGGTGAAGCATGTCGGCGGCTGCGTAGCTTAAGCTCCGCCTCTTGCAGCGATCCAGTGGCGTCCGCGCTCTCGCCACACCACCTCCTCCTCCGGCCATAATGTGGCCGCCGCCGCCGCCACTGCCGCCTGCCCGCTCTGCCTGGCGCTCGCTGATGACACGGATAGGGAGGGTCCGTGTGATTGGGTGAAAGACGATGGCGCCCGAGGCCTGGGAGATGGGCCGGCGCCCGCCCACGTAGAAGAGTACCAGAGCAGGGACGTTGTCGAAGCGGTCCTCCTCGAACTGGAAGAGCTCCCGGGAGTAGCCCTGTGACACCAGGGGAGTGAGAGAGAGTGGAGCGGTTAGGGAGATGACTCCCGGCTCAAAGGTTCTGGGTTTAAACCCCGATGTCCGCAGCCGGCATCCTTGAGCAAGATGCCCATCCTCTACCTGCTCATTATAACGACACGCATCTAAAGAAATTATAATTCATTGCGAGTGGCTTTGGACAAGAGAGTCGGCTAAATTACTAGATAGTAAATAGTCACACACAAATACCAAACAATCTTTTATCGAACAATGTTAAGACTCATAATATGTGTATACAATAAATAATTATATAATATAATAATGTATATATTATATAATCTATAATAATTATTATATATAAATAAAAAAAAGTATAAAGTTACATTAGGCCCTACTGTAATAAAGAAGCAGAACAATAAAATAAGCAGACCTTCTTGGGCCGTAAGACCACTCGTATGATCTTAAAGTGCATGGGTTCATCTCTCCAGTAGCAGCTGAGGACGTAGTCCCCGGGGCCCGAGCTGGAGTCCCGCACAAGGAAGTCTCCGTCCCTCTCCAGCAGTGCCTCAGCCCCCTGGATGGCAACAGAGAGCAGGGCAGGTCTGTCTCCTGGGTCCCCTGTGCTAAACATGTTAACTGTGCTTCCACTAAGGACATTCATCGTGTGTTACCCTTTCTATCCAAGTCAAGTTATTATAGTTATTATATATTACTTATATGAAGACACACAACCAGAGTCGGGACCAAATTTGGGAATGCATTGTGCAACTTCTTATGTGAGCTTGCATTGTACGTGTATGTGTATGTGTTTGCTTGCGTGTCTCTGTGAGCATTTGGCTGTGTCTTGAGTGACTTGAATCTGCTACAAATATTTTACAGTTGTACAGGTGGAAATGGGGATACTGTCTTAAAAAAAAAGCCAAACTAATTGAGGAGGAAACTGCTGCAGACGAGATGCGGCAACAATCAAGCCGTGGTCCTACTGCAGGAGAGAACCCAGTGGATGACCGCGGTATGGTGGCCCAGCGCGGCTCAGTGCTCACCTCTCTGCTCACGGGTCCATGGTACCAGGCGTGGCTCCTCAGGTCCTCGGTGCTCGTCTTGAGCTCCTCCTCCAGCTCCTTCTTCAGGGCGTCCATCTCTCTACGACCGCCAAACAGCTGTGGGAGAACAGCTCAGTCAGTCAGTGAGTCAGTGAGCCAGTCACACGTTTAACGAGGTGAGCTAGGCTTGCTGAGCAGAGCTGATGGACGGATGATTTACCACTCCCATGGAGGTAGTTCTCACACAGACACACACACACACACACACACACAGCAGAAAATAAAACATGCAGGCAGGAAGTGAGACAGACAGACAGACAGACAGACAGACAGACAGACAGACAGACAGACAGACAGAGTCTTACCTTCAGCTGACTGAAGTATGCACTGACACTCCTCCTCTTACTGAAGAGAAAAAAAAAGGAAATTAAGTATGTGTTTTTATTGTGAACCGGGGCAGGACGAGGACCGAAGGCCACACAGCGCGGTCATTAACACCAGGAGTCAACCTGACAGACTTTAAATAGCACACCAAACATTTTCCCTTCCTGCCTCCCAGCCTCCCCCCCCCCCCACACACACACACACACTTCCTGTCCCCCGCAAGACAGCGCTTATGGACGGACTCCAGAACCAATCCTAATTAGATAGTCGAGTAAATGCAATAACGGCCCTATTAAAATTAAATGACACCTCAGAGGTTTAAATCTGCCAGCCATGTGTCTTGTAAATGTCACATGTTTGGTTGTATACAATACACAGGGTACAACTGCGTAGGCCGATGTTCTGTGTGAAGCGCAGATGGGCTAAACATCTTGTATCGTCTTATCTTAAGTTATCTAACAGATGCTTTAATCCAAAGCGGCTTAGGGAGTAGGAAGGGGTTTGGCATCTTGCTCAGGAATCCCTAGTGGTAGGGCTGGGAATCGAACACAGTATCTTTCCAAAGGGAGCCAAAGACCCTAGCAACTACAGTATCTTGCCCCCAATAAATGCAATTTGGTGGACACTACAATATACACTTACAAAATGAATATGGGTGATAAATGCTTGAGAGGGTGGCCCAGTGGAAGTTGAGTCCCCCAAACATGCTCAATCAGATGAGCTAGACAGAACCAGTGCGGCTAGTCTGGGCACGACAAATCTTAAGCTCTATTATGATTCTGTCCAGTCTGTCTCTGCTGTATACTAGATAAACAAAGTTACACTGTACGGGACGGATTGACATTGACTTTTAATGTATCAACCCTGTTAGCTACGCCTACTTTTAATGTAGCTAATAGGTTTAATGTTGCATCGTCATGACGAGAACGTATTCCCCTTGCCTATATCGAGAAACGATTAGTTATCCAGTCGTCAGTCGACCATTTCAAAAACACAAAAGATGAACACGAAAGAGTATCAATCTTAAAGTACAGATTCTAAGAAGCAAACGCCTAAATGTAGCCTGGCATTAATGACACAAGACAAGCCTCAATAACTGATAAGTCCTTGAGGAGGGGCGTTGGCCTGGGCGCTGAGGAAACACACCTGTGCAACATGTCCCGCAGCCACCATTAGCCTACCAAGTTGTGCAACTCTGTTGGCACTTGGCAGCTGTTCTTTACAGACATACCGTTACAGCCACAGGCAAAATATCACAACAATATCCAATCAAAGTTGATCGGATCTACAAGACAACCGACCGAAAGTCAAGCCCTATGTAAAAGTTCTAAAGGTAACATCGGTAAAGCGGTCAGCGTTACCTTTTCGTATACTTCTTACCTGTCTCCTGTCCGCCTCAAAATCCGCTTGATTCGCCGGGCATGGCGGAGAGCGTATGGGTTATTTTCCACAAAAGCGAACACAAATGTGATTTAAAACCCCCCTCTGCTCCGCATCCTACTAGCGAACTGCCCTTTTTTCGGGTGGCGCAGCTCAGTTCGGGACGAGTCACCACAAGTTTCTCAAGTTGTTCTCCCGCTAGCAGGCTGGAAGCGGACAGGCTCGAGCGCTGAAACATCTGTAGCAGCGCGAGCAGCATTCCTGAGATCCCGCGAGGCTCCGACAGGGGGGGAAGGGGAGCTCACCTGGTCGGAGAGGGTGGGTCTCGAGGGATATCAAATCAACGACAGCCGCGAGCTTTGTTTACGACAGGAAATCTCGTGAATGCGCTTTGTAATTATTGAGCTTTCCCCTCAACTTTAGAAGTTTGGATTTACGGATTTGGGTTCTACTCACACGACAAAAGGAAACTGTATACCAATGTCATGTTTAACTGTTCATCCAACAAATGGACCCCGTTGAAAATGACCGATTGAGTGGAGGCCCTTAAACCAATAACGTGTCCCACAGCTTTGCAAAAGAGAGCAGAGATGTGCCCAAACTTGTCAGAGTCCACACACACTACTTCCAAAATGCTCCAAGGGATGACAGATTACCACTTCAAGTTCGACGGCTTCATACCTTAGTGGTATCTTTGTGTTACGTTGTATTACGCTTCAAACTGATCCGTACTCTAATAATACAGCTTAATTCGCTTTCTTCTTGAAACCTGAAATGCACTGCCTGTAGCCATATTTCATCTTCTAGGTCAATGTGTTGCTCATGTGACTTTTTGGCAGTCAGGGTTGATTTCCTTCAGGTATTTTTGTCTGGTAACATGGCAATGAAACATGAAATAATAATTACAATAAAATAAGGTAGCCTACACTAGTTGTGCTTATTCAGGAATGGTTTATCTAAATGAAATGGTCACACAATTTTGAAGTTTACAATTACAGGAAAGGCCATCTATAATCTTGTAATCTTAATGTAAGTCGCTTTGGATAAAAGTGTCTGCTAAACGCCCTAAATCTAAATCTAAATCTCTGTGTACAAGGGAAGGCACAAGGAAACAACACTTTTGGTTCCGGGATGTGACGAGACAGTCCTGTTCAGCCACTGATTAACCTATGAGGTCAACGCACAAAGGTCCCTTTGACCAAAAAAGGGAGCATCAGATGCCGTTGCCTTTGTCACAAAGTCTCATGTTGGGTACGCTTTCGCGATCCTCTTGTTAATCATAAGAAACACAGAAGAAACTGGGAGTCCAAAGAAGAACAATTGACATTGGCTCTAGGTCAGCTCCCATCGGTGGACCTACCTTTGTTTGCTCTCCTGAGAGAGCTCTGCGTCTTCCGTCCTCTGGTCCTCCGTCAGGGGATGGAGTTGGGAACAGGAGGCGGAGACGTCGTTGGAGACCGCACGCTGGAGCCGGGGCAAAACACTGTGGCGGAAAATATCCTTCTTGCTCCTCACCTGCCGGGACACCAGAAGCATCGCTACTGAAGCACCTCAGCATGTAGCACGGGATGCCTGCTGTAAGGACGTTCCATAGAGGTATGTCTGTGTGTGGGGGTCTGTCTATGATGTGTGTGTGTTTGTGTGTGGGGGGGTCTTTGTGTGATGTGGGTGATGTGATGTGGGGGGGGGGGGGTCTGTGTGTGTGGGTCTGTGTGATGTTTTTGTGTGGTGTGATGTATGTGTGTGTGAGGGTCTGTGTGGGATTTGTTGGGGGGGGGGGGGGGTTTGTGTGGGGGGGGTTTGTGTGTTGTGTGTGTTTTGGAGATACGATGTGATCTCACCAGGTCCATAGACGACCCCAAGGAATACTTCCGTGAGACTCGAAGCTTTGGGCCACTGCCTAGAGTGCCAAATAAAAAGGAAAGAATACACAAACTAAATGAAAAGTTGGATTAAGCTCATTGTTCACTGTTACAATATAGAGCTGAACAAATCTGGATGAAAGCTAAGCCTTTACTGGACTCTATGAACTGTGCGGGTTTATCGATCATCAGTTATCAAGCAATACCACGTTCAGCATAGATAGTAATTTAAAAAAAAGGTTCAAATATCATGAATGCAGTGTTCAATTTATTCGCTTCTGCAAAAAGCTGAAAATACAATGCTTGCAATAATGCAAGTTCAATAATTGTGCGTGCGTGCGTGTGTTTGGGTGCGTACGGCGTGTTCTTGTGCGCCTCATTGTGTGCATAGCACTTGTACATAGCATG
>NC_044050.1:19720106-19790106 GCF_902167405.1 Gadus morhua
ACCAAGGTGTGAGACATCACAAGTGGGCGTGTCTACCTAGATGCATGACCGATAGATAAGCAAGGTTTGCTACAGTCCACTGGGTAGGCTGGTAGAGTGATCTATCCAGCACACATCTAGGTGGACACGCCCACGTGTGATGTCAGAAGAGGCCGATTTTCAAAACGGCTTGTAACGGCTAATCACACTCACACCTGGTGGTATAATATTTCACCTTTAAAGTAAACGTGTGTTCCCACCCTCATTTGTGTCTCCTGTGTGCGTTCACAGTGGTCCCACGTGTTCCTCCTGCTGGAGTCGTTTGGGAAGTGTGGCTACGATCTGTTCTTCAAAACCAAGGAGCTGAAGAAGAAGTGGCTGGAGCAGTTTGAGATGGCCCTGTGAGCGACAACGTCAACACACTCGCACAAATGCACTTAGACACGCACGGCGCGGGAAAAGGCACACACGTTTACATTAACATTTATGGGGCGTTTAGCAGACGCTTTTATCCAAAGTGACTCACAATAAGTGCATTTGTCAGAAGATAGAGAAACTATATAAATCGCTTTCAATACAGTACAGATATTCATAGGAACAAGGGCCAAGGACTTACAGTAGCTAGGTAGTATCCTAGCTAGGTAGATAGCTAGGATAAGACGCTACAGAATGCTAAAGTGCTATTTTTTAAATGCCAGTATACGTACATGCATCGCAGAAAACGTACGCACATGATGCACATTCGTACATAATATGTAGTGACACATGTACACATGACACAGTGACACAGACACAGTGACACATGACACAGTTCTGCAGATTTTAATAGGACCTGATGTACTTGATGTAGGTCCAACATGTGTCCAGAGAACTGCAACTCAAACAACCATGACTTCCAAATGCACTGCTTTGAAGAAACAGCATCTTGCAACGCCTGCTCAATGCTACTGAGGTACCATTTCCCCCCCCCCCCCCCCCCCCCCCCCCCCCCCCCCGTCTCTCTCTCTGTCTGTCTCTCTTTCTTGCATTATCTAAATTGATAAAGTCTTCATGTTTAAAGTGTAGTTCAACAATTAAGCCTCACTCTAATAATACTCAATAATCAATTACCCAAACTGCCCTCATAGAGGGATATTCTTCCAGGGGTATTGCTGCAGCCACTGTAAAATGGCTGCTCACAAAGAATGCCTAGGCAGAGTGCCCGTCTGTGGACGTAGAACAGGTACGGTCTATGAGATGTGTGTGTGTGTGTGTGTGTGTGTGTGTGTGTGTGTGTGTGCGTGTGCGTTTGTGTTTTCTGAATGTGGTATCAAACATAGCGACAGTTGGCATACAATCTTACCAGTTTCTCTCCACTATACCAGATCATCCAGTTTCCACACGGAAGGTAAGGTTCTCACTACCTGTGTGTGTGTGTGTGTGTGTGTGTGTGTGTGTGTGTGTGTGTGTGTGTGTGTGTGTGTGTGTGTGTGTGTGTGTGTGTGTGTGTAAGAGAGCGTATGTTCATGCAAGTGTGTGTATGTGTGTGTGTTTGAGCGTATGTTTGTGCATGTGTTCGTGTGTGTGTGTGTGTGTGTGTGTGTGTGTGTGTGTGTGTGTGTGAGCGCATGTGCGTGTAAGTGTGTGTGTGTGTGTGTGTGTTTTTGAACATTGCTACAAGAACAATGGAATGATCTTCCCCGTGTGCACTTGATGTGTGTGGCGATTCTGTCTGTTCGTGAAATACTTGGAATGGAAAACTGATGATGTCTATATGTGCACCCCTAGAAGACACAGAGGACCTCCCCTAATGCACACGTCAATATGGGTGAGCTGCCTACAATTCAATGATATAGCCGTCTTGCATAAGATCTTGCATATCAATCCTTAATCCACGGTCTTGTCGAATACTTAGTTAGTCAAATATTTAATAATAAACTCAAAGCGTTGATGATGCTTTGAGTCGATAACAATAGATTTACAGATTCAAGCAACATTTTAACATTGGTAACTGTGGTATAAATGGAATTTACTGTGGTGTTATCTGAAAATAACAGGATTGCCAAATTTTGGAATATCCCCAACATCGTCAAACATTATTTTCCAATAACAGGACACCCTGTCGGGGTTTATGCCTGACCTAATAACAACTAGGAAAATTGGAGGGTTCAGTGCATAATATTCAGCTTCAGATCCACATAGCGTCAAAAGGGTATTCTTTGATGCATTGTTTTATTCCTCAGGACTTCCTAAAGTGGAGGTCATCCAGGATTATTGCGGTATGCCACCAGCCCCTGCGGGTTTTGGCCAACAACTTCACCTCACCAAGGGGGATGTGCTTGAGCTGAAAAAGGCTGATGTGGACTTTACTTGGTGGGAGGTCTGTATATCTACACTGTGTATTTAAATCATATATTGACCGATAATTAAAAAACATGTGTGTTTGGTCCATCGCAGCATATGATAGTGTTTTCTATCGACATTATATGCTTATCTCGGTTTTTGTGTTTGATATTACATCGCGTATGTTATCCATAAGTTATCCAAGTTATCCATATGTTATCCAGTTCTCCATAGTCACATAAGCCTATGCTTATTTGTATCACAAGGTTATCTGCAAATGATATGTCGTATGATCCACCAATAAAAGATGTGTTATTTAAATTCAGGGAAGGAATGTGACCACTGGTCAAATGGGCTGGTTTCCAAGCAAAAAGGTTCATCCTTTTTCCTCAGTGAGTACTTCCAAATTATTTCTTCTTAACCACCTTACGAAATGTCAGATTTAACACCTTTGTCCTATCAATGGACTTTTCATTAAAGGTGAAGTAGGTAGGAGTTAAGAGCTACAATTTGAGTGTTATCGGTTTGGGATGTCATAGCCATCTGTCAGCTTTCCATATATTAATCAGATGTTTTCATTTTGTATATAATGTATGTCATGTCGGTCTGTCATCTTTTTAGAGGCCCACGCCAAAACTGACAGGCTTCCCCTGGTGAGTATTATATAATAATAATAATCATCATAATAGTCGTAATATGCTATGAATAGTGTACTATCAACCCGCTAATACATAATTTAGCTAAGACAAGAATAACATAGTGCTACTCACTGAAATAAAACCCCATTCTTAATACAATGACATAGCCTGCTGTATTCTTGCTTTCTGCCTGTAATTGAATTTTGATATATTTTAGGAGAATGTCGAATATTAAGGTATAATGTCAAAATTGTTAGTGAAATAAAATAAAAAGGTTCTCTAAGCTTGGACTTTCCTTTAAATACAAATATACCTTAAGTGTCATTCTGCTTCTAGGTTTGCAGGGAACATGGATCGCACTGCGGCTAAAAACCTGTTGAGCGCTCGTTCCGACGGGACCTTTCTCGTCAGACAAAAAGACGCCGGAGAGTACGCGATCAGCATCAAGTGAGCCACCAGCCATGCGTCTATACAAACGATAGACACTGAAAAAGATCATTCACACAGTGAACAGCATTCACAATAGCCCTTGATATCGCCATCCCTCACATGGTTCTCTTCCTCTCTCTTCTTTCTTCAACAACAGGTTTGACCCTGAAATAAGGCATATTAAAATCACCTCCTTGGAAGGCCTGTTCCGAATCAATGAAAGAAAGGCCTTCAAGGGTTTGATAGTAAGTCATTCCACTCTTGTAGCAATTTGAGACTGAAATCTGTTCCTACCCACTCAAAACTCATGATGATTTTTATAATGTACCCTTTATTTACTAACTTTCATCCTCAGGAAATGATTCAATTTTATGAGCAGAACTCTTTAATTGAATGCTTCAAAGACTTGGACACCACACTTTTAACACCCTACAAACAAGCTGAACCCACCAGCCCAGAGAAAAACCCACCTTTTCCAGGTAGGCTATATTATCCCCCCCCCCCCCCCTAACACAATGGTGTTAGATCCCCACACACATCCATTCCTTACTGCACCAGAGCTGACAGACAGGGTTGTGTGGTGTTTGACAGGTGTCGACAACCAGCCAGTTGGTATGGTCAGAGCCAGGTACGATTTCTCAGCAAGGGACCGGAAAGAACTGTCGCTGCGTGAGGGAGACACCATCAAAATCATCTCCAAGAAGGGCCCAAGTGGATGGTGGAAAGGGGAGGTGTATGGAAGGGTGAGATACATTTTACATCCATATACAATACACAATTTATTACCATCAGTTATAAAGAAGACACTTTTAGCCAAAGCCCCTAAGACTGAATTCAGGAACATGTCGTTAAGGGGCAGGTCAGGGGTTTGGCATCTGTTCAAGGATGGATATGTGGGATCAAACCCGTAACCTTCCGTCTAGGAGTCAAACACCTCAGCCACTACACTTTCCTGTACTCCATCACAAAAGCTGTTGATTCTCTAAATGTCCTTCACACTCTGCTCTGTTCCCAGGTGGGGCTTTTCCCAGCCAATTATGTGGATGAAGACCACTCAGAGTACTGCTGAGGTCATCCGGGATGACCTTATACATGTGAATGCAGTTTTTTATGTGCATGTGGAAAGGTTCCCAATGCTTCCTGGAGCTATGAATACAACTACTGTAATTTAGTGTGCATCAGAATAAAAATAAATTGACTTACTCCTCATTGTGATCTTTGCAAGTATCGTAATCTGATAAACCAGGATTGATGCTTATGGTTTAAGCAATATGTGATTAAATAAAGATGATTTAGAAATTTTGAAAAATAAATATAGGCCAGACCCAAGGATATACAAATAATCAATTTATTCCAAACAATATGAATATCACCGTCCCAAAATCAAAACGCTTGTCAAACGGTAAGAATATCCGTCTTTAAAATAACCATGATCCATTGCCTTCCATCAAGGAGATTTGAATATCAATCACACTGATGTATTTTGTCAGTATGGTTATTCTTTTTACACCACTTGATACATGACGACACATTTTAAATGTGTATTTGCCAATCAGATCTGTGTATATGCGAGTGTCTCCGTATGCATCCATGCCACAAAGTCACAGTTGGTCATGCAGCATCGTCTGGTGGTCCTTCCATTTTCTACTGGTAGTACAACTCTAGATTCATGCCATCGTGGATTTCATCTGCAGAGACCATTGTTAAGTGCAACAGAACAGTATGGAATTAAATAAAAAGCATAGCTGATTCTAAATAAAAGTATCATTGTGCCAAATTGTCTTAAAATTAAAGGCTTAAAGGATACAGTCTCCCAGCGAAACGTGGTCCTTGAATATGGTGTACCTAAGAAGAAAGGGTTGACTTATGAATACAGTTGCATCCAAAGTTATATGCAAACCAACAGGGTTTAGGTACAGAAAACTCAAGATACATATGCTCAGACGACTAATCAAATAATATAAAGACTCGTTAATAACAGCAAACCAGCTTACCATTTCTTCAAGACGATTTTGTCCCACCTAGTTCCTGTCTGGGCAGCAATAAGTTTCTTCAGATCTCCAATGGTATCTTCAGAGCTAAGTGCATAAGGTTAGGGAATATGCATAGTAATAAGAGGAACTCAAATTAAGCTGAATATGGCGGAAAAATGTCCCTTATGAACAGACAGGAAACTGTGACGAGTACTGTGCTGTACCACTGTTCTAATATCAAAATGCATAATAATTCAAAACCAATACCAAAGCTTCATATATGGGAAATTAATAGATGCTCAAAGGATACTTGCACTTTACCCGGACTTTTTTCCCAAGGCGATCGTTGCAAACCACCTCAATCATCTTGATGTGATGTTCTGAATGTTTCGATCTACGAGGAAGTATTTCAGAACATTTAGTATGAAGATTTGAACAGTTACCTTCCTACCAGATCATGGGGTGTCTGCGGTATTTATATAAAGCTTCGCCACTTTCAGATTGAATAATTTTGACAATTAATAGACTATGTAGTTAGTTCGCTTTAGCTGAGGATATTCACGTTTTATAAGACCATGATACATAGACAACGCCTCCAAATATGTTATTAATAAAGACACATGGAATTAGAACCGCATGCAGTTTATGAAAGTATACTGTTATCTGTCCATTAATTACCGACTAAATATTCTCCGTTCGACTGGATATCTGAAAATGCCTCTTTTTGTTGCTGTCGTAAATGGTTCTAGTGCATTCTCGTGTATGCGTTGCATGCTACACCAATGAGATTGCTGGAATATTTGATTGGCGTGTCTGATTCTAACAGTGATTGGTTAACATTTCAGGAATGGGCGGTAAATAATCATAAAACAAACTCTGCCGTAAATTGTGTGAAACTGACGTATAAGCTTATTTGCCACACACAATCCAGTGCATTCAACTATACATTTTAAACGGATTAATACCGAACATTAAAAATGGCAGACGACGAGAAGTTACCATCCGGATGGGAGAAAAGAATGAGCCGCAATTCAGGTACTCAAAAATAAACAAGTGGCGCCAACCATACTAGCTAGCTAGCTTGATGGAAATGAACAGGATGTAGCGTCCAAGCTAGGATGGCGAGCTAGTTACGATCTGTAACACCATGGTTTGCTGCATTGAAGCGATCAATTGCATTGTAGCTGCATCAATAATTAAATAAACGATTATGTATTGCTTCGTTGTTGCGCGGCTTTACACATAGGTAACCCTTGCATACTCAATGCAGTTTTATATTATCAGAGATTATCACATGACGTCATTTCAGTGTTATTACTTCATCTGGGCAAACCAACTATCGTGATGCTAGAAAAAGATCCAAGCAGCTCAAACGTGTGTATGAATGAAGTGTGTTTAATTGTCTTATTCCTCAAAAACGTCTTTGCCCAATCGTTTTAATAGTGTCCCCCTAACTCTTCCAGGCAGAGTTTATTATTTTAATCATATTACCAATGCAAGCCAATGGGAGCGGCCAGCAGGCGGAGATGGTAATGGCGAAGCAGATAAGGTAAACACTACAGTCAATGTGTTATTCTGCCGTATCCATGCACCAAGTGCTGGTGGTTGGCAATTCTTTATACTCACCTATGTCACCATTCATCCTAGGTACGTTGCTCTCACCTGCTGGTTAAGCACAGCCAATCACGTCGTCCATCCTCCTGGCGAGATGACAACATCACACGCTCTAAAGACCAAGCATTGGATCTCATTCAGAGTACGTCCAGGTAGTCTGTTGATCAAGAGTGTGTACAATATAGATATGTTGTTCAAACCGCTCTGTCTCTACCTGCAGAATACATAGAGCAGATCAAGTCTGGTGATGAGGAGTTTGAGGCCCTCGCCTCCCAGTTCAGTGACTGCAGCTCCGCCAAGAACAGTGGAGACTTGGGACTCTTTGGAAGAGGTACATACAAACTATCATCACCATTGAGATTTGTGCATATATATTGAATGAAGTCTGAATATTGACTATTCAAGTACCTCATTACTTAAAGTCGTACGCCTAGATATCTGTACATTGGAGTTTCCCAGATTCCAAGTTGTTTGATCCCAAATTCATTATTAATCATTGTGCCACCGGAAGGGGGGGTTGTTGGGTTATTATTTGCTTTCAAGTAGCAGCTTCCACTGACTTGCAAAGTTACAGTAGTCTAACTCCTATCCGTGTGAGAGGGATACACTTTGAATTACTTTCAAATATTTTTAATGTGTCAGTAACAACAAAACAAAATTGCAGTCTGTCAACTAATAGACAGACAATTCTGCACTATTTTCAGTGCTGTGATTATAAGGCTACCTGTGATGCAAAGCTGACAGGTCCATCACACCGTTGCAACGCCAGTTAGAGTGAACAGAACACAGTCATTGAGATTTTTGAATACTGAGTCGCTTTCTGACTGGGTGGGACTGGGCTCAATCTTACACATTGCCACTTTAAAGCATAACATTAACAGACTCCTCTTGTGTTGCAGGACAAATGCAGAAGCCTTTCGAGGACGCTTCCTTTGCTCTCAAAGTGGGAGACATGAGTGGGCCTGTTTTCACCGACTCTGGTGTGCACATCATCCTTCGCACCGGCTGAAAAAAGCCACACCCCCTCCTTCACTAACGCACGCATACAATAACACAAACAGATGTACACAATCCTGCCCAGTTGGCCCCCATATTTCCCATATCCTGTATGCCATGTCTTAAAGATACAACCTAAATGATGAGAAAAGCTTGTACTCTGCGTTACATTATTTTTAAAGTTGGACCACTGTAATGTCGTGTGACAAGCTTTGATTGTCAATGAACACGAAGGCAGAATTACAGATATTGTCTTAGGCTTAATTTTTCCCCACCCAAAATAAAAATGCCTGTGACCACATGGAAGGGACCACTCCCCTAAACAAACGTGTCAACTGCAGGATCACATGATATTTAGAGTGAAAGATGTGGAGATAGTTGCATGTGCGTGCATTAAGTCTGTTCATTTATTCTGTTTCATGCACTTCCAAGTTCTCAAAAACCCTTTCCCAGCATGAATCCATGCGCCAAAATGGTTATTATATATGTCTGTGCTTGTGGGGAGGAAAATTTGACTAGCTGAAAAGCTCCTGAAAAATAAATGAAGCACAGAATGAATGTCACCCCTGCTATACGCTGTTGTGATTATTTTGACCTGATGGTCACAAAGACAACAAGCCAAGGGTTCAAATTTAACACCAATCTAAGCTAGAAGAATTATGTAGTGGTTTGCTTCAATGCTGTACTGCCACAGTGTTGGAAGTCATTGTGCCCAAGGAAACTACTGACATTTATTTTGGCATAATCTGACATGTACTGTCCAAGTAAGTAATGTTTGTTTAGATTTCTGTCATTAAAAGGGTTTTGTTTTGTAATTTGTGTTGTATTTGGGTGATTTTACTTTTGAAAAAGAAATGCACATTCACAAACAAGTTTATTAATGTATGTATATAAATATATATGGGACAAATATGTTTGTCCCATATGTTTCCCTGTACTCAAAGCTGTCCTGGTAATCGCAATTCCAAGTGTCTCCTCAAATGTTCAAATCCAGACTCCCTTAAAGATCTAAGGCACTGCTCATTAAGTAAAAGCCGTAATATTTTGTGCAACCTCTTTCATGTCCTACAGAGTGGTCCAATGACATCCTTTCCCAGACCTTATGTCCGCTCTGTAAAAGAGAAACCCTGCAGAGTAAAGACCGACCCTGCAGTGAGCGAAATTCCTCCTACTTCGTTTTGTTTTTTTCTTGTAGGCGAAAACCGCATTTACTAGTTAATGCGGTCCGAGCGTCCTCGAAAACCACCGAACTAACGGGACCGTCCCGGGAATGTGAAATGACCACCCATCATCTCCCAATATCTTGCTATTTTCCTTTAAACGACACACGTGCGTCTGTTTAAGTTGCGGGGGCTGCTGACAGCTACAAGGTTTCCGTTAGTAGGAAATGATGGAGAGGGAAAGTTCCTGACGCCTCTCATTTTCGGGAACAGTCTGGGTCGTTGGCTAATGTGTTACTGCCGCTGTTCGCGTCTTTCTGCAAGGATTTATACTGTATGGATTTGGGATTTTTCGAGGTTCTGACACTGAGATGTCTCGGGATTGGAAATGCAGCTCCACGCATATATATTGCTCCTTGTTGGTAAGAAAACAACATGTTGCTGGTCGTGAATAATTGGAAAACCTTTCTGAATAGTCGACTCTGTTGTAGATGCACGTCGTGTAATTTTCTTTGGAGCATCCAAATAATATAGGTCAATAAACCGTTATGCAAATCCAGCTGAAGGGTTGGTTATGTTACACCTTTGTATCGGCATACCGCAGCCAACTATATGAACCTATTGTCACTGTAGTCTATTTCTAACTTTCATTCCACTCAACATCAAAGAGCATAAAACCCACTACTGCAGTCTCAGCTTTCAGTAGATTGATGGATATGTCAACTGATAAAAGAATGCCATAATTAAACTCAGAATGAACCAGCATGCCGAAAAAAGCAAAGACGCGCTGTTTCTCCTGCTTGTTTTTGTTAGAAGGTGAACCAATTACGTTATTCAATCACTAAGACCTTCAGTGTTCAATTTCTCCCGAGTATTTCAACGTATTGGTACATGGTGTTTGGTGGTGGCAAATGTTTTCCTAACTTAGTAGTAAAATTGTGTTTTCACATAGTCTTTTGAGGGAAAACAATGGCTTGTGTTCAGCTCCATCAAGCCATAAGTATTCATAATTTCCCTGCTGTTGTCACTATCTATAATAAAAGTATAATGGTTTGCCGTTCTATAGGACAGCATAGCAATGTGGTGTGATTTCGTACATACTACTGTGGAAGATTGTGGTTAGACAGTTTTTCTTTCCCAACCAAGCCTTAAATCTTTGAATTGCACAACATTACTATTGTGTGTGTGTGTGTGTGTGTGTGTGTGTGTGTGTGTGTGTGTGTGTGTGTGTGTGTGTGTGTGTGTGTGTGTGTGTGTGTGTGTGTGTGTGTGAGCGACGGACTGTTTTATTTCCATGTCCCTCACCATGTCTCTCTCACTTTGTTTTTGTTCCTGGGGATCCAGTTCAGGAAGTTGTGACAAATTCCTCAGAGTCCAACACCCCCAGTCTGGACTCAACCCAACCCTTTTCCACCACCATCACTTCAACCCCCACCACCACAACCGTCACCTCCGCCCCTACAACTCTGTTTAAGACGGGGACCTCCATCAGTGCACCCCAGGGTGGGCTGGGAGCCGACGGGGTTCAAGGTCAGCGGTCTCCTTCAGAGGCAGGGAGGGGCACTGCCGCGTGGGCCGCTCTGGCCACCCCCCTCCAGGTCCAGCACCAGGGTCAGTGGCCCCCCAGTCCCGGGGGAGCAGGCATAACCCTGGCTGGGGTGGCCGATAGAGCCGCCCGTCCTCTTCCTCAGGAAGGAGTGGACAATGGAGCGGATGTGTCTGGAGCTGCTCACACCACCGGTGATGGCCGCGGCTTTTCCACCGAGGACACACAACGCGGGCTTCTACACAACAACACCGCGCCGCAACGCGCAGCGACCGAGGCCACGTCGTCATTCTCACCTGGAACAGTTGCCGCGGAAACAGCCGTTTCTTTCAGCACACTGCGAGGCGACGCTCTCCCCACCCACACAGACGGGGAAACGGTGCCAGCCACTGCGACTGTTCCTGTTGCCACCACACACACTGGGGTGCTTGTCACGGACGTGCCCACGTCTGCAGTTATGCAGCTCGCCCCAGACAGACGTACGGCCGCTGCATACCCAACACAAAGAGGCTCCTCTGGGCTCGACCGCGCTGCGCTGCTACCTCCCTCCGTTCCTCCACCATCCCCACCACCGCCCCCACCGTCTTTAATAACCTCCCCAGCCAGACCGCGGGGGACCGGTACCACTGTAACTCAACGTGACGGGTCTTCGGAGGACGAGAGGAGCAACGGCGGGGGGGAGATTTCAACATGGAGGAGGAATCAACATAGACAGGCCACAGACAGACCACCACCCACTGGTCGGACTGTGTCAGCCATTGCTGAGTCTTTGAATGCACAGAGTGTATCGAATTTGAAAGATTTAAACTCCTCGGACACGTATAGTGTAACTGTTGCACCATCCCCCTCGCAAAGGCCAGTCGGGGGTAATGAATCGTCAAACACAGACAGCTCTGAGCTGGATGGCTCCAATCAAACACTGTCTTCTCTTTCACACGATGAAGCTATGAACTCTCTATCTGTGGTTCCTGATATCACAGATGAAACTTCGGATACTGCCTCTAACAATGTTTTGGAAAACGAGGACATGCTACACACCCTCTCTGCCGACCCTCGTATTAACCAAACCGCCACACCTACCATAACACAAAATAGCACAAACTTTGTCATGGTCGATAGCCACTATTTAGCAACAAACACTTCAGCTCCTGACCAGCCCTTTGTTTTCTCTATCTCCTCGGACCAAACCAAAACCAGCCCTGAAACCAACCACCCTCCCTCCTGGGCGCCAACAGCTTCCCCAGACTCGTATGTGGTCTCCAGCACAGCAACGGTTTCTCAAAGGGAACCACCCCCACACTCCACCACGAGCACATCCCTCGTCCGTTCCTCCGACGTAACCATGACAACCGCTAGTAGTAATGAAATCTCCAACGGAGAGGTGTTTCTGGGCGGGAACGATGACGCCACGCAAACTCTGCGTCTGAGTGGCACAGCGGCACCTGCTGTTCCGAGCAGACACGCATCATCCCAACCTCTTTCGGCGATGACAACAGTTGGGCTGGATGAGAATGGACCCGCAGATGTATTGACAGATGGACATAGTGGTGCACCAGTGACGCCGCTACAAACAGTCGTGTCTGACCCTAACGCATCAAATCCAACCGTTCAGGATGTGGGTATCGTACATTTGACGCACGCCACCCTCACCGAACACAGAACGATGTCAACTCACTCATCCACGCTGGCTGCAACGCCAATGAACACACGCATACGTGAGCCCTCCCCATTTCCCACCTCTACTGCTGAAATGTCTCCTACACATAACCAGTTCAGTGACCACAGCGGTTCCCCCCAAACCACCATTTTCCCGGAGACACTCGTGGTCTCCGAGGCGGCTCCGGGAACGGAACCGAGAGGAGGAGAGCGCGACGAAGACCTCGTTTTCATGACATCAGCACCCTCCCAACAGTCCACT
The DNA here is from genome assembly GCF_902167405.1 of Gadus morhua. Lineage (NCBI taxonomy): Eukaryota > Metazoa > Chordata > Actinopteri > Gadiformes > Gadidae > Gadus > Gadus morhua. Next base: position 19,732,682 of record NC_044050.1, read on the forward strand.
CCTCCCAGTCTCCCAGCCAGACACACTCCCACAGGCGGAGCTCCAGAGCGGCCCTCCCCCCGGGCGCTTCCAGATCCCAGGCAGGAGCACCTCACGACGGGTACACCATCCACCTCCACTCCCGAGCCCAGCTGGAACGTCACCACTACCCAGCCACCAAGGTTTTACATAGTACCTGACCAGCCGGCAGCTTTCAGAGGTACAGAATAGGGTGTTTTTGTGTCTAGTCGATCCGTCACTATGACAATTGGCGCCTTCTGTCTGTGGCAACACTTTTGACTTGCAGCCCAAAGTTTCTGGTTACAACCCCTGATAGGGAGAGAGAGAGTGAGCGATGTATAGATAGATTGGATATGCATACACACATAATACTAAACTGTTTTGCTTGTTCACGTCAGTGGAGTCCATGGAGCTGCTGTTGCAGATCATCGTAGAGGATTTCAACTCTGACGTTACCACTGACCCGGAAGTTGACATGGAGGCTTGGGTGGGGACATAGTAACACACGCACGCACACTGTTGTTGGGAAGGTCGACCTGTAGCCCAAAGGTTCTGAGGTTCAACCCCACATCTTTGAACAAGATGCTTCATCCCATCAGCTCCTGATGTTCATGTTTCTAAATGCTGACTTCATATTCAATAGTAATGAGAGGACGTTTCTTTCTCTCTCTCGGCCCTGTAGATAGAACCGTACCTGCTAAAAGCCCCAGGGTTCAGCAAGCTGCTGGGGATCTGGAGCAGGTGAGACAAGGCTGGAGAATCAGACAACATAGAATATATACATCTATATCCTTCTGAGACAGTTGAATAGTAATCATTGTTATATTCCAGAGGCCTTGTGGTGCAGACTCTGATGGAGTTTGAGACCAGGGGGGCTGTGGTGTGGCTGGGTAAGGGGGGCCCTGACTCCCTTTTAGAATGTACAGGACTGGCTCAGGCCGTCTGGGAGGGCCGACGCTTCAGGGGTTCAAAGGTCACCAACATCACAGTGGGAGGTAAGCATCTCTATGGGCCTTATGCCCAATGTGCGATCAAGCCAATCACAAATCGCCTCACCTTTCTAGGCTTACGGTTTTGGCTGGATGTGATACCTGGGCAAGATGGGCCCCCAACCTTTTGGTCTGCTGGTGATTCATTAAATCGGCTAAAAGTGGGGGTTGGAGACATTGATCTGTTGTTGGGCTGTCAGACAAAAGAAGGGCCATTTGATGTTTGTTGCTGGCAGTGAGAGGGATGGGAACCAGATGAAGGTGAATACACATAAATTAACTAAAATTAGGGGACAGAGGCGGGGCAGTGACAGGGAGGGGCGTGAGGACAGGGAGGGGGGGGTGGTGAGCGCAGGCCTGTTGTTTTTCTGGGAGATATGTTGTGGGCTATGAGACAAGGGAAGGAATGTGCGATGCTTATGCCAACCACTCTGCTGCTAAGTTTTTTATAAATTGCTTAAAGAACAAAAGCAGGTTAGAAGCAGACGTCTGGCGGAGGGGAGGATGAGAACAGGATGAAGGTGAAACATATTTATGAACTAAAACTTGGGATCAGACAAAGGGATCCGGCAGGGAGGGAAAGGAAAAGGTGTCCTCAACTAACAGTGGGGGTCAGAGACAGGGCTCAGGCAGGGAGGGGGAAAACGGCATGAGGCAAAACAATATCTCACTGTCTAATGATTCATATAACGTGTCAACACGATGACTCACCATAAAGGTGATCAGAAAGATGTTGTTTAGTGTTGTCAACTCCTGCTGCATTTAAACAAGCCGAGTTTTCCCACATCTGGTCAAAATAATCAAACCATTGTTTTGGTGTGGCTCTCTGAGACGCCCGTTCAAGAGGCTAGTGTCTGTTGCAGTCCTCACAAGGAACGGTTGAACTCCTCCGCATCGCGCACCGTACGTCTCACACATGTGTGCGTCTCTCCTGTCCAGGACTCCAGGGGCCCTTGTGTGACTGGCTGCTGCAGTGCCCCGCCGGCTTCCAGTGTGTGTCCCGGCCTGGAGGAGAGAACCACAGCTGCTCCTCGGTCTGCAACCTAGACTACTGCCACCACCATGGAATCTGCACCCACCATCCAGGCCAGCTCCCAGTCTGCCGGTGAGGAGATATATATATATATATATATATATATATATATATACTATAGTATAGTCGATGTCCAAGGACACAGACACACATTCTGGTGGCTGGTGTATATATATCTATACACACTCACACACTCACGGAGGCGCAAACACACGCACACATACTATAGTCAATGTCCACGGACACACACACACATTCTGGTGGCTCCGTAAACACAAACCACACACAAACTGGAGCACGCGTATATACACCGACACACAAACAGCACATATTGCAGTCGTTCACCGTGGACAAAGAAACGCACACATTCTGGTCCGGCCATTCAACCACAAACCACACTCTCACAAACATCCACACACATTCTTATCGGTTTGACTAGTCTCCACACATGGAACTAAAACTAAAAATGGTGTCCGTGTGTGTAAACAGTTGTCTTGCAGGCGATCACTTCTGGTTCATGGGTCAGAGGTGTGACGTCCGCATGACGCGAGCCCGGCTGGTGGGGGCGTGTCTCGCCGTCCTGTTGGTCATGCTGACCCTGGTGGCCATCCTGGCCCTGGTGGCCGTGAGGCGCTACCGAGCCATGCTGATCCAGGCCAAAGTCAACCAGACCCGGAGCAGGTACACACACACACACAAACACACACACACACACACACACACACACACACACACACACACACACACACACACACACACACACACACACACACACACACACACACACACACACACACACACACACACACACACACCTCTTTCTGAATAGTTGACTTTGTTATAAATTAATGTAATAATGTCCTTTTTGAGTGAGTTTGTTGAGTTCCTGAAATGGAAGCAATATACAGAGAAATATGCGAGCTCCTCCGACACGCTTATACTGTGGTGAGCTGGTAACTGCTGCGGCGTCTGGAGTTCTGGCTAGTCTAAAATAAGACCAGTGGCATAAACACAAAAGACACGCTGATGCGCACATCGTTTCTTCTAAACATGGCAGTGTTTCCAAAAAGGTGTTTCTGTCAACGTAATGCTCAGTGTAGTTGACGTAACTGGAAATTGAGATGGTATTGAGAACCTGGATTACAAGTGACTCAAATCTGAAAGGCTTTGACATTTAGATTTACAGAAGGGGAGATATTGGACTGCTTCATGAGGTCAAGGAAAGATGTGGAGGAAAATGTATAAGGACATGGGGAAGCCAACCGCAATGCTAGGAGAATCCGACAACACTAGGTCAAGTCATTATATGATGGTGGATGTTATGGACAGGGGTTTGCCATGGTGAAACTACAATGTTCCAAAGATGGACTACTGACAGCCCTTCTTAGATACTTTCCCCCCGTACATTTTAAGGCATATTAATACTTCTGTTACTGTCCGTAACTGTTCTGTTTCACCCAGGTTACATAACCGTCCGTGGACAACACATAAAGTGAAAATATTTGACTTTATTGCTGCAGGGAAATTTAAATTAAAAAATGGAATGCAGGCTACCAGTCACAAAAGAGAAACTAAATAGTTGTCACGTTGGTAATGCCGGTAAAAACAAATCTGACCGAAGCCCCTGACTACATGTTGCAACACTTGTAATGACAATAACCTCCACAAGATGTCACTGTAATGTTTCCATCTCTTACCGAAAATAAGGAGGGAAATGGCCAAATGAAAGTAATTCCACAAACATGCAAGACAAATCATTTTTGGACATGACAATAGTACATAGCTGCATAATAATACATAGTAGTACAAGTGATAAAGTTATACATGCATTCTAAACAAAAATAATAAATATATTTTGTGTTTTCTTTGTGTTTATGAATGCCTGCGTTTATGAACGTTTGCATGCAAGCTATCGCAGGTTCAACCACTTTGACGAGCTGTCGGGTCGGTTTTGGCTTCGATCGACGGCGGGTTCTGCCGATTCGCTGGACAACCACGGCTTCACCCGCTCCGACGAGTTACTACATCTGCGGGCGCTCGACCGCACCTGCTGTTACCACGACGACACCTTATCTCTGGCGTCCACCTGCCCCAGCAATGGAACGCGTATACACACTGTGTTCCCCCACAGGTTTGCACACGCCCAGCCACTGCTAAAACGCTCCTACCTTTGGTATTTAAAGGGCATAGCCCTGCGCTAGGAGGAGAGCTTCCGCCTACGAGATTCACAGAATTTGATCTGGGTAGTTGTGGTTGGTGTAAGACGAATTTGACTCAATCATATACCATAGTAAAAGAAACGTTGTCAAAACCAAGGTTGGGAAGCCAACAGAATTATCACTTTCGAGATGTGTTTTTACTTTTTAGTCAGTAGTAGCAGACTCGTGTTTTACAGAGAATTGACTTTACACAGTTTAGTCAAAAGATATCACAAAAAATGTCCACAAAAGCTTTTTCGTGACCCCCAATAGAACCGTTTTCAATTTATTATTTTTTCAAACAAATAAGTTTCTAATTTAGCATTCGTATTAATTCATCTTTGTACCTTGACGTACACTAGCCTACATGTGCTTTATTGTCTTATATCTAATGTTCTGTTTTCTTTGGATGATATGTGTGTGAATGTTTATTGTTGGAAATGTTTGTCTGGCTGTGTATGTTTGTCACAGACATATTCACAACAACAATGCAGATTCAAACAATAGTAGCTGAGCACCAGAATACAGCTCTGTAGGGTCTAGCACAGTCAGGCATGGTCTGGAATCATCTCTTCATCCAAACTAAATAATGGATCAGCAAAACCATTAAGTCAGTGTGACTGATGCATGTTTACCACCTTTACTTGACCAGCGGGTCCTAACCAGTGTTGCGACCTGGTGTCCCTTGAGGCAAGGTTAAGTGTGCCGGGAAATTGGTTGGAATTTATATTCCTGAAACCGTTTGCAGAAATGAAACTGAGCTAGTCAAACATGAACTCAAAATAGTTCCTGTTTCATTACTGTTTTTCTATTTACCGGTTCCATGAAATAAGATTTAAAAATGTGCTGTGTGGTCGAAAGGCTGCTAATACCGTACATCCTTTGGCTTATGTGATAGTGTGAATTTCCCCCACAAGATAGTGAACCTTGAGTACTGGGTGTAGGTGTAGGTGTTGGTGTGTGTGTGTGTGTGTGTGTGTGTGTGTGTGTGTGTGTGTGTGTGTGTGTGTGTGTGTGTGTGTGTGTGTGTGTGTGTGTGTGTGTGTGTGTGTGTGTGTGTGTGTGTGTGTGCGCATGCGCGCATGTATTTCCCATATTTAATTTGTGAGGATGTATATTTTGCGTCCGTTCCCTGCTTGCTGATTAACTGTGATCACAAGGGTGTTTTCTGGGTACGTAATGTCCTGTCCTTCCCTTGTGCAGCTCCCACTATGGTTGGAGAGGAAGTGATATGAGCATGGTGGACTGTGTGCTGGACTCGGGGAAGGCCAGCGATCTGTCGGTCTGCAGTTGGCCTGTGGAACCCATCCATTGGACCCCGTTCCCACTATTACAACAGCTGGCTTCACACAGGCCTACCACGGTAGTGTGTGTGTGTGTGTGTGTGTGTGTGTGTGTGTGTGTGTGTGTGTGTGTGTGTGTGTGTGTGTGTGTGTGTGTGTGTGTGTGTGTGTGTGTGTGTGTGTAAACGTGACAAATATTCTCAGAGTTCCTTTTGTTGTTGACTTGGATTATACTGTTAATCTTTTTTTTGTGTTACCCTCCACACCGTCCAGGTGAGGGCGTCAAGGACACGCTCTTATTGTGAAGGCATGGAGCTCGTAGACATGGGAAAGAGCTGGACAGCGTAATGTATTAAACGCATGGACGCAAGAACTCACACCATCCCCGACACGCATACAGAAGACCCGTCGTAACGGACAAGCCATTGCTTTATTTTGATATTCCATATTAATAACTTTGATAATAAAATAATTGAAAAATATACTCGTGTTGTTTTTATATTTTACAAAATCTGTCCGGTTTGTTTTTAATCACTTATTCTTAACAAAAGATGACTCGTTCAGGGAAACCTTGTTCCTCACTGCTCTTGAGTTACTGCTTATCGCCTTTCATGGATGCAAAGGCCGTCAGTGCGTGAATGTGGGTGTGTGTGAGAGGCAAAATATGACGTGGTTTGATTGACTAAACAAAGCTATGTAAGTAATGCAGTGTATATTTATACACGTCACATCCATTAACCTTTCCTCAGGTGAAACTTCTCTCGGTGAGTTAAACGCAGTAAATAGCTAAACAAATCCCGGTTAAAGAGAGTGATTGTTAGAAATTCATGTGAAACTAAATGATACAAATCTTATCTAGTTTCTTTCCCTTCTCATTTATTTGTTTTTCCTGTTTGGACATTATTTACATATTAACAGATAGTCATCTCAAATAATGGCACTGCTCTTCATTTACATAAACATATGCAACACCCTTCCTGTGACAGTATTTGGCAACTGAAAGAAATAAAAGTTCCAAAACAGACAAAAGATCAACAAAACGTGCAATCCCAAACAAACATGGGAATTCTGTCATGCAAAGGAATGGGATAGGAAAAGGGGAGAGGTCTATCTAAAAGCTTTTGCATTTTCCCATAGCTAAAGGCCACGCCTTCCTTCCTCTGTTTCTCAACTCTGTTTATGGAACTCAATTGGAAGGGATTGGTGGGGGGAGGGATCAACGGAGGGGTATTTCACACAAGGCCAAAATCACACAGTCTTGCGGACGCTGTCCTGGTGGTTGAGCAAGTGACCAAACAGGAAATAGGAGTAGAGAATGATAAACATGAAGTAAGGTGTGGCAATAGAAAAACAAAGATAGGGCGGTAGAAAGGAGAAGGGGGTGTGTGTTGCAGTGGTGGTACCTGTATGCGGCTTCTTCCATATATGGTATTTTGCTCCAGTCAGAGCTGGAAACCGGTACTCTCAGTTTCTTTGGGTCTCCATTTGAACAATGCAGGGAGGAAGTGTGTGTGTGTGTGTGTGTGTGTGTGTGTGTGTGTGTGTGTGTGTGTGTGTGTGTGTGTGTGTGTGTGTGTGTGTGTGTGTGTGTGTGTGTGTGTGTGTGTGTGTGTGTGCGCGCAAGTTTACACACACATTCACACTGCAAGGCATGAAAAAAATGTTAATCATTCAGAATATTGAATAATGTTTATGTGAGATAATACCTGTTTTGCTCTTCTTTCAAGTTGTGGATGGTTTTTCCTCAAGCTTTTTTTGTTATGATGGAACTGGGACGTAGAAGAAGAATATAGTTTCAAACAACTTCACAGTCAATCTGCCCTGAAAGACGAAGAGGTTCATCTATTTCCTCTGATCGGTCACATGATCATAGCTGAGCATTCTTCCCCCATGTGACCTACTCCAATATTTCCTTATATGGACGTCGTCCAAAGAATCTCTTAAAGAGGTGGCTGTCCACAGGCACGTTTCTCTGTGTGTGTGTGTGTGTGTGTGTGTGTGTGTGTGTGTGTGTGTGTGTGTGTGTGTGTGTGTGTGTGTGTGTGTGTGTGTGTGTGTGTGTGTGTGTGTGTGTGTGTATGTATGTTTTGGGAAAGCCTGGAAAGATATTTCCCTGATTAGCTAATTATTCCAATCTATGTCATATTTCTACATGCTCTCATTCAACATATGTCAATGAGATTGTGTGTGGTTGTGTGTGTGTGTGTGTGTGTGTGTGTGTGTGTGGGTGTGGGTGTGTGTGTGTGTGTGTGTGTGTGGGTGTGCGTGGGTGTGCCTGCTTTTTGTGTGTTTGATCCATTATAGTCACTTCCTGTGTGAGCACTGTGTAAAGTGCACTTCCTGCCTCTCCTAGTGGGCTGGATCTATATTTCCTTATTTGGAACGCATACGACAGTGGGAATTCTCTTAGTAAGGTTATGGGCAAAGTCTACTGCCCTTATTGAGCCAAAACCGCTTCCTTACCCAACCCAGAAACCCATGTTCAAGGAATCGTTGAGCTTCGTACAGGGCTTACTGTCATTCTGTCAATATCCTCCAAGTTAATGTTATGCTTGTACATGCATTTTCAATGTAAGCATTTCCCTCCATTTATATATATGCTGTGTATGTGCGCTGGTGCAGGTGTACATTCACCTGCACACCTACCTATTATGAAACACAGTAAGGCGTGTCTGCATTAAAAGGTGATTATCTTGGTACCAATCTATGTGCTTATAATAAGATGAGTCACTTCCTGTTGCCGTTGACAGGTAGCATGACACATGGCACACTAGAAAGATTTGTGCCAACAGATGTCAAGCTTTTCCCCTAAACAAGCACCACAAAGGAAAAAAAACCAATGTCACAACCAGTACAGCTGACTCACTGATTGAGGAAGGCAAGATTATACTCATGAGATGGCCAAGAGGTGAACAGTCTGACTAGTGATTACGGTAACCCATATCCCACTCCTCCCCCCCCCCCCCCCCCCCCCCCCCCCCGCAACGGAGAGAGACAGGCTGATATGGACCAGCGATGTGTAAATGTGTTAACAGTGATCAAATTACTGATATGTAGGCTAATCCCTTTCTGTCTGACTCTGCCTATGTGTTCAAAGATGAGCCAGAGATTCTTTCAAAAAATGCTGGCTCATTTCATGCAGGTCATTGATGTTGACATGGATGTTGTCATCCCATGTTACACACATTGTATTGTTTGCATTTGATTTTAATCATAACCCTGTAAGTGATGGGTCACAAAAATATCGCTAGCATGTCAAAGATTTAGAATAATTATTCATTCATTCGTTATAAAATGCAACACAGATTGCCAACACTGCGAAATACAATGCGATGCAAATTAATGAACCTTGTTCAACTATGTTACGGCAGAGTGAGCAGTGTCACACGACTCTCCACACCCTACACGTTTCTGTTTCAAATTGAATTGGATGATTCATTCTTGCTGAGTATGCATATTAAATCCAGATAGACACATAAACCCTTAGCTATAAATTCATAAATTCTGTTATCAACAGCTGACCACGAATAGATTAATCTGGATTGAATCTGGAATTCAACGTCTTTTCCTGAAGCATAAATAATGATGTGGTGCACATTTCCAAATATGATCTATTATGTATAATTTGTTAGGAAACACTGAAGAGCTTATCTTATATTTTGTACTGTCAGTGATCACTAACATTTTCTATGGAGACGCTTTCCTCTTGTCACGACACAGACAATTTAAATGCGCCACACCTAGTGGACGCATCTGAACCAATCAGGAAGCGCTGTGGGTCAAGTTGCCTTTTATGGAAAGGGGCTGCGGCAAGAGTTCCCATAAAACCCTGACAGCCGCTCTTCATTGCAGTTCACTTGTGATCTTGCGCTAACCGGCGAGCTACTTTCTCTCCGAGCAGCCGAGGCTATTAACTAAACCAAACACAGGTAAGAAGTCCACATTGTTTCTACTCGGGATCTTTTAAGACCCTCAAGTATTTGTTTTTGTCTCTATTGTGCAAAGAATGGGTTCTAACGTTAGCCATCTGTACTTTCGACTTCATTAGTTCAAGAAACCTTACCGTCTTATGTTAACTGAAACCTTCGGTTGGTTTACTTTTGCAGCAGTTGTTTCAACTGTAACCAAGTGCAGTATTTGCGGTCTCGGGTATTGAGATGATTAATGGGGAAAGATTGACTGATCTACGTTAAAGATGTAGTGGGATCTGGCTTCCTCGGGGTTTCAATTGTAATTTATATGCATAACTGGGTTCGCCCTGTGATAAGCTGAGGAATGTCTTCATTTTGGTGTTGTGAACGTGTGATGAGTGTATTGGTGCTATGTAGCATATTGGTATGAATTATTTATTGGTTTATGCATCTCCATTGGGAGATGTAAGGACTCGTAGTATTTGTATAGTAGGGGTTCTTTAACGCTAACAATGTAGATTAAGTGACAAATTGGGATGGATCGACTGCCAAACGTGATGCCATCCTTGGCTGCGCCGGCTATTTCCTTATATGGCAATGGCGAGTCCAAGTATAAACAGCCTTTGTTACTTCACGGTACAGCGGTCTCTATCTGCAACAGCGATGCGACATCCAGCGCCTATTATTTTGGTCACAGTTGAATAAATGTAACGAGCCAATATATTTACTTTAGACCGTTCTCTCCATCCCTCTTTTAGACATGGAAGATGATATCGCTGCCCTCGTTGTTGACAACGGATCTGGCATGTGCAAAGCTGGCTTTGCTGGTGATGATGCGCCACGTGCTGTGTTCCCCTCCATTGTTGGACGCCCAAGACATCAGGTAAACTTACTTTCCATTCCCACAAAGTTGAAGCGAGTGAACACAATCCCACTGGCTCTACATTTGACAGTACCATTTATATTTATTAACCTTCGTTTGTCGTCCCCTTCAGGGTGTGATGGTTGGTATGGGTCAGAAGGACAGCTATGTTGGAGACGAGGCACAGAGCAAGAGGGGTATCCTGACTCTGAAGTACCCCATTGAGCACGGTATCGTCACAAACTGGGATGACATGGAGAAGATCTGGCATCACACCTTCTACAACGAGCTCCGTGTAGCCCCAGAGGAGCACCCCGTCCTGCTCACAGAGGCTCCCCTCAACCCCAAGGCTAACAGGGAGAAGATGACCCAGGTAACCAGCTCATTCTCAAGTCTGCCTTCACCCCTTTCACTTTCCTGCTCTCTTTAGCCTTTCTGATGCTGACCCAGTCCCCTGTTGAAACATTCACTCTCCAGGTTTCCTCTTTCTGAGCTGATCGTTCACGTAAGATCCAGGGTTGTATCTGCACTAATCTGAAGTGTTTGGGAAAAGTAAATGCATGGTTACTTCAGCCTTGCAAGGTTAACCAATTGACTAAGTTAATAAACTGACTGCATGATGTAGTTGTTTGCAGTCTTAACTGCATTGGGATATGAAACTGACCTGGCAAGCCTTTGTACCAGACTCTGGTGGATCCATTTAATTGTGTGGAATGTTGAAGCGACAAGTCAAGGTGTTTTCACTCGGGTTTTATTTTGCATACATGCCTGACCACTTTGTAGACAGGACTAACCGGCCCCCTCTTTCTTGCAGATCATGTTCGAGACGTTCAACACCCCAGCCATGTACGTGGCCATCCAGGCCGTGCTCTCCCTGTACGCCTCTGGCCGTACCACAGGTATCGTCATGGACTCTGGTGACGGTGTCACCCACACAGTGCCCATCTACGAAGGGTATGCCCTCCCCCATGCCATCCTCAGGTTGGACCTGGCCGGCAGGGACCTCACGGACTACCTCATGAAGATCCTGACCGAGCGCGGCTACAGCTTCACCACCACAGGTAGGCGCTGACCTGCAGCAGATGAGCAGGATATTTGGTGATGAGTAAAAATGTGTCACCCCAACACTTGTTGCCCTGGCTAAAACGATGATTGCTCCTGCCCACAGCCGAGCGTGAGATTGTGCGTGACATCAAGGAGAAGCTGTGCTACGTGGCGCTGGACTTCGACCAGGAGATGCAAACCGCCTCTAGCTCGTCCACCCTAGAGAAGAGCTATGAGCTTCCCGACGGGCAGGTCATCACCATCGGCAACGAGCGGTTCCGCTGTCCCGAGGCCCTTTTCCAGCCCTCCTTCCTCGGTAAGGCTGAGGGACTATAGCTAAAAGGATGACATATCATAGAGCGTTGACCCACAGCTGTACATCAAGGGGTTGCACTACTTGAGCTTGACGCCAACTTGACCTCCTCACAGGAATGGAGTCTTGTGGCATCCATGAGACCACCTTCAACAGCATCATGAAGTGTGACGTTGACATCCGTAAGGACCTGTACGCCAACACTGTCCTGTCCGGCGGCACCACCATGTACCCCGGCATCGCCGACCGCATGCAGAAGGAGATCACCTCTCTGGCCCCTAGCACCATGAAAATCAAGGTAAACCCGGTTTCCCCTCACTATTGGCTAATTTGGTGTGCACGACTAGTTGCTTCATGGCTTTTTTTTTTTTATGCTTTTGTACTTTATCTTACCCGGTTCTTCTCTACCCTTCTAGATCATCGCCCCACCAGAGAGGAAGTACTCCGTCTGGATCGGAGGCTCCATCCTGGCCTCCCTCTCCACCTTCCAGCAGATGTGGATCAGCAAGCAGGAGTACGACGAGTCCGGCCCCAGCATTGTCCACAGGAAGTGCTTCTAAATGAACTGATCCCTCTCCTGCTGCCCTCCATCACACGCCCTACTCACAACTATGGTTCTGCACATGCCTAGCCCACTATGTGTGGGCAGAGCCTAGAGCCACACCCATCCCCCCACCCTGCTAGTTTACCTCATCGCTACGGTACCATACCCCAATGGGGAGAATGCAATAGGGAGTAGTTGATTATCCCTGTGGGTGAGGATTATAATGCCTGTTTGTCAGTCATCCCAGATGTTTGTTACCACCTTATTTGCCTCTATGAAGGTTCATTCCCTGGTTGGCGTTCTTTCCAACAGTTCTCTAGTATTGATATGTAAATTATGTAATCCAAACTTGTTTTGTATGTTCAGCGTTAAGATACATGGTCCAGTTGGTCATAATGCAAAAGTTGACGCTTTAACCTGGTCTTAAGGTGTTGTGTGGGTGCGTTATGCCTCTGCATATGAAGAATGAATACAAATAAAGAGCACATGTATGAAAAAAGATTTCCTCTTCTTCCCCTGATTTTTGTGTTCAAACACTATGCAACATTTGAGAAACTCTACATCTCACCTGATGGCTCGACAAGTTAACTGTCCCATCTGCTGTACAGTTTTATGCTGGCCCTGCCAGGCAGAAGTAAATCAGGTTGAGACAATTGGATGTACAAGCTGCCATACTTGTCTCACTAGCCATTACTACACTTATTTGGCATTGGTCCTTTGTCGGATGCCTCGATGGCCAAGGTTTTCGTTAGTCAATGGTTCCATTGACATGATCAGGGAAAATGCCGTCAAACTAACAAAAGTAAATATTGCAATCGCTAGATCAACTGAATTGCATAATCTATTAAAGTGAGATATGCTCTTGTCTTCTGTTACAACAGCATCTAGGCCTACTTGCTGGCCTCCATTGTACATTTATTTTTATGGTGTATGCATCTTACACATGCTCGTGCCATCATAGTATAAAGGAGCTACCACAAACTATTTTAATCATATGGAAGATAAATGGTTAACTGAGTATTTAAACGGGCATGTAATTACCAAGTATTTACTATTTATATTGCATTGTCAGGTAAGTCCATTTTGAACATCGTGGTTGCAAGTTGCAACCATGCGGGTCGCAGGATGGGCTTGAAACTTACTCACAGGCTGAGGCTACCGTTATTTTGATATATTTGAATATTAAAACTAGTGGATAATATCCACGGGCTACCCGTCCTCATAATAAATCCCTGGAGATTGTCAGTAGTACCCGATCCGCAGACACCCAATCCACCGGCCGGCCCGACGCATGCGCGGGCATCTATTGCCGTGTCAGGAAGTGTGTGCGTCTCTGAAAGTCTTCCGAGTTTCCCATTCACCAGCAGAGGAGCCAATTCATATTTTACAGCATCCATAAGCACCTCCGTAAAACGTGTATTTCTTACTTTATATCTTCCGTATAAGGATGAATTCGACTATAACGGAAACTCTGGGAAATGTGGACCACCCGCGCGTACAGGTCAGTTCTGTTGACAATAAAACGGCTTGGATCAGCTACTGCTAGGGTTACTTACAAGCTAATTTTAGCTATCATGTTGGTGATTTTGCCAGGCTGTATATTATAGTTATTGAAGATATGACACTAACTTTAGACGATGAAATGCAAATGTCCTTTTCGCCTGATAATGGATAATTTAGTTGATAGCTTGCAATCCCTTGTGAACAGTTTGATTAATACAGCCATTTAGCCAATTTTAAACTATACCACAATAGTTCATGTAAAACAAAATTTAATCAGTTTCTATCTTCTAAAAATACATGGTCCTGGATCATCTCTCATCGCAGACAGATGTACCTGGCGTTCACTGAAACTTTTATGAATAGCATACGTCAACTGTCTTATTCTTAACCATTTAGAATTATGATAGTAATAATAATAATTATTATTATTATTATCCCATCTTGTGTATCTGTTTTGTTGTCTTTCCTAGGACCACTGTGAGGAAGATGTGATGTCCTCAGTTGGAATTTCCAGCCTGTCTGACGAAATCCTACTATGCATCCTCAACTATGTTCCTGTGTGTGACCTATTGCTAAACGTGGCACGTGTCTGCCGCAAGTTGCGTGTGCTTTGTCAGGATAAGACCCTGCTGACACATGTTTGTCTATCAGAAGAATACACGGTAGGGCTTAGTATTTATAATGACATTTACACAACTTGCACTGAAAGACATATGGGATTGTTTCGACACTATTACATTCCGTTGTTATGATTCTTTGCCTCTAGGCCAGTGATCTATCTTTCAGGCATGTGCTGAAGCAACTAGCCAGTCAAGTGCAGTCGCTCAGTCTGAGTGGCTGCTATTGGCTCTCTGGCTCCACCATGGAGCATCTTGCTCGCTGCCGGGCTATCAAACGGCTGGACCTCACTGGTTGTCGTCTGACCTCCCTTCGACTCTCCCGCCTCCTGGAATCCCTCTCCTGCCTCAATTCGCTTGCTTTTGATGTGGCCCCTGGTTTCAACTCAGCACAGCTGAGTTCTGAGGCTGTTGATTTGCTGAGCCGCCTGTCAGAGCTGAGGCAGACACTCCTCACTCCCAGTTATGGCGTGGTGCCCTGCTGCTCCCAGCTACGCAGGTAACCCTGGCAACCTCTGGCTTCTTTTATCGGGGTCAGGGTGAGGCTTGCTGGCTTGTTCAATCGAAGTTGACCATGAGGCATTTGGTTCCTGTTCCACCGACCATACCAAGTGTGTGTGTGTGTGTGTGTGTGTGTGTGTGTGTGTGTGTGTGTGTGTGTGTGTGTGTGTGTGTGTGTGTGTGTGTGTGTGTGTGTGTGTGTGTGTGTCATGTGAACAGATTAGCACTACAGTTTGATATCCCAGACGTGACCAGAGAGGGCATTGGTGTCTGCTGCCAGTTAATGGTTGGCCAGAGTAGTGTGCCACATTACCAGCAGCTGGAGGAATTCAGTGCAAAACTGGCACCTGGAGAGGTGAGTGTGTAAATGAAGGCATTGCATATCATTACCTATACAGTATAATAATTAGCCATTCCTGTCGGTGTTTCCAGGTAAACCAGACCCTGCTCCTTCTCTACCTAGCTGTGTTCAGCGTTCACGTCCCAGAGCGCCTGAGAGTCTTCCTGGTGTCTATTCCCGGCCCCAATCCTGCCCACTGGCCGGCCGCCACCCCGCTGGCCCACTGCTTGGGCAACCACAGCAGCCTGGAGGCACTGCAGCTCCCCCGCTCGTGGTGGGACTCCATGTCGCTAGAGCGGGCGCTGCGGGGCAACAGCCCCAAGCACCTCAGCTTCAGCCGCTGCCCGGCGCTGTGGACGCAGGTCTTCCGGTCTCTGCTCGAGGGTGGGGTCCGAGACGCAGCGCGACTCGTCAGCCTCAATCTGAGCGCGACGAGCCACAGCCTGTACCCGGAGAGCAGCGGGATACGCGGGGGCGAGGAGCAGCTGGGCGCCAGGACGATGAGCCGACTGGTGAGCGTCTGTTCAAAGCTCCAACACGTCAACCTGATGCACAGACACTACCATCACGAAAACACACCGGGACTCGACGGGGAGCCCCACCTCTGTGCCAGCTTGTCCCGACTGCAGCATGTACGCTCCCTGGCGCTGCCCGCCTGCGCCCTCTCCGACGGATGCAGCAGCCGCCACAGCACCGCTCACACAAGCCCCTCCTCGTCCCTGCTACGCGGCTTGAGGAAAGCTCCGCGGGTCGGTCTCCAAGCCTACAAGCCGTCCGAGTCCGAGCCATCGTTACCCAGGGACAGCACCTCGGGGCTGGCGCAGCTGTTGTCCGGCTGCCCCTTGTTAGAAACCCTGGAGTTGATCGGCCCCGGGTTCATCTCCACGCTGCCCCGCCTGGAGCCGTGCACGCGGGCCTGCATAGAGCCGCGCGGTATGTGTGCCTGGGCCCGGTGCGTGGGAGACTCTCACGTGGCGGCGCTGCAGGTTCTGCCCAGGCTGCGGCGCCTGACGCTGGCGGGGCTGCCGGGGATTCACAAAGGGACGGGGCTGATCCCGGTGGCCAAGCACTGCCCAAACCTCCAGGCTTTATCCCTGGCTAACCTGGGCTGCCTGAAGACGATGAATTACACCGCGTCGCTGATGGACACGCTGCGGCTGTGCACGCAGCTGCAGGAGCTCAGGTGAGCGAGGCGACGGTGGAGGTGTGTCCAGCTCTGAATGAATGCAAGCCAGGTTGTCAGGGGCTGTTTCAGCCAATTCAATTAGTTGTAGCTCATGAATGATTGATTTTATGACGGCTTATTTCATTTTCAGCCAGCCAATACATTTGTATTTGTTTGCGTGTTATATTTTTGATATTTCATGCATTGAAAAGGAAATGGCATCCAAGCGTTTTACTGCACACACAAAGGTTTGAATATGTGTTAACTTAAGAATGTTTGGCCAAAGCATCTTTTAACTAACTTCTTCTCTGTGCCTCCCTGTCTGAAGGTTAGAGCAGCCTTACCTGAGTGCCAACGCGTCGTTCTTTGAGGCTCTCTCCTGCTGTTCGCGTCTGAAACGCCTCTGCATCATTTCACGCAGTGGAACTTTTGACCCCGTTGCCACGGAAACCTTTGTGGCTCGCTGCCCCAGCCTTTGCGTGTGCCACATATTCATGGGGGGGACCTTGGTGGCCTGTCGCACGCTACAGAAGGTGTTAATTGACAGGTCAGTGTGTTGTCGAGGACGTTATATAACATAGTGAGGACCTTCTACATCAGCATGTCTATATTGAACTTGCCCGAGAGACGCAAGAAACAGATTTCTAGAAGCCAATTTATGATGATTTAATTTGAAAAACAATAGCCAACGAAACCGTAAACTAAGTGATTCTATGCTCTAAATTCTAATCTAGTTCACAGAAGAGCTATACTGCCCCCTTGTGGTCATGTTAAGTAACGCATATGATTATGAGCAATCTGCAAGACCTGTGCTGTAGACATGGACTTTCCTCTGAAGTCCAAACCAGCCTTAGGTTATCTGCTCTCATATCTTTAAGGTGCAATAGATCCGATTTGATTAAATTCTTAAGCAGGCCAAAGTTATCTGCTCACGTCTCAATGGTGCTGTAGGCTAGATTTGAGAGCAAAAGTGAAACAAACCAAAAAAGTCCCTTCTCTCTCTGCTCCCTTCCCCCATACTGTGATTGACATCAAAGATTGATTCCCCGAACCGATCAGGGTGCCTTTGTTGATCAGGAATGAGCGGTGTGGTGTCCAAGATTTAAATGAGCTTGTACAGAGGCAGGAGCAGTCAATTCTCACAGAGCATTTAGCTCACTAAGAGCTAAACGCTAACGTCTATGCCATTTCTAACACATTTCCCTCAACCAAAACCATCCACCCCTTTATGTTCCCTGACAGGTATTCAGCTGCGCGGCCCGCCCTGAGTGTGGTCATCTTCCCCCTGCAGCACGAGGACCTGGCACTGGTCATCAGAGACACTCCGCTCACCCTCCTGGACAAGATAACGCTCTTCCAGAGCCGTGTGGCCCAGACCCCCCTCCTCGCGCCCTGGTGACACATCTCTGTGACCTGCTCTCAGCATGAATGTGGTCAACAGCCATTGCAGGCATTTGAATCGATGCCCTGCCATTATTTATATATCTATATATATATATATATATATATATATATATATATATATATAGATATAGATATAGATATATATATATATATATATATATATATATATATAGATATAGATAAATAAAAGAATAGTTCCCAATGGCTCAGAGTTTCAAATGTGCACGGCTGAATGACTTGATTGTTACCTTTCATGATGAAGTAAACAAAGAAACCTTTAAGTTGCAGTGTATTTCAGCTCAAATGATGCGTGGTTGGAAATTTGTAATGATTTAGTGTTTAGGTTCAAGAATATTTTGGGGACAAAACTTCTGCACAGCTGCTTGAGAATTTTTTATATTATTAAATAAAATTGATGTCTCCTAATTACTCGAGCAATCTGTTGCAACAAAGTATTTATCTGCGAATGAAATGCACATTAAATGGCAAATTATATGTTTAAGGTGCCATAATTAGGAAACACAGGATACTTATGTGTTTACGGACTACTTGAATAGATGTTGTATACAACATTGTAATAAACTATAATAACTGACAGTCAATTTTTCAGTCTTTTTTTTAACCTTTTGTCCTTGCAATACATTTTAGTAGAGTAAACATGCAATGTAATGTATGTTATGAAAGATGTTCACGTATTTTAAGAACAGAAGAAAAAATAAGCTTTAGCAGGATTTGTGATACATTTTATTTCGAAATTACAGTAATATGCATTATGGATAAAAAAAATATAAGATCAATATATTTTAAGTTACATTTTACCCTGATAGAGAAACCCTACAATTTTCCTGACAATTTTCCCTATTTGTTCTCCCTCCAGTGCTCCAGTTTAAATCCTGAGCCTTGAGCCTTTATTGAAAAAACGGAACCATTCTGTCATCACCTCAGATCACACAGATCAGCGTGGTCGGCAACCCACAACCCAGGGTAGAGGGGCTTCATGAAAGTGGTCTGGACTCTGTGAATGAGGCTCAAAGTGTCGCCGGAAACACTGTAGAAGGCCAGAACACCTGCGCTGTGATCCAGGTACACAGCGACTCTTGACAACTGATGCTCCGGCAATGAAATCTCAACATCATTGTGGCGGAAACAACGGTTGTTTTTATTCAAATCCAAACTCCAGGAATTCTCATTGCACCCAAACGCACACTCGTGGTAATAGTCTGACCGGCCAATGTCTTCATAACACACCGCTATCTCTATTGAACCGGTCCACTCTACCTCCCAGTAGGAGCGTTCGGACAGATGTTCTTTACACATCACCTGCCAAAGATGGGTGAATCTCTCAGGGCGGTAGGGATAGTCCTGCACTTGATCTTTAAGTTCCACACTCCTATTTCCCTGGGAAAGAGAAAGCTCTCTGTATGCTGTGTTCGGGTCAAGTGTGAGGTGACGGTAATCTGGGAGGTTAGTGGAGGGAGGCTTGATTAGAAAAGGTATTGCAACGATGCTTGTATATTTAGATTTTACCCTCATCTCTTTTGTCCATTTAGTTTATTGTTTGGAAGATTTACATGAATCATGGGCTTACCAAGATTATTGTTGCATTTCATCGACACTGTACATTTCTGTGATTACAATTTTAGTAGGGCTATTACTATATACCAGACATCAAAAAAAGACTCACATTTTACAAACTCAGCTCTGGTCTTGAGCTCCAGTTGATTCACTACAAGAATAAACAAAGTGAAATTAATGACATTAAAATATGCTAACGATTAGGCCTACATACTATTTAAAGTATGTTTTGAAAATGCACTGATTATTTTGTGTTTTTTTGGACGGTTTACCGGCAAAAGGTGTGGTTGTGGAAGCTGGCGCTGGTTGGTTGTCTTCCATTTGTCGAATCTATTAAAGAGGAGTTTTTGGAATTAAACGTGAGCCCATTGCAATGCAGAAGAATGAGTTATTTTAGCAGCTAAATGTTATTTAAATCACTGATTAATTAACTACAACAACTTTTATGCAGGCTAGTCTGTGACAAAGAACATTTTTTATTGTCATACATTGTGAAAGTTCAAACTGCGTAGGCTATTGTATACGGAAAAAACACGCAATCTGACTCACCTCAGGGCAGGGCTGATGGTTGCTCCGTTTCATTGTTATATGTAGACATACAGTGGTCCTGCAGTTTAAGATGGACAATCCGTTTACTAGACACTACTTGAAGCGTACGACTAAACTGCATCTCTAGAACGAACTTATCTCTAGAACGACTAAATTACATTCTGGTTGTCCTCCTTTGACCAGTGGCATGAATGAGCTGTTGACAATTTGACAGGCATACTAATCAATCTATTATAGGGGTAAAGAGTAAAACATTGGTGTTAAAGCCTATATATAATATAAGCTAATAACATCTAGCTGCTAACTTTGACAATCTAATTCCTCAATTGAGGATATCTTTCGACACACATATTCCATTCCAGCAAGATTTATTTTGGATATCCAAATTCTTAGCTCGATAATTGACTGCTAATGTCTTTATGTCACCTCTACTGTATTGCATGCACGTGAGCTTGCTAGCCTAGCCGCTCTTTACAACGTTGAGTTAGTTAGCTCCCAAGATGTGGAACTCTGCTGCTTGTTCGTGCATGCGAAGAGTGAGTAAGATGTTAGTACAATCCACCAGATCCTACCACGTCTACACAGCTAAAAGGAGTTCATCTGCCAAAACGCTATCGCATTATCCCTGGTCGCCAAATCTTTTGTTAAATGATACTTCTTGGATTATCAGTGAAGTGACCAGACACAAGTCGATCCTCTCAGCATCCTTCGGAGATCTGAACCCCTTGACAGATACTGCCAATGCGACTGACCAGGTAGATGGTGAGGGTCCCGGAGAGCAGTTTGGTACAATATCTAGTGATATTGGTGCACGGAGGTCGTTCCAAAAAAGTAGCCCAGAAATACAGAATCAATGTTTCCAAGAGGAAGACGGCGAGGATGAAGTTAAAAGAAGGAAACCTTTCATGGCCAAAGGGAGGAATACGACCTATTGGTACTTCCTACAGTGTAAAAACTTGTTAAAAGAAAACAAGGTCAGTCTGTCATCATTTTACCCTCACACGATCAATCGCAATCGTGCAACCTATTTCCTTTCAAATGATCAACGTGTATGCTGGCCTCATTGCACCCATTTCAATTATGGGTTGTTGCTGTTTTCATTTCTATCACAGCTTCAGCAGGCTTTGGATCTATTTAGCGGAGACATGTTGAAAAGAGAGAGGTTACAGCCAGAAGAGTATAACTACACCATCCTTATAGGAGGTTGTGGTCGAGCTGGACAACTAAAGAAGGCCTTCAAACTGTATAATGATGTATGGATGCTCTACACTCCCTTATACATCCTTTTCCATGTGTATAGTTTATGACCGATAGCCATTCAATGGCTTACTATTGTTTACAGTAATTAGCTTTTGTGTTTCTTTCAGATGAAAAAACGGTCCCTGATTCCAACAGATGCTACATACACTGCCCTGTTCAATGCCTGTGCTCAATCGCCATCGAAACAAGCCGGGCTCCAGCATGCATTGCAGTTGGAACAAGAACTATGTCGCAAAAACCACCCAATTAGCACTATCACATACCATGCCCTCCTCAAGACACACGCCATAACAAACCACCTTCAAGCCTGTATTCACACAATCCGGGTATGTTTAATTGTATCAGTTCATTTCATTGTTCATTGTTCATTCATTGTAGGGGATTGTATTCATGAATAATTTATAAATCTGTGTGTGTTAATGTTCAGGAGATGATGAAAAACCAACATGTGGTGACTCAGGAGACATTTCACTACCTGCTTATGGGCTGTGTAATGGATAAGGAAACCGGGTTCAGACAGGCTCTACAGGTGGGAACTGTCATGCATGTGCACAAATCGAACAGAACTATTGTTATTGCTGTTGTATGACATTGTTTGTACCTGTCTTCCCTTTAGGTTTGGCGCCAAATGCTTCGTTCAGGGATTTACCCAGATGCTAAAAATTACAACCTACTTTTGCGTACCGCAAGGGATTGTGGGATTGGTGATCCCACCACTGCTACAAGCCTTCTGCTGAGCCCTGATTGGGCTGATCAGAAGGGCCAGGGTGCGGCTAGCAAGAGGTATAGGAGAGGAAGCAGGGATACCATAGACCTTGACCAGTTGGAGAGACAGTTGTTTCTACAGCCTGGAGCAGGTGGCGACCGCATGTTAACCACTGACGGGAATGACCAAAAAGGCAGTGCACATGTCACAGTTGCAGAGATGGTGCCCTACAACAGCTTACCAGAGGTCCACCGCATGGTTGTAGTTGAGGGAGTACCTCATGACTCTCCTTCTTGTCAGCCAGTGCCCGTAGTGGAGCCCCCTAACCTGTTGGAGCTTTTTGAGAGGAGGGGAGGGGCCACGGTGTCCATCGGCACGGTGGACGGCGCCACTGACCGACTGGCGCTGATAGGTGGAGGTAAAGGTTTCCTGGACAAGATGGTCTCTAGCGGCCTCAGTCCGGACCTCCGAACCTTGACCCTCCTCGCCGATACCATGGAGCCAGGCATCCAATCGCTGCAGATGCTCCTACAGGGGGCCAAGCTGCACAAGGTGAAGCTCGACGTAGCATTCTTCAATACCGTGATTCGCCGCTCAGCTAAAGCCGGTGACCTGGATGCAGCAAAGGTACAAAACCACACACTCGGCCACCCCTCAACCCATAACCAAATACCAAGGTAATAGATCACATATTCTATGTGTATTGACCCTATCCTCCTTTTTCCCAGGCTGTTTTGCGTGTCATGTACCAGAGACATGTAAATACAGACGTGCAGACTTACGGTTGTCTTGCTATGGCATGTAACCAGAAGACGGATGGTCTTCAGTTGCTCAAAGACATGGAGGTGAGGACGCATTTCAGTCCTCAAATGAATGCTTCTAAAGCATTGAGTCACCTAAGGGAATAATGTTTTTATATTTAGATGCAGTAGCCGGCATCTGATACTAATACCGGATGCAGAAATAGTAGAAATCTCGAATGCTCGTAACAATAGATGATACCTTTTACCTAATACTAGTAGTTATAGTGGCACTAAAGAATATACTATAATGCATGGTGACTTTATTTCATGCAGGTTGCCAGATTGAGGCCTAATGTCCAGGTATTCTCTGCTCTGATTGGGCGGGCATCTCGGAGGCTGGACTACATCTACCTGAAGTTACTACTGGAAAAAATGGCTGAATTAAGAGTGTGGCCTAACGAGATTATCATCAAACAGCTGGAATTTGCTGCACAGTATCCCCCTAGCTACGACCAGGTAGGTCACTGTGTCTTAGATATAACAAAGCTTTAACAAAACCTTTCATTAATCATGTGCTATTAATTATTCATTTTGTTTTCATTTCACTCCTCTTTCTTTATCTCTCTCTCAGTTCAAGAAGAGGAACAACTACCTGATTCAAATTGATGGTTTCCGTGGTTACTATCAGCAGTGGCTTATGTCCATGCCTGCCGCCAAGGGGGCCGATACAGAGCAGACAGACGGACAGGCTGGGACAGACATGGCTCCAGAACAAGAGCAACCTGAGACTGATGGAGTGAACATTAAGCAGATGAACCAGAAGGCGGCATCGAGGAGATTTAATTCTAGAAAGACAAGCGGGCAGAGGAGCACGGCCTCAATATAAAACACTTGCAAAGGAAATCGGGGGAAAACCTTTTGGAAATGTACTTTATTTAAATAGGGTCAAAGCTGTGCCTCTTTGAGTGTAAATGCTGTGTATTTATTTATCCAGCCATCTAATTGGTTGGACAAAGTTTATTAAAATCTACGTAATGGACCTGTATGAATTGAAGAAAAAACCACTGACACTTTCAACTGAACTATCCTATATTTACGCATAATTGGAATTCTGCATTTTCTCTGCATAAAATATTTATGCGCCATATTACATAAAGAATTGCATACTTTTGAGTCTTTTTCTTTTTTGTACTGTTGATTTGCCTTTTTACAGTGTTCTGCTACAACATTCAACAAATAAAAGCTGTATTTTTATTATTTAACTTTGCATATCGTCACCCTCTTAAAGTAATGGCCTAAGTCACCTTTTTGCCAAAATGATTTTCTTGCCTAAATCAGCTCTTTGTGATGCTAGCCACCTCTGGTAAAATCCCCAACATCCTCAGTTGAACAGATCATGTGATCCTACCCGTTTAGTGTAATGGCCTATGTCAAGAGTGTGAATTAGGCCAATTTATTTTGCCTAAGTCACTAGACAAGAGTGACTTAGGCAATTTTATGAGCGTTTCAAGATGGCGGCCACTTCCAAAAAAAAGAAAGTCTACCAAGCTAGTGAAGTTATTGCCATGATGCAGGACTCGTTCCATACTGGTAAGTGATAAGGTTTACTATAGGCCTACCCTTCCTCATGGTCTTTTACAGTAGTGGGGAAAAAAATAAATGCACTGTTTTGCCTCACTTATTCCAGAATTAATTCGGCCCAAGTCAGGTTCGAAATTTAGTAAATCACAAAGGCATGTTCATAAATTGGCCTAAGTCATCTTATCCTCTTATGTTACACAATTGACTGACATCATTATTTGTATATCAATAGTAATCTATGGTCATAACCTTTGTATTTGAAATGATTCATAAATATCATATACTCTATATATGGTTCAGTTTTTTCAGTTTTCTGAACAACTTGAAAATATGACTTAGGCCATTACTTTAAGAGGGTGACGATATTCAGGTACTCCAAATTACATGTAGGTGACAAAAAGTACATAAATAAATGTTGCAGACGGACTGTTGAATGGGTAAAATGACCAGTGGCCAAGCTCCAGACTTGGTCACAGAAATATACGTCATTTCCGTTTATTTCCCCCGCGAGGAACAAATGTACGCATTGTTTACATGGTAGGTAAGTCTAAAGACGTGTTTATCCGTGTTTGTTGCCCGACAAAAATACACGGTCATTATACCTACGATTATAGTTTTGTGTTCAAAACCACCGCATTTGTTGTCATGCATTGAAGATTTTCACTTTGTCACTTCTGCTTATACTCTTTATCTTAACAAAACCAGTTACATTCCAGGCAGCTACCTGGAATGTAGGCCCTACCGAAAGTAATGTTAACATAAGTTACTTCCTAATGGAAACATAGTCGACCAAATCTTGGAACAGTACATCGGCGTTGACAATACAATAGCCTTACTTTGTTAAATAACATTTATTGAATCTGGATAACACATTTTGAAAGCTGAAATCAAAGGGAGTGGCTAGCAGTCAATCGACCCATGTTGTCTCGTCGCTAACAAATCTGATATGAACTCTGTTTTGTCTCACAAGATGCCCTTCTGGAAACAACCGTGTGCTTACTAGCAGAAGCTGTTTAATGTTCTCATTTATATTATTTTAACTTATAACTGCACAGATATCTTTCAACATGGATGAGGTGATAATTATCCTCAGTGAAGACGAGGACCCGTGTTGTGATACCGCACTCAACGACTCCTCCGTCCTCTTCGTGGAAGTTAAGGAAAACGGTGAGGGATTTTCGTCTGAATTGTGGACATGTGTAATATTATTGAACCACAGTCTTTGTTTATATGTGTGTTATTTTGGGCCTTTTTAGTTGTGCAAGATAGACCATTGTCTGCCCAGGCTTTGGAAGAAGACCTAGTAGTTACCTTCTCCAAACGGGCTGAAGTGTTGCCTCATGCACGCTATGATTGTCCATTATATCCCTTTACGTGAGTAGACCCCGAAATTCACGATAGGCCTAACTGTTTTTTTTTTTACATTAAACACCTCTCAGGCTTTGCAAATTCAGGATCCTATTTGTGTCATTGTCTTTCCATCTCCAGGCGTGCAGAATATGTGAAGAGCGGCCCAATCGACAGCAACCACCAATTCTGTGAACAGTGTTTCTGCTATGTTTGTGATAAACTAGCATCGCTGGTATGTTGCACCCTATTTTTGATAGCTACACCACCTTAACCTTTGAGTGAAAAAGGTCTATCAAATCAATTAATAATATATACTTTGGTTAACAACATTTTGTCAAAAGGCTATGCTTTTTTTTGACACTCGTGATTTTCGCTGTCGTTTGCATTTCAGTGTCCTTTGTGGTGTGTCAATAAAGAGTGTCACTGTAACAGCCACCAGAGAAGCGGTACCTGGAGCAGACTCCGAAACTCTGCAGATCTTGGACATTTACTTGCATTTGACTTCTCATTGTCAGATGTAGACAGTAAACTGCAGCTTGCTGGTAACTGTAATAATATAAAATCTGCATGGGTTCATTCAATGTGCATTTGATATTGTACGCACTATCCCTAGTTCTACAAGTTAAATCTGCAGTGTTTTTGTGTTTTAGAAAGGCTACTGGGGAGCTTCAGAAAGGAGCTTCAAGTAGAGTTCTCCTGTTTCGTCCGGGGAAAGATGCTTTCGGATAACAACAGTTTACGTCCTCACATGAATGGTCTGGTTCATGAGTAAGTGTTGGGATTCTGCTCTGGATTCATTTTGAGGTTTTAAAATAGACCAATGTACTTTTGTGGGTTGATAACCTACACATTGGAACCTGTAAACATCAAACTGTTTTATCAAAAGTGCTGTATAACTTGTCATTCTGTACAGAGAAACTCTTGACAGGGAAAGGCTCATCTATTTAGTTACAAGAGTAAAAAAAATGCATACACAAGTTACAATAAATAATAGTAAATATGTAAATAAGCATCTACCTGATTGCCGCTTAGGGGGTTATTATCGTTTGTTTGTTTTCTTTACTTGTCTGCAGTTACACACCAGTGTACGGATGTGTGACATCTTTCCTGAACAAGGCAGAGAGACAGGAAGGAAAAGTTGCTGCCATCATGAGCTTGGGAGCAGCCAAGGACTTTTCTTCCCACTACCAACCTTCAGGGTACACACGCGCACGCACGTACACACACACAAGCGCACACACTGCATGTATAGATCTGGTTGGGCCGAAAGCCTTTAGGTACAAACCAAATGTCCACAGTCGACCTGTATGCATGATAGAGCAAGATGCCTAACCTCTACCTGCTCATTAATGACATCCATCTAAATGCGGTTGGATTAAAGCTTCTGGGAAATGCTAAATCTGCACTTACCGTCCCTTACAGTATTGAAGAAAAATAAATAACTAGTTGGGCTGTAGTGTAGCTTCTGAGACGTAAGTAAAAGAGTCTTAACGTGTTTCCTGTGGTGGTTGTTGTCGTGTGTTTCTTTCCGTACAGGATTGTGTTGTCAAAGTGTCCTAAAGCTAACGCCATGGAAGCCATAAGAATACTCCTACAAAGGTATAAAGGCACACTCCCATTTCCACCACACATACCCAGATTTGAACTTGAGCAAGAAGCCTAAACCCGTACTACCTTATCATTAGAACTGTATGTTATAAAAAAAAAAAACTAAGTCGCTTTGACTAAATGTCAGTTTTTAGCCATTTAAAAGTGTTCTTCTTACTTAATATGGTTTTCTCTTCCTCTTTTCAGAGTGATGGTCTCTGTTCAGCGGCTGATGGTGATGTCTGATTTACCATCTGATTTCATCCACAAGCTGCAGCGCTTTGCCCTGTGCCTGAATATGCCTGTAACCGTAGGAAACACAAGGAACAGGTGTGTGTGCTTTTGTTTGTGCTTTTGTTTTCTGTCTCTGTTTAAAGGTCCTATGTGTTTTAGAATGAGAAATTCCTTCTCATTACTGGCTCCTTTGCTCACAACTCTTGCAGTCAGAGAACCGGAGAATGTGTTGATCAATAACAATCATGAAGTAATGTTAGTGGAAATAAATGACAAAATCTTGTACAAAATCAAAAGTAATGGAAGAACAGATATTTTTGCCATTAACCACACGTAGACTTCAATTCCTTTCTTTCATCCGGCAAAAAAGATAAAGTATAATAGAAATCTGCCCATAGGCTGTTTTATGCAGCGGACAGAATCAGGCAAGGTAGTTTTCAACTAGCCTATATAATAGCAATTTAAAGAGATCTAGTATACATGTCAAATCACGTCCTGTTTAGCCCTATGTTGTTTTACAATGCCGATAAAGGCTCGGTTTTTGAGAGAGATGTGTTTAAGAGTTTACTTTTGACTTGTCCTTCATCTGATAACATTTTAGATGTCCTAAATTGTCCTTATTTATTCACCAAATATTAAGCTTACCCATACCCTAAAATTTTTGTTCAAATGATTAAGAAACCAGGGTACAAATGGCAACGTTGGATTGTCATTTGTATGACAATGATATAAAGTCATGTGTTGGTTGTGATAAGCTAATATTTACTGAATTTTAGTGTGTGTGTGCGTGTCTGCTCCTCAGCCTATGTGTGCGTCCTTGGGACGACGTGCTGCTGGTCTCGGTCCTCAAGGGGCAGAACGTGACGGGGATCCGTAAGCAGAGGAGCAAGAAAGACATCCTGGCGGAACCAATCTCTGTGGTCCTCATGAGGTCGGAGCTGCTACAGTCTCAATGCAGGTACAGACAGACAGACAGACATTCCCAATTGTGTATAGTACATTGAGAAAATCATGTTTAAGTGGCATGGGTCTTCATAATACAAGCATCAATACTCAAGGGTATAGGTAGCAGGGTCTACGCTGTCACACACACACACACACACACACACACACACACACACACACACACACACACACACACACACACACACACACACACACACACACACACACACACACACACACACACACACACACACACACACACACGTGTGTGTAACCCATGGACCTGTTCTGTTCTGGCAGGTACAGGGAGCTGTGCCGCTACCTTTGTGTGGTGATCCAAACTGACAACTCCACGCTGTGAGTGATGCACGTCTAATATGTCAACCTATTTTTATATTTAGATAGTTCTGGCGTCACGCATCATCGGATCTCATGATTGTTTCGGACAGATGCATTGTTCAGCTATGTTTAATGCAGCCTACCAAAGCAATAAATATATGTTCAATCACACCAGTAATAAGCACCGTGGGACACTTCATCTCATCAGTGCACTCGCTTCGATTCACCTCTCCTCAAACTCCTCCCAAATGGACTCTATGATGTCCCATTGTGGTCCGGTCTTCCCCCCCCCCCCCTGTCCAGGTTCAAGGCGATGCGGGACCTGGTGGCTCTGTTCATGTGCATGGAGGGGGACTTCTCCTTGGCTCTTTCCGAGGTGTCCATCGCCGCCCCCCGCTTCTCCCCAGCGCTCTTCCGCCTCTACCTCCGCATCTTCGAGACGGCGACGGCCCCCCGGGTCCACATCAGCCCGCAGACACCGTTTGACCTCCCGGGGGCCGAGTGGGGACCCATTCAAGGTAAGACACGCGCATAGTCCCGCACACACACACAGAGATAACATCATGTTACATTACCACTGACTATTAAGTGGACGCTTTATCCACATTATTACCTCTAGCCATGTCACCTGGAGCCGGGAGAGTTATAATAATAATACCGTACCGTTACATTACATTTATTCAACAGACGCTTTTGTTCCAAAGCGATTTCCTGAAAGTGCAATCAACAATGAAGATATAACGACGTGCATACAATTATACAAAGACACCTTCAATAATATTAAGAAACGACAAACAAAACGTCAATAAGATAAACATTTTAAAAGCATTTAAAAAAACATACCCAATGCTTCAATCATCGAACAGTGGTTTTTCGCAGGCGAGCTGGAACTGCCCGGCCTCGACACTGTCCATTGAGGCTGATAGAGCGATGCTCTTTAAGAAAGGCGTTAACTCTGTCTCTGTCTCCCCAGGGGCCGTGCCCCTGAGACGTGGGGAGCTGGTCAAGTTTGCTCTGAGGGTTCAGAGATGTTGTGCCGCAGTAAATGCAGATGTAAGTACGCAGGGTGGTTATGTCAGCACCGTTCAGTTTGGCGAGTTGTTTTGACTGAGTTCCTCGTGTCTTTTTCAGGCTCAATGCTGGTCCGATTTGCTCACCATCGTTAACAACCCCCGGGATTCACCATCGGCTCTGCCAGAACCCGGCCCTGAATTCCTAAATGTTTGTATACTTGTTCTATGAACATCCTTACTGTAGCGACGTGTGTGTGTGTGTGTGTGTGTGTGTGTGTGTGTGTGTGTGTGTGTGTGTGTGTGTGTGTGTGTGTGTGTGTGTGTGTGTGTGTGTGTGTGTGTGTGTGTGTGTGTGTTCTTTTTCTTATGACAAATGTACTTATTTCAAGTCGCTTTGGATTAAAGCGTCTGCTATATGTCACGTAACAAACTTCTTCTTTGGTATTTCAAACTGTGGCAGCCTTTTGTTAATGCTTTCATCTAACACTTACTCCTTCAAATTGCTGACCGTAGGACGCTAAGACTCTTAGCCTGGAGATACTGACTCAAGGGGTAGGATTATGGACCAGCATACAGATTCCCAAATCCTTTATAGAAGTAAGTGCATGTTAATACACACACAGCAGATTGTATTCGATAACGCGAATACCTCATCATTTCATGCAGAGATCGAAAGTCCATTGTGGCATGCAGGTTTTTTGTGAATCATGAGTATATAACTGTGTATGTTTTGCATTTACAGGTGAACCCAGACCATGCGCTGTTGCTATTGGTTACTGCGGCTCTAATGCTACGGATTTTGAGTGGCCCCCTAAGTCCAATGCTTCACGTTATCCAGAACTTCAAGGTAGCATCTTTTTCCTCCACTTGTCCATTTCTCTCAGCACTCTGCACCTTTCCACTGTAATATACAAAACGTGAGGGCATGATGGTAGAATGTGATCCGAAAATGTTTGTTTGGTTCTTTAAAAGACATGCTGGACACTTAAAGAGAATATGTGGTTAATGGGAAAAGTTAATATCAGTTGAATCCGCATTTTAGATACAACAGTCTGGTACTGCTTTAACTGGACATTCATACATAACTGAACTTAATCTTTGTTTTAATGTCAGCAGATATAAAAAATAAAAAGCGTAAAATATAATAATTATATATGCTGAATGATGCATTATTTAGCAACAATGTCCAAGAAAAAAAAGGAATGTATAAAAAGTTGGAAGAAAAGGGTGTTCTAAATGTGAAAGGCCGTGCTGTGCTGTCTCCCAGGATAATCCCTGGGTGCTCCAGTGGCTGCTTCAGAACCTCTCACTGTATGACCAGGACTCCAACCTCATCCAGAGCATCCAACAGGAGCTGGGCATCATAGGTGTGTTCCTGACAACCACACACACACACACCCGCACCTACAATGTCTACAAAACATTAAAGAATAGACTGCCCTAACGGACACTAATTTCTATGTTTGTTGTGTCTGTTATAGTCAAAGAAATCCACTACATCATCGGTTATTTACCATAATTCATTTTGTTACCAAACTATCAGTCTTTCGTGTTTTCTAAGACCTCACATATACTGTACATGCATTGCTGATGTACAGCGACTTGCATAGGAATAACTTGGTTAACACAATCCTCATTGCATCATTCTAGGAAAGGAACAACTTTCCAAACATTATCTATAACTACACGGATCCGTCTGGAATTGTTCCTTCCCCACAAAATACATCCCCTTCAGCCCCTATCCTTGTTTCTCTTAGTTTGCTGCTTGTCTGTCGTATATCTAGTATATGTCTTCTTTCTTCTTTGCATTGTACCAGTGTTTATTGTTTTATCGTTAAGTGTTGCTTGCAGGTACTGGTTTTCCAGTCAAAGGAATACATTCAGATTTTTTTTATATATATGTGCCTGAAGGTTTACTATTCTTTAACGGCAGAATGTTTTCCAACAGAAAATGTTACATTTGCTGCATGTAAATGAAACTAGAATATAGACTTTGGTTCCTAGATAGTATTACAACCTGCACCGCCCTTGGCCTTACTTCCATTTCTGTGTTCCTCTGCCCCTAAAATGCAATAGGAGATAAAGATCATTACGATCCAATAGTTTCTTGACATGTCAAAGGTGTTGGTGATAAAGTAAGATGTGCCTGGACAAGTGTTTTTTTCCTCCTCATAGGCGACCAGGCCTCCCCTGTCCCGTTGGAACACCACTCGCCGCCTCGCCCCTCCACCTCACCGGTTGTTTGGGATCAGTAAGTAAGACATTACTACATCGGCACACTATGGAAACCGGGGGTAGATGATTTAGCCTATAGTGTTTTAATTGGCATCATTAACAATGTCGATTTTTAATGAACATCCAATTTGTCTTCCCTTGTGTTTCATGTCTTCTCCTGTTCTGATGTGGCCTTATCAGCACATACTGTGAGTCACTGTACCAATCAACTGACCTAGCTGTATCCTTGTGTGTATCTGGTTGCCACACTGTCTCACGTCATTGGTTATGTTATGCATTGCTAACTGTGACTTTTCTTTTTGAGCAGGCAGTCCGGTCTCTGTCCAAACCGTGTGTCCCAAAGGTGCAGTCCCAGCCATG
The DNA here is from genome assembly GCF_902167405.1 of Gadus morhua. Lineage (NCBI taxonomy): Eukaryota > Metazoa > Chordata > Actinopteri > Gadiformes > Gadidae > Gadus > Gadus morhua. The sequence goes on from NC_044050.1 coordinate 19,764,866, forward strand.
ATTGTACCTGTAAGCAAAAATAATCCTGGCACCGCGGCATACAAGTTACTTATCAAAACAAACAATAACAGTATTAAAACACTCATAAAAACAAGCAATAACGGTATCCTTCACCAGATTTTGCATCAATTAATGTTTTCTTTATAAAGCATTAAAATAATTCCACAGGTGGGTTAACGGGTCACATTTTGAAAGCACATTGGCAGGGTTTTGATGGAAAAGGGTTTGAGTTGCTGAGAGGTTCACAGGCCACAGTAGATGTACCCTTCACTGACCCAAGCTGTGTCTATTTCCCTCCCCAAGACCTGATCACCTGCGGTGAAACAATGGATCGTGGTCTACCCTCTCAAGTACCAGTGGCTGAGTGTACAGGTGCCTTGTGGATTTGTCTGTAGTACATAAGCAGTTGTTGAAATCAACGGTCTGTACTGCCTCACCATGTTCTTTACATCCTTCTGGAACCCCTTGAATGTCTTCATATCCTCCCACTGAGCATATCCATGCTCTCACTGTTGCTGACAATCCCTACAACACTTGACTGGAGATTTGAACTCTGGTATAGGAGAAAGTTGTCTCTGCATGGATTCATGCTAGGAACACGGCCAACATGGACACCAGGATGTGATGACGGCTTCAGAAGACTTTTGTGGCTTATTTGATTTGCATTGGTGGTGTTTGAAGTGTATTCATAGTCTTCTTTTTCAAGTGTAACTTAACGTTAACGTCTCATCTATTTTCTAAAGCTGCCATGTTGGTGGTGGTTATGTTCAAACCAATGCTGTGTTGCACCTGAGCTGTTATATATTGAAAAAAAGGTAATGGAGCAATATGGGTGAAAAACATTTTAAAACATTGCAGCTTTTTCTATTGCAGAATAAAATGTGAATTTAGTTTATAAGAGGAACATTTGTGGCATTCCTTACATATTTTTTTTAAAACGAGTCTGCTTTTTCATTGTCATGGGGGAGTTTGCTATCCTACAATGACGCCAGGGTGAAAAGGGTCTGGTCTATCAAAATACTTTTCAAATTTGAAAAACATGATTATGTCGCAGTCATATGTTTGTGGATCTGCGTCGGTCTGTAAGACACAATCAGGACCGGTGGGCCACGCCCTGCATGGTACTGTTTGATTAAATCAGACAGGAAACGCATCACTCTCAGATCGTCCTCACTGCTGCAGAACCCGCGCGCCAGAAGCAGGGCTTCTCCATCACCAACGTTATCATCCCCGTCACGACCAAAGACTGGATGAAACGTGTACAGCAACGCCTGATTGGCCAGGGCGGTCAAGCAGCTCTCCAGGTGGAGCAGATATGTCCTGCCCCTGCATATGCTGGAGTGACGGTTAGCTATTCGGCCAATCAGGGAGCCTGAGTAGGTCGGGCAACGCAGCGTCCTCTGATCCAGGTCCAGCAGGGCCAGGTAACGGCTGTATCGAGCCAGAGAGTGGAGAACAGCCAATGATGTGGCAGAGGAAGTTCTGTTCACAAGGGAATACACAGAAGGGAAGACGAAACAATCAAATTAAGGGTAGATCAGTTGGATGTGCCCCCTCTACGAGTTAAAATGTTACTCCAACGGGAAGGAAATGCACTCACCGGCACAATCTGGCCATGCTAAATATTTGATTTACTCCTGACAAGCTTCTAGGGTATTAAACTTATGTAATACTTCAAACTGCGGAACATGTTATTTTTCGCATTCAAGTGTTAGCATGAAACCAAAAAATGAACACAATTAGCAAGTGGCAATGACAGTCATTTAATTTGTTGGTGGTTTACCTATGTAGGCCAATGAGCCTCCATGTGAGCAGGTCCGTCAGTTGAAGGGGCTTGGCTAAGAAAGGCAGCACATTGTTCCTATCTGGACCGGGTGCGGGCAGGAACAGGGCGAGCGCCGAAACCAACTTCCTCACACGACTCTCATCTCCTCCAATCACTATCAGTGGCCGGCCACTGAGCAGACAAAACACGGCATGCTGGGAAAACGAGTTCTGCTGGATGAATCTCAGAGCCCTGAGGCCGGCCTTTCTCTTTCTCCCCTGGTTAAGGAGGAGGTTGACGTCTGGTGTATGGGTAGGTGATTTTGAGGAGCTGGTGGATTGGGACGCCTCGTCGACACTCGAGGTCCTGGTCCGAGTACACGGCGGCGGCCACGCAGCGCTCAGCGGCAGATTGAAGGAAAACTTCACGTGGTGGTCCGACGCCATTGTCTCACCTCTGAGCCGGGTCGGAGACATGGAGGGAACTGCTACTGCTCTTTCAGCAACTGCCATAACAATTACATGACAGAACATTTAGCCAAGGTTAGCAACTGATTCAACTCATTCTGAGGCTTTCCATTAACAACCATATTCTTGTAGAGCATTTGCGTGGCTTCTCCCATAAGGGACGACAGCTATGCGCCTTTAATTCTATATAGTTTCCACGATAGGGAAAGTACAGCTCCAAACAACACTCCCCCTTACCTTGATGCATGGCTGTGATCTCCGGCATGACGTCTTCACGCACCGGCTCTCTCCCTGCACTATGGCCTGCCCCCGTATCTCCCTGGGCTGCGGAGCCCTCTCCTCTGTGGAGTGAATCCCCCTCGATTCGCAGGGACAAATATTTCCCTCTGTCCCTGACGTTCCGCCGCGGTTCCTTGCGCTCGTCCCGCAGGATCGTCACCTGCTCCATTAAATCCCTGAAACTGTTTGCCCCCTCATCACCGCCTGCTCCCAGGACCGGTGGCTCCGGGTCCAGGCTGCTGTACGGCGTCGGTTGGTCCTCCGAATCCTCCTCCGTGATGGCCTGCAGGTCCTCCGGGTTAATGATTGAGTCGGTGGTACTGAGGACCTCGATGCTGTCCTCGCTGATGCCGCGGATTGCGTACGCACGCACACGCTGGCTGCACGCCGCTTCTGGCGGCGCGTGTCTGAAGCAGAGCTCATTCCTCACAAAGGCTGTTTCTAAGATCGAATATAGAAGAAGGTGTAAAGCCAGCAGGGTTTAGATGGGTCAGAGGCAACATTTGAGACGGTTGTGATCGTAACATCCCTCAAGATTGTTGAAATAAAGCGTTTTGCCATTGCCAGGGGCGACTTACCTCTGTGGTCCTCCCCCGTGACGGCCTGTTGGGTCCGGTACGACCTCTCCGTTCCCAGCACCTCGATGCTGTCCCCGCTGCTCACGCTGCCCGCCATCTCTGCCACGCCCCTCTCCTCCGCGGCGGGGGATCCCCTGCCCTCCGTCTCCACCCGAGGCCCGAGGTGGGGCTCCTCCGTGCAGGAGAAGAATCTCTCCAGACTCGGCCACGGTCCTTTCTCCTCCTTCTCCTCCTCCTCCTCCTGCTCTCGCTCCCTCTGGCCCTCGTCTGGATCCCAGTGATCAAACAGGAAGTTGGTCAGCGGAAGCCTCCTGGAGAGGTCGCGTATCAAGCGGGCGTTGTGCAGCGCGCTCCGGTCGCCGCGGAGACGGCGCTCCGTGTCCGTCAGCTGCTCCACGGTGACGGACACAAAGTAGGCGTCGCTGAGCTCTTCCAGGGTCTTCAGCCGCCGCTCCAGCCTGGCGACGGAGGAGGTGGGGCCGGGGGGATAGGCCGCCGCCGCCATGGGGGGCAACGGCGAGAAAGGATCAGCGAGGTGGTCGGTCGGGTCGTAGGGCAGGAAGCCGGGCTGCTTCAGCTTCCTGTTGGGGTAGGACGACACCTGTCGCAGGAGTTCCCGGTAGTTCAGGATGGAGCGTTCCAGAGCCTCAAGCTCGTCGTCGTCCGTCTCGCCAACGTGGGGGGTCCCCTCGGCGGTGTTCGGAAGCTCCGCCCCCTGCTGCAGACTCAATCGGGTGTACCTGTAAAGAAATGTAAACACACTGATGAGGAAGAGTGAACGGATGTAAAAGATCCAATGGAAAATACACACACACTTTAAGGCAGTTTGATCCAAACATCTCACAGTGATTTCAGTGATAGTAAGTATCAAGTCTAGGGAGTCTTGCTCAAGGAAAGCTACAGGTACGGCAGCGACCATCGAGGGTCACAACCAGTCACTTTAGGCTGGGGAGGTACTTTACCCTGACCACCACTAGACCATCCTTCCCCCCGTAGAATACAAATCACAAAGACAGACTACCGGACTACAGACTAGGTCTCTCTGTGTCTCCCTCTCCCATCTTACTCAAGCTCCTGAAGTTTCCTCTGCAGCTCGCTGGCGAAGGCGCGGCGGTTGCCCGTCTTCAGGCTGTCCGAGGCCCGGGTGAAGCAGGCCGACAGCTCGCCGAAGCGCTCCATCAGCTTGCCCTGGTCCGACGACACGTAGGCCATGCAGAAGGGCCGCACGAAGCCCCGCGCCTCCAGGTCGTACAGGGTCATGTGCTGGACGTAGGCGAAGGCTCCGTTGGCCGAGTCGCCCATCACCACCCGGGAGTCCTCCGTGAAGTTGATGCGCGGGCCGGGGTAAGCGGAGGGGTTGGCGGGGGCCGGGAACGCCGCCTGGTAGTCCACCGACATGATGCGCACGGAGAAGTGGTTGAGGTCAAAGGAACCCAGGACCAGGGGATCGTCCGGGATGGTCATCACCGGTTGGGGGCCCACCTGTGGGTTTTAGGTAGATGCGCAGGTACACGCAAAGAAATACACACACACACACACACACACACACACACACACACACACACACACACACACACACACACACACACACACACACACACACACACACACACACACACACACACACGAGATGGATAGGTCATGTTTAAAGAGACGCATGCACGCACACACAAAAAAAATATGGATATCCTAACACATACACACCTGCTCTGAGAATTCAGCCACCAGTATGAAGTCTCTGTGGAACTGGGCTGCGGTGGACCAGGGGTTGGAGGGGGCCACCAGAGGGAGCGACAGCTCGTTTGGCATTGTGTCCTGGTGGTGGCTGGCCTCCACGAAGCCCTCCCCACCTCTGAAGACTAAGAGGTCGGGGGAACCGATCATCGTCACTCGGTGGCGATGACCCTGAAGATGATGATGAAGAAGTTCTGGCGGTACGGTTCAACCCATGGAGATCTTGTACCGGACGGTCTGAAAACCTACGATGTTCGTTCAGAAATATGGTTCTCCAATTGAAATACAGTTGACATGCCACGAAAAGTATACACAGCAAGGATCACTGGACGGTTGTAGACTTGCATCGTTTGAGATCAGGTGATCTTGTGGTTGAGCTTGTGCTCTTGAGCTCCAGTGACGGACCTCAATGAGTCAGCTTTTGCACCCGCTCCATTAAAGCCTGGCGAAAGGGGATTTCATGTACAGTTAAACAACATCCGTGGACCGACATTAAGTTCCTACATCCATTGAAGAAATACAAACATTTGATTCAATTGAAGGCCTAGTCACAACAACCCGTTTGTTGAAAGGGAGAAAAAAGCGAATCGCGATCATATTTGCACTAACTAGTACAAGAGGCGCTCGGTTATAAAGGTTTGTTCATAAAAAGGAGAAGCGAAAGTTTCCTTCAGGCAGTCGGGCTGATCACAAGGTTAAACGTGGTCCCGGAGATGCCTTCCTCTTTCTTTCCTTATCTGATCCGCAGAACAAACGTACTTCATGGGCTGTCAATAAGAAACATTACAATCTCAAGCGAGCAGCCCAGCCTACTCTACATCCATATTTAGCCTTGTGACAGCTGACGGTCTGCGGGTCGGTACACTTCTCTGTAGCGGGCTTCTTGCAAAAACAGACGCTCTGTTTGCAAATTAGGTCTTGCATGATTACATCAAGTAGGAGAAAAATAACTGCGAATAGATTCCTCGGAATGTTCTCCACGGAAATACTCACTTTGGAAAAACAATCCACTTTAAAATGTAGGCGCAGGGACGACCTGTGCAGTCCGTCTTCAGGCACATGATTCCTCGCTGCAATTCCTTTCCCATCAGCGCCCCCATCTCAGTACTATGAAGCATGCCATGGACTGAATGAAGCCTCACTGTTGATCTCGATAGTTCACAACCACACATGAAAATCAGGTTCGCAGTGATTTTAGTGTCGATTCTTATCTTAATTTAACATCCAAGCACAATCGCGAATGTAGTTTTGTCTAACAAAGTTGTTCTAGTTTACGAAATACGTTTTTGGCTTACCGATACAATAATTACCAATGTCCTGCGAAAATTACTTAAAATAGAATTACCTTATTTATGAAAAAATAATTATTTCATAAAATAAGGTTTTAATTTCGTCTCAACAACCTATGGATTTAGAATTGCAACTGATGCTCCATGCCTGATAAGGAGATGTTCTCTAGGTGATTGGTGATGAAGTGCATAACTTTATTTTTCTCATTCAAATAGCGGAAGTACAACCTTCTCCAACTCACCATACACAATTCAAAATATTATGCACTCGTACTGAATTACTAAGCAGCCATATGAAATTGCAACAACTCGAGACGAATGTGCTAAAAAAATATTGCACTACATTTCACCTCCATTCATGATAGATAACATTAGATAAATATAATAAGGATTCGTTTCAATGAAATGAATGAACTGCTTATAGAGGAGGCCGCAGCTGCCATGTGGTTGGCGTTTTCTTTTTTTACATTTGAAATCACGGCGACATAGGATTCTGCGCTGAGGGGTGATACTTTCCACCCAGACAGCCCATACATACAGACTTGGCATTGAACTTTGCGTGAAGCCCTGCAACCTTGTTCTGCTAGCAATGAACATTGCATTAAACCTCACCCTGCTAGCACTAAACATAGCCCGAAACCTTATTCTGCTGGCACTGAACCTAGCCTGAAACTTTGTACTATTAGCACTGCACATAGGCTAAAACCTTGTACTGCTAGCACTGAACATGGCTTGAAACCTTGTTCTAGTAGCACTGAACATAGCCTAAAACTTTGTTTTTCTAGCCTTGACCATAGACTGAAACCCTGTTTGTACAGCACTGGACATATAGCCTGTAAGTAACCTTGTATAGTCGCACTGAACATAGCCTGAAACAATGTTGTACTATTCGTTCAGACGTATAATGATTGGCACATAAATGAATTTCATCATGTTGTACATAAAGGAGTCACTATTTCACACTTGTCTCATTGTAGAGGTTGAGAGGGGTTTGTTTACAAGCAAATAGTTTCACAAGTGCCCCATTCGCCATTACATTCAATAGCTTTTACTATATATGTCTTTCAAATGTACCAGTTGTATTTCATACAAACACTTCCCAACGCTTTCACCTTCACCATTACTGCCATCATTGGAGAAGTTTGAATCAGGCTAACATGTTTCCAACAGGTATGAAGTGACCTTTTCTCTCTTTATACTGCTGGGAGCTTGAAGGTGAACTTGTGACACTAGTCATCTTTCAATCTTGTTGTGAGGGTTTAGGTTCTTGTGATTGATGTAGGGAGGGGAAAACACCAGTGCAACGGTCAAATCTTCAGTCTACAATACCTTGATCAAACAGTCATTTAAAAAAAGTCAATCTTTCAGCACATCTTTCTGACTGCAGTTGTCAGATTGAGTTCAGATCTTTTCCAATGTGTGAAAGGTGTGCATGTGTCCCTGCAGATGCTATATGAGCAGTATTTCAGGCTCAGACATAGCACAGTAGAGCATGAAGCCCATCTGGTCAACCTGGTCTTCCGACAGGCTGCCCAGCAGATTGACCACTGGCTTGAAGTAACTGTGCAGCGCGCCTTGCTCCAGATAACCAATCAGCTCCGTGATGCACTGCTGAAAGCGCACTTCCAGGCTGCCATCCGACCAATCACTCTCCCGTTCGCTGAGGTGGAGGATGAGATTGGCCAATGGGGCGGAGGGCATGGGCCTGAGGGCGGGGTTCAGCTTGCACACCGCCTTGAGGGTCTTGAGGACGTTCCTGCGACAGCCGCTGTCAGACTCGTCGAGCTGAGCCAGGCGCCGGGTCTCCCACGGGTAGAGGGAGAGGTGCCAGGCGTTGACCCAGGGAGTGGTGAGCTGCGGCTGGCCGGTCAGGACCACGTCTTCCTCCCTCAGGACCGGTATCATGGAAATGAAGAGAGGAGGCGTACCGCTGCCTTTTCCTCCTCCCTCTGGATCCTCAGGCCTGGAGAGCACAAGGCAACGTTAGGTATATAAACAGAATCAACAGATCAACATGGGAATGTGAAGAAGCTAATCATGTTGCTTTGCCGATGCCTAGACACTTTTGTAAATGTAAAAGGGAGAATTCTGAATTTCTGAATATCATACATATTCTGTAATGGCAAAAATGGCAACCCGTCACTAATTTTAAAATGATTTAATAGAACCTGTAGGTTGAGGACACACACCAACACACACGCACACACAGACCCACCGTATCTCAAGGCTAAGTTCTGGTCCTCCCAGCACTGGCCTGACCAGGCAGTCCAGATGGCTGCTGATGGACGGCCAGTTCATGGTTTCCATGACGGTCTTGCTTAACATGTTCACCAGAGCTTCGGAGGACAAGTAGCCCCCGACCAGGAACCTATCAAGGACCACAAGACACACACACCAGTATAAAACGCATGCCGCCTTTTCCAAATACATACATCAAGTATGTCATCTCTTCATTCAACACAACAGTCTTCAGCTGTTTTGGTCTAGACAACTGGCTTGTACTGGCTCCATCTCCTTATGATTATATGACTGAGCTACCAGCTGGTGCTGCTGTCTGAGATATGTTACTGAGATAAAGACTGAAGATAAAGAAGTCCTTTGACTTACTGAAAAACTGCTTCGGAAAGTTAAGATTACCAACACACTCTTTAGTATCCTTCCTCCCTACCCTACGTTGCACTGACTCTTCACTGAATATGAGGCATGATATTACTCCACAATACACTTAACTAGATATATTAGAACTGGAAATAAAATGAATATAGTACGGATATTGTGGCATGACACTCCTAATATAACCTCAGTGTCGTTTATCTTTTTTTATAAATACAGTACGAGTAGATTGAGAAAACTGTATTAGCCACGATACAACTAAAAATGAGGACCTATTATCTACCTGCGAAAAAATAATTTAAATGACCTCTAAACCTATTTAACATAGTTGAATAATCGACTCGGCTTACCGAGTGGTACCAATGGTTTTTCACATTAATATTAGATTTTTGAAAAACCGATGCCCAGCTCAATGTTCTGTACTGATGAACATAAGGGGCGTACACTTCTGGGTCTATGCATCACCAACAGTGTGTACCTGTCCCAGTAGCTCCGCCCACGGGGGAAGTACTCCAGGTTGATCCGTCGGACCATCCAGTGCAGCGGATGGGTCAGAAGGGTCTCCTCTCCGGGGATGAGACGCCACAGTGACGCCTCCACTTGTAGGGGCACCAGCAGGCATGCGTGGTCTGCCCTCACCACCTACACAGAGATAGCTTTTTTTGTTCCACAGCATATATAAAACATGCATTTAATCCAGAGGATCAATACACCAGCGCACTCACACACATACTTTAATGGTCTCCAAATCTCTTGCGGCCTACAAAAAATATCATGGTTGCCGAATCATTTTTCATGTGTATTGATTAAATGAATGAATAACATTGGACGGATTCACATGAGTCCCCTATGAATATGTGGTCCCTCTCCATGTGTATTGAGAGGAAATACACAGGGTGTTTGTGTCAGACTCTGAGCTAACCTCCAGGTCGTCCAGCAAGGAGCCTCCCAGGCTCATCTCCCCCAGAGGCATGTCAGGGTGGCGGGTGTGGAGGAAGCCCTGGATCTCCGTGCAGATGTCCAGAGCCAGGGATTGAACCCTGCGCACCTCCACTGGACTCAGCTGTGCTCGCGTGTAGTAGAACTGCAGCAAGCGCTCCTACGCCAACACGAACACACGTTAGGGTATGATTAGATTTGTATGGTTACCACAAACAGAAATATTTTAACAAAATGCCCTAAAACTGCCCAAAAATGTACCTGTAGAGTGAGGGCACATAACTGGAGTTTCTTGGGTTTGACATCCGATTTGGGTTGAATATCCAGACTAGATTTCTCGCAAAGATCGGCTGTTAAGGAAAGAGATATAAAATCAGCATGGGAAGATTCTGCAAATTAAGCCCGCTGACTGTCTGTGTATCCAGTACCTCGCTGCTGTTTGGCTGCCTTGGCAACCTCTTTCATGACAACGCCTTCTAGGCTCTTTCCGATCAGCGTAGGGGAGGCAGAGGCTAGCTCTTCCCAGCTTTCCACCATCTTCTGCTCCACCTTCTCATCCTCTGAGGCACGGCCAGCACGTTCAATCAGCTAATCAAGGTCAAAGGTCAAATGTCAAAACTCGGACACATGCGTAAACAAGCTACTGCTTACATTTACTATACGCAATTACATGCTACATTGAATATAAACAAAGAGTGATTTCGTCTTTAAGAACAAAGTCAAAGCAATCTTAACATTCAAGAAAAGTTCACTCAGATGTTAATTTGTCTAATGTATGAAACCACCCAACCATCTAATGAATGAAACCGGCACACTCACCCGTTTGACTACAAGCGTAGCGATTCCCAACAGCGCAGCACCGCCGACTCCTAAAACTAATCGGGCGTTAGTTAGCAAGAAGTCGATCACCACAGCAATGCCCTCTTCTCCTTTCCTTCTGCCGCTACGAAAGTCCATCACTACGTCCGACCGTGGTAAACCTACGGAGGGAGAATAGATATTGATGACAGACACTCAATAGATTCGATTAATTTAAAGAAATCATCTATATTGTGCCATCTTCCCTTAACATTGTGTTTATTTACATATAAAGAAAACAGGCAAATGGAAACTATGTATATCTCATTTCAAACCGGTTCAGTTGAATGGCCTGTACAAGACTGTGACATATGGGAAAAGGCGCTATCCCGGGCCTTACAAATTATTCTATATATAGATGCTCGCGAGTAGTAGCTCGTTTGCCTGTTTAAATATATAACCACCCTCTACAGACTGACTTCAGTCCTTGGGAGAAACTGTCAAGAACACACATAGCAGACTTGAAGTGAGCTGCACACAGGACATTTTACATAATGTAACCTACATGGAAGGCGAATCAAAACTAAAATTAGTCAGATGGTTGTTAATAATTCAGCTACCACTGCGTTGTTTCCTATTTTTAGATCTTTGTTTTAAAGTTCAGGGCTCACGTCCAATTGTTGTTAGCTGTGTTGCATGAATGACAAGCACTTATCAACACTGCAAGAAAATATCTTATCCGAGATAATACAACTCTTGTTGTATTATCGCGGCCAATCTAGCTGTAGATGTCAATAATGGCTGCGTTATACAAAGATAGAGGCAAGAATCAAAACAATAGCTGTTTGCTAGGCTACATGTTTCAAGTAACTTTACACAACGTTAGCGTTAGTTTATTTTGTTCGTGTATTTGTCGTTTGCCATCACTCCCTGCCTACATTGAAGCACCTTACCACCAAAAAGGAGGGATTCCTATTCCTCGGCCCAAATCATTATAATGCCTGCATTTATACCAGTTTATGATCTTGTTGAACAGAGATATAGCCAGCCAGCTAAGCTAGCTATCGAGCAGCAGCAGCCATCCGGCAGATGGTGGACCAATAGGAAAGAGGTTGACCTCTGACGTCTCATTGGCCTCTGAGTACAACTTTACATATTGAGGAATCGAAGCAATTTAAAAAGCAACAGACATTTGTTGTTTAATCTTGAAAAAAAAAACTGCTAAATATTTTACAGTCCTATTATATGTTGAATTAGTAGTACAAAATAAATATTAATGACGTATTATACTCATATTGGCAAATTCTTTAATTTTACTTTCTGCATATTTTCTTCTTTAGCTTTCTGTATATTTCGACTCTGCTTTCTTGGTCAAGTATTAAGTCGACAAATACTTGTTACAATCATGTTAATTTGAAAAATACACAGAAATATATGCCAAACCTCAGAAATGTATTGTGTTTTATAACCAAGGGAAATCTGTCAGGCTGAACTGCAGGCCTTGATTGAAAAGGATGTGGTTTACCAACGACACTCAGAACTATGCATAAAGGTCACCTTGTAATAATGTGTGTCAGACAATGCTTCTTTTTACATTAGCTGTTCCTACCTTGTTATATTGCCTAAGCGCAACCTAGAACATATCTATGTCCCTATGGAAAGAAAATATATTAGATTATGGACCAAATGTTCTTCTTACCATACCCAAGAGAAACTATTTGACACATTCCACTTAGAGCTTGAGGAAGTGTTGACATAAACCTCCATGAGGGAACCTTCTGAAAGTCCTGAAAAAAGATACCAATGTGCAGCAACTGTAAGGATATATTATACGAAAATATCAAATTCAGTGTATCTTTAAAATAACTGGGGCATAAAAGAATCTAGACTTAATTGTGTTTGATCTATTCCCATGTCTCAAACACAATGAGGCATAGTAATTAACCTCATCATTTCCATATATGACATGAACCTTTCATATCAACGAATAAAGACCAAACCAGCTTTATTTTCCTGTCTGCCATATTATGTTAAATAAACGAATATGTGAACCTGTGGTAAAGGGAGATTAGCCACCAGACAAGAAATGAATTCAGACAACGCTGCATGATGTGGGTCAGACCTGTATATGTGAAAAAGTAAAGGTTTCTTTCCACACAAAAGGTTCTTCCAATCAAAGTCTTTACAAACATTTTTTTGTACAATATAACAAGATTGAATACACTTCAAGTTATGCTTTGTAGATGTTCATATATATATTCCCCTTAAACTTATGTTAGCTTTTAAGGTCTGTACAACTTGGTTACAAAAAATACATGCCATTTTGCTTCCTATGAACATAGAAACAGGATTTATTTTATAACGGAATAAATAACAGTAGGAGAACCGCGCATGTCAGTAGCGTATTTGAGTTTCTACTGTGTATAGCAAAGATGCTGACTTAATTTGCCAAAAAGAAACAACCAAACGGATTCAAACTTAAGGAAAAAACAAGGTGACGAGTTTGCCCTTCAGAATAAAATAGTCGCATTCACGTTATAAATTCAGTTATAGAAACAAGGGCTGTTGTATGCTGCGGGTCTGTCGAGCCTAATGGCGCCTCATCTTGACTTTGCGTCTCTCTGAACTCTCTTTGTGTTTATCATACTCCTGCCCCCGCCTCCAGTAGTTCTCGGAACTGCTGCTGCTGTGGCGACGGTGATGGGAGTGGGAGGGGCGTTGGTTCTCCTCCTTATCCATCTCCAGAACCCTTGGCCTGGTGGACAAAGTACCAAAGCAATGCCACGTTTATTAAACATCGAATTGAAGAAAAAGGTCTTTGATTAAGTTTTTTGGTGACCAAACTGAAAATGCCATCTCAAATTGTGAATATGGTAGACTGAAGGTGACGGGGCTGTACCTGTGAGCCGCGTCGGGGTCTGCTCTGCGTCGGGAGCGCTTGGCTTTCAGGGGGATGGGTCGTTCTGGGGGCAGGGAGCTCAGGGTGCGGTCGACATCCAGGCGAGGCGCGTCAGGTCGGGTCCTGAGAAAAGCGGCAACCACACACACACAAATTGATCTTTGAGAGGCGCCTCAATCGACAAGAGCCGGAGCAAGTCCTGATCGGATGAGCAAGTCCTGACAGGATGAGTAGTCTACTCACTTCCTTAGAATGATGACAGCGCGCCTTTCCTTGATGTCCTGTGGCCGGATGCAGTGGGTTATTTCATCGGCAGCGTAGCCGCTGAAGGGAAAAAGAGGGGTCAAAGTCATCTCATGGTTTTTATCAAAAGCCATAGTAGAGAAGACATCATTAGCATGAGGTTTTACCAACCTGAGGACTGTCACACTTCCTCTCGTCACCGGCAGGACCAGCACAGGCTCTGACACCCGGATGGGTTTGAACTGGAACCGGCAGCCGAAGCTAAGGGCACTATCACTGAAGAAGGACACAGACACTATGGGCCTGGCAAAGATGTGCAGGGGGTCAACGTGTGACACAATACAACCTCCCGGCTGGTAGTCATTTATTACTGCACTGTTCACATAGCCCTCTGGAATGATCCCGTCGGACACCAGACGCTTGATGACCAGCTCGTCCACCCAAGCAGGGATGTCGTCCACCTCCCCTTTCCGGTACAGCCGTTCCTGGCCAGGTCCACGTTTCTCCAGCTGGGCCCCATACGTGTATCCCTCTCCAAAGAAGTACTTGTTTCGGAGAGGTGCCCTGTCTACAGTGTGTTCCCGGTATTGTCCAGCCTCTCCCATGGCCACCACCTCGTCTATTTTATCTTCGATGAGGGCACATTCCTCCAATGAAAATAAGCCCTTCTGTACGATGTCAATCTTAACACGCCGAGCCTCTTGCTCGCGGCTCTCCCTGGTTTCGTCGCTGTGCTCAACAACTTCGTCCTCATCAGACTCTCGGAACTTGCGCTTTCGAACCTTTCCGCTGCCATTTGTTCCGTCCACGTTTTTGTCTTTATACGTCTCCTCCCTGTGCGGGGTCATGGATTTGAGCTTGTCCCTCAGGTCAGAGAATCCAGTGGCTGCCATTCTGTATGGTAAGCGTCGTATGTTGCTTGCAAACACACAGTTTATGGACTCTTCATTTCAGCCCTTTAACCCGACCTTATTGAACGCAACCTAGCTGTATGTCGATGGACATTAGCTGAGATAGCACACGAATATAAGCACACTGCGTCGCATTACTTAACTTAATAGTTCGTGCGAAAAGAGCAGTTTGCGCACTCAATCTATATGTATTGCATGCTATTCTCCTAGAGTAAATTATGTCTATCACACAAGACCAAGACTAATGTTGGCTAGCGGAGCTGTTTTTGCTAGTTGTTACGCTAGCCTGGCTTTATTTCACTGCTAGTGACTGGTAGCACCAATAAACTACGCAGCATTTCACATGACGATTTTGGAATCCAAACCTTAGTTGTGTCTCGATGCTGATTCATGCCAAAGCTACAGAAGAGGAAAGCATTCCTGCAAGACACTTCGTTTTTGGTGTCATGACTCGTCTCCAAGAGGGCTGAAAATAAACTCGTGTAACCTGCCAGGGATCTGCGCATGCTCAGAAGTAGCCTGTCACTTGGAGCGCCTCTATCAAGTTTCATCAGGCTTGCGAGTTATAAGGAAGGCGATTCATACAATGTGTTTATTTACTTGCATAAAAATATAAAATAAGGATTTTTTTAACAAAAGTTGGTGCAGTGTTTTCTATATTCTATATAAAACACACGAACTGGACATATATAAGAAATATATCCTGTTATATTCTTCTTGTTTGAAGTGCAGTAATTGAGTAGTACAAGCAATGAATATTAACTAACTTTTTACACAGCTAAAGAAGTACTTTACAAAAAGACAAATAAATACAATTACACATATAAACGACATGTATACACATGCCATTGCCTTACATATATATGCATCAATTTAATTAGAAAAAATAAACTGCTCTTCTCAGTACTAATTATATAAGATAAGAATCAATATGCCAAAGAACTTTCCTTCCTTTTACAGCAAACAACATTTTATGAGAATTTCTTCCTTTATAAATGTCAAGGCCATTCAGGTGTAAAAAATTATTACCTTGAAAATAAGTACATAAATACATTATGAACTATAAACAATGCTAGAGGGTTTACACTACTGATGGTATCATAATCAAAGAACCTGAATCTATCATGCAAACTGTTACAAAAGTCACTCAAATTCTACACATGAATAAACACCTGAATAAAATAAGAGGTAGGTCACTTTGTAGATCTTCTTTGATTGATTGATTGATTTTGTACAAGCATGCCTGTGAAGTGTGTTTGTGCTGTGAAGTGCATTTATGTGGCTAATGCCTATGTGTGCCTATGGCCTTGCCCACAGGAGTGGGCGTTGCCATGAGTTACAACATGGTGATTTCACTCGCCGGAAGGATTAGTCTCTTCTCTCGTAACGACATCATGTTCTCTACCTGCATGGCAATCACCCGACACAACTCCAGGCCCTGTTTACGTAAGCAAAAGATGACAAGTCAAATGAAAATAAAATAAAAAAACATACAAATTTGAAATTTGAATTTCTCTGTGCTTCCATTGGTGTGCCTCCGAACCTGCTCCAATTGAAGTTGAACCACCCTTTGTGTGTTCATGTCTCCCAGGGTTAGGTCTACATAGGGGTAGCTTGTGCCAGCCGTGGGCCTCTGGGTGCGTGTCGACTGTACCTCCGCCAGGGGGACCACATGAAGGATTTCCTGCACCACAGGCACACAGCGTTATCGCACAACTACAGGCCACACCCCCTCTTGCTCTCTCTTGAAATAGGCTCTTATCTCTTGGACATTGAGCAGGAATTTAATCATTAATTCCACTGTTTACATTTTGCTCATGTGATTGTGCGTGTGTGGTGTTCCCTTACATGCGTGTCCTTGTGCAGAAAGTGGAGGCCATGTTGATTGACAGCGAGAATACAAGGAGCGTACAAAGAGGTGGAGCTACTGCTCTGGATGTAGAAGAAGGAGGAGCCAAACATGGGGAAGGCGCTGACCAGCCCTGAACGACAATGTAAATAAAAACACAGAGCTTATCGAAACGGAAAGCACCCTGAACGTTGCACCCGATGTCTGTCGATGCCTGTTGGTCTCTTACCCAGGTACTGCGCTCTGGCCTGGTGCGCGCTTAGCGACTGCACTTGCTGCATGTGCTGTGTCACCATAGTAACCCACTGCTGGGGCGGCTGCTTCCCAAAAAGAGGTGGGGGGATGTATTCCGACAATTCATGGCTACGGTATCAGGGATGCAGTGAATGGGAAAAATAATCAGAGGTTAAACAGGGAATCACATCTGAGGATGAGAGATACGCTTGAATTCTAGAGTTTTGCGGAAATGCTGCAGATATCTTGCCCGCTCCTCGACTACTTCGTATTGTGTGAGCTCGTACATGCTGGGGATGAAGATTATGTCCTTGGCTCTGTGCTGCAGGGAGGCTAATTTGGAGATCTGGTGGAACTGCTGATCGCTTACTTTCCCCCGGGGAAGCACATTTAAAAGGCCTTTGCGGTAGTCGGGCAGGACCTAGGCAGAAAGGCAAAATCCCCAACACACATACACACACAGTACACACACACACACACACACACACACACACACACACACACACACACACACACACACACACACACACACACACACACACACACACACACACACACACACACACAATAATAATTATTATTACCAACAGCACAAGCCAGCGTAATGATGAGTGCGCCAGCCTGGTAACAGAATCTTGTCAGCATTGCAGTCTGTGGCGGTGTACCTGGTTGTAGTGCATGGACACAGAGAGCTCATTGTCAAACTTGAGCGGCTGGGTCCAGACGACCCGGCGGAACCAGAAGCTGTAGTTGCTGTCCACCTCCTCTGCCTCTGTGGCGATGTCCAGGACGTACTCTTGCTTATTCAGAGGACGCACGTTCTGACCTGAACACAGTACGCACACACACACACACGCACCCATACAATAGAAAAATAAGAAAACAACCTGTTTGATCTATCCAGCATGTTTGTATGTGTGCATTTGTGTCTGCATGTGTTTTTACATGTGCGTTTATAACAGTAAGTGTTGTGTGTGTTTTAACGTTTGTGTTATCTATGTTTATATGTGTGGGTGTGTGTGTTCGTGTATGTGTGTGTGTGTGCGTGTGTGTGTGTGTGTGTGTGTGTGTGTGTGTGTGTGTGTGTGTGTGTGTGTGAGTTGTGAGTTGTGAGTGTGAGCTTATAAAAGGCCAGTGTCTAAACCCTGTGTGTGGTACCTCGACTGGTGACCAGGAACACAGTGTATTCATCCATAACCTCTAGCCGGTGCAGGCCCATTTCGTAACACAGCTCCTCGATCACGTCCAGAGCCACCTGGTAAATACAGGAGCTTTAAAGGTCCCCTGCAGTCCTCTCCTCTGTTGCACAGCTCCCTTTAAGCAGTGCCCAGCCGGCCCCTGCTCCTAATACATTAATACATTCCGTCTGGAGCCACTAGCATACATTTTTCAGGCCCCTCCTGAAATTCAAATTGGCAAAAGTTGATTCCGAAGCGCTTACCCTGTTCACCTTGACATTAAATATTTATTCAAGAAGGGAGCATAAGGTCTGGCAATGCTTTTTAAATAAAACTGATGCATAAAATCCATTCATGAAAACACATCACATCAAGCCATTTGTCACTGTCATTCGGTTAGTTAGTTTATCTTATCTGCAAACCGCCAAACTTGGTTGTGTGTTGCAAGGTAATTTATATGGACAGCTGATTTATCTTCACTTGGAGAGATGACAAAATGAAACTAGCCTTAGGGCCAGGAAAGGATTGATGTATGTTTGTTGGGTACCATTCCAAAGTAAAAGTACCCGAGGGCTGGAGCAGGATGCTCAATCAAAGGGTGCGTCCCAGTACCTAGGAAGCTTCCTATAGCTCTGAATTCTAACTTTGAATATTCCTATACACTTTTTTGAAAAGTTTATATGAAGTTGAATCCAATAAGCATCATATGATTTGAAGTTGGGACAAGCCCACACTGTCAGGAACCCCAAGAGCCATCTATACAGGGACAACCTTATAACAGGTGAGAGACGGAGGGAGGGAGAATGATAGGGAGAGCTAGCATGAGAGAGTCAACAACAGAATCAGCAAGAGAGTCATCAAAAGAGAGAGAGAGAGAGTCAGCGAGAGAGAGAGAGAGTCAGCGAGAGAGAGTCAGCAAGAGAGAGAGAGAGCGAGAGAGAGAGAGAGAGAGAGAGAGAGAGAGAGAGAGAGAGAGAGAGATTTACACTCACAGAGCATGTCTTGATCTTTTGGTGACGCTCAATACCTCCTGGCAAGAGAAACAGCTGTCGCTTGGAGCTCCGTCCAGCCTGACAAATGTAGACACACAAAAACACCTTTCAGAACTGCAGTTCAGGAATGCAACAAAGGCAGACAATGCACTGAAGCGAGGATTACTGACCACCATAGCCTTCAGCTCCATGCTGTTTGGAGGGATCACGCGCCCTCCATATTGAAACGTCTTTTTCAGGTTCTGCTCACAGGCCTTAGCAATACCTGTCAACACATTACGCTTTTGTTGGGCACAAGCCTAGGCACAAGCCAGACAGAGATTGTACTTATTGACCGTGTATGGAAACGAAGCGGATAACAAGCAGGGAAAAAAAATAACGTGTGTCCGTTATAGAAGGTTAATCCGCAGGCAGTGGTTTGTGTCGTGATGTCGACAGATATGAACAGTTGAACCTTTAGACCACAGCATGCACAGAAATCCGCCCCATAATTGAAAGCTGGTGAAAGTAGTACAAAAAAAGCATGTTTTGATAATTGAATAAGTGTAAGAGGCGCACCCTGAAACAGCACTCCGGCGCTGAGGTAGGCGTGCTGCAGGTACTTGAAGAGGAAAGGCTTCAGGACCTCTGAGCAGCGATGGAACGCCGTCAGGATGTACAACAGCCTCCAGCCTCTCTGGCAACTGTCCCTGGACCACACATCACACGTTCACACATCACGCACAGACGTGTGCATCCACAAATGCCAGGTTCATACGGCGTACGTACGGTTTAGAGCTGGTGTTAGCGGTAAGTTGCTTGAGGACCTGGCAGTAAGCCTCATCCTTCATCAGACTGAACTCGCCAATAAGCTGAGGGAGGGTAATCGGGGACATTGGAAGACAGCCACGTTATAGGCGAGACGGCTGGACTGCAACACACACGGCGCCCTTTTTTTGCAGCGTAGATCGTTTACCTTGAGGAAGGTGCTGACCACCTCCTGCTCTGAGAGACCTTTGATCGGATGGTCCCCCATGAAGCGCATCACGGCTGAACGCGTTGGCCAGCGTACACAGACCCACGTACGCGTAAACACACATGCAGGCATGTACGCATGCACAGGCACGCACACACACACACACACACACACACACACACACACACACACACACACACACACACACACACACACACACAAATAAGTATGCATTTTTGTTGAATCTTTCAACAAAGAATGGACAGGGTAGTACAACACTCAACATAAAAGATTGATGTGTGTGCAGGGTGTTTGATGACATACACAGGAAGAGATCCGCTGCCACTCTGTTCAAGGCGGGGTCAGTGAACTCTATCAGAGACTGGGTAAGCGGCGTCTAGACAGAGAGAGAGCCCACTCTGAGCGGCCGGAGATACAGCTTCACACACAAGGCTCTCTGCACAGCCACAACAACATTGGTGAGTGTGGATGTGTGGGTGGTGGAGGCCCGTAGGGAGGAGGTAGGTGGGGGCGTGGCTCTCGGGACACGAGGAATGAGACGGGTGATTTAGTAGCAGCTGTTGTCAATGTACGATATCATCTTCTTGTTGAAATACGGCTGCGTCGAGTCTGTTTGCATAACAGTAACAGGAGCCCTGCTGCTCTGAATCCTGTGCCTGCTTGCTCCATTAGAGTTAGTTTACGGGTGGTACAATGGGACTTCTCTGTGTCAGCAGAGTGGTTAGGGTTCGAACCCTTATCACCGCAGTCTACATGTAGGCTTTGAGCAAGATACCTAACCCCCACCAGGCCCTTAATACTATGTATCTATAAAAGATTAATAAAGTCATAAATCGTCAGCTCAATTGTAAATAGTATAATTTCTTAGAGCAGTATTGGTTGGTGGTCGGTTGCGTCGCAGGTCATTCTGTAACTTTTCAGTCAATCCCGGGTTATGCATGCAGTGCACGTGTATAACCTGTAGAGGGAGTCCTCCACAATGCAAAACCATCTGAAAGTGGTGTCGGGACTTGGTTCTCCTTTAAGACCTGCAGCCACTGGTCTGTGTGGGTTAGACTGTGAGGCAGACAGTTACCTTGGAGAACTTGATCATCTCAGATGGCTCTCTGGGAGACATGGTCTTGCCCCTGCTCTTCAGGGAGTCACTGAGAGGCACATAAGGGCTGTTAAGTGTCGCAGTAAATAGAATTAAACAGGATGTTTGGGTGTGGGTGTGTATGATAATGTGTATGTGCAAATGTGTGTTTGTGTGTGCACGTGTATGCATGTGTTTGTACGTGTACGTGTATGTGCGTGTGTGTGTGTGTGTGTGTGTGTGTGTGTGTGTGTGTGTGTGTGTGTGTGTGTGTGTGTGTGTGTGTGTGTGTATGAGTGTGGGTAACTGAGTGCATATGTGTTTGCACGTGTGTATCTCTTTATGTGTATGCTTGTGTTGCTGTGTGTATTTGTCTCTACGCCTGTGTGTGTGTGTTGGTTTGTGTGACTGTGTGTTTGTGTGTTAGTGTTTTTGCTTGCAGTGGTCTACCTCTTTCCTGGCGTGCCCTGTCTGAAGAAGTTCTTGGCGAACTCAACCATGTCATATTTGCTGTCTTGCAGGAGACTATCGTACGTATCTCCCTCGCCACGGAGATCAAACTCCTCAAGTGACACCCTCTGAAATTGAAAAATAAACACACCGGAAAGGAAACTCTGAGTAAAGTTTGCCGCATTTAAGCTGTATGTGTGTTAATGTTGTGTGTGTGTATGTGTGTATTTGTCTCTGTGTGTGTGTGTGTGTGTGTGTGTGTGTGTGTGTGTGTGTGTGTGTGTGTGTGTGTTGGTGTAAGTGTTCTTTTTTTTTTGTGTATGTATGTATGTGTGTATGGCTATTAGACGCAGTCATTACGTTTGCAGCACCTCTAGACCTGATCAATGTGTGTGTGTGTGTGCGTGTGTGTGTGTGTTTGTGTGTTTGTCTGTAAGTGTCAGTGAGTTTTGTTTTTGTGTGTATGTGTTGTATGTCTATGAGCGTGTGTATGTGTGTATGGCTATTAGACGCAGTCATTACATTTGCAGTACCTCTAAAACCTGATCAATGTGTGTGTGTGTGTGTGTGTGTGTGTGTGTGTGTGTGTGTGTGTGTGTGTGTGTGTGTGTGTGTGTGTGTGTGTGTATGAGTGTGTGTTTGTGGGTTTGTCTGTAAGTGTCAGTGAGTTTTGTTTTTGTGTGTATGTGTTGTATGTCTATGAGTGTGTGAAAGTGTGTATGGCTATTACATCCGGTCATTACGTTGGCAGCATCTCTAAGACCGTGTCAATGTGTGTGTATGTGTGTGAGTGACTGCGTGAGTGCATGAGTGAGTGAGTGAGTGAGTGAGTGAGTGAGTGAGTGAGTGAGTGAGTGAGTGAGACAGTGAGTGAGTGAGTGAGTGAGTGAGTGAGTGAGTGAGTGAGTGAGTGAGTGAGTGAGTGAGTGAGACAGTGAGTGAGTGAGTGAGTGAGTGAGTGAGTGGGTGAGTGAGTGAGTGAGTGAGTGAGTGAGTGAGTGAGTGAGTGAGTGAGACAGTGAGTGAGTGAGTGAGTGAGTGAGTGAGTGAGTGAGTGAGTGAGTGAGTATGGCTATTACATCCAATCATTATGATTGCAGTATCTCTAAGACGGTGTCAATGTGTGTGTGTGTGTGTGTGTGTGTGTGTGTGCGTGCGTGCGTGCGTGCGTATCACCTCTAACGTCGGGTCTATCTCATGGGCGGCCATGGTGGACGCCACGGCGACGGCCACGGCCGACGACACGGCGAACTGCCCCGCCCCTCCCCGGGGTTCCGCCGTGCGGTTCAGCGGGACGGACAGGAAGTCGGGCGCGGCCACGGGGCGGACGCACTCCACGGGGAAGGCCGCGGAGCGGCCGTGCACCGCGCCGAACTTCCACCCTGGAGCGCCAAACACGTGTCACGTGATCCACGCAAAACACACGTCATGGGAAGGCCTCGTTCCTACCCAGGGGTCTTCAGTCAAGACTGTCACACCGCAGTGCAGTCATACCAGGCATGACAGCATCATGTGTTGTCATTGAAGGAAGCCCACGTGTGATTACAGATCATCCACCACTGCTCCAGTGCTGCCATGGTTCAAAATGATCTCCAAGAGGGACCCTGTTGGCTGATGATAAAACTATCTACAGTCTAACTATCTATACCTACAGTCTGCTCGACGTAGCTAGATACCAATGGATACCTCTTCAAAGGACGTTATCTTTTATTTAAAACAAGAAGGGATGAACTACTTAAGATGATGCAAACATTTGTTCTGACTTTTGAATGAGTTGAGTGATGGTATTTCCACAAGGTGTTGACGAATGATCGACACCTTGACATGAGCTGATCACATGTCAGGGTTATACCTATCATCATTTGTGATCATCTCATGTCATGATATCATGTCATGATAGGACCTATCATGACGTGATAGTTCACCTGGCCATGTGTTAATACAAGGTGTAGCCACATCCTTCATGTGTCCTGTTCCTTATATTTGTTTAATATATTTACATTGAACAAATAGGTACATCAGTCTTTGAGTGACGCATTCAAGTCGAAGATATTATGCAAACAAATACAACTGTGCAAACATTACACTAATGCAAGGAGGGATAAGATGTTGTAAGGAAATTGTTTTTAACGTTGAATTGGCCATATAGTGATTTGGATTGAATGGATGTGTACCTTGTTCCAACTTACCCAAAGAAGACCATTTATTACTTTAACTCTGTAGAAAAGCTATACTTTAATCTAGTATCCCTGAGTGCATATGTAAGAAATACAACATTTATTGGATTGGAATATAATGGACGACAGAGCCGGTGATTCAGCGGTTGATTAACTCCTCCTAAGTTCATTATTTCCCAATAACGTGACACCCCGGAGTGGTTTATTCCACTAACACCGCAGTCACCAGCAGTGATAAGACATTAGTGCCTTTCATCTATAACGTTATTGGTTTTCTATCGACTTAATGAGCTGAAATTAAAATATTCTTCTGCCGTGCTGTGAGAATATAGTATATGCTTTGTCGAGAAGACAAAGGATGGTTTTATCTCAGTGTAGTTGTGAATGTGTTAGGGTAATGCACACACCCAAAACATTATCAGGATCAAGTATTTAACAAAACTGTATGCATCTGTTCCTAGCAATCGTCCAGACATTCCCATGTCTCTTTGTGACCCCAAAATAACAAGAAATCCACCTCATACTCACCAAACTCCTGAGTATCCCTCTTCATTTCCTCCAGGAACACCACCTTCTTCCTCACCACACATCCATAGCTGAACCCTGGAGCAAACAAACACACACACAAACACAAACACACTCGCTGATATACAGTACATACACATGCTCGGCAGGCCGTGAAACACAGCCCTGGCCTCCTGGCTAACGGAGCGCGAGAAGGCGTCACGCTCCTCAGGCCTCGCGCCGCCTCACCCTTCTCCAGGCCGTCCATCACTTGCACCCTGATGATGTCGCCTTTGTGGAAACTGAGGCGCGAGTGATCGTCCGTCACGAAGTTCCTCTCGGCTATCACGTAGTCCGAGTCCTGGAGGAAGGGGAGGAGATGGAATGAGAACGAAGGGAGGGAGTGGGATGCTTCAGTGGACACTGGAGGGCCTCACGGGTCACCGTCCGTCGAGCGCTGCACAGGCGTCTCGGTTTATCCTGAGGGCGGCGAGCGTGCACCTGCTTGATCTCGGTGATGAAGGTGTCGATGAGGTGCTTGACCTGCGGGGCCTTGGCTGAGAACAGGATCAGCTTCTCGTTGGTCAGGTTGAACTCCAGCATGTTCTCCGAGGGGATGGTGACGAACAGGATGTCTGCGTAGCTGCGCGAGAGAAGAGAGGGAGAACCGAGCAACATCGTATGAGTGCGGATCTGTGGGGACGTGGGGGCTTGAGGATGGACTTGTGTTTAGGGAGTTCGACTCCATGTGGAAAGGCACTGGGTTTGATCCCCAATGTCAGCCTAACTTTTACCTGCTCCTTCATAGGAGTCGATTTCAGTATAAGCAGCCTCGGATGAAAGATTCAGCAATAATATGGATTATTACCCCACACATACACACAGTGTCCGAATGCAATATTCATGAGAAAGTTTGAGCAACTCTATCTGAAATGTCAACATTCTTCTTAGATGAGGGTGATCTTTAGTGACCCCTATTTGAACAGGGGAGGTCCTGACGTGACCAGGGTGTAACATCCCTGTGTACGTACGTGTACGGCCGCAGTACTCTGAAGTAGTCTGGCGCCGCCG
The DNA here is from genome assembly GCF_902167405.1 of Gadus morhua. Taxonomy (NCBI): domain Eukaryota; kingdom Metazoa; phylum Chordata; class Actinopteri; order Gadiformes; family Gadidae; genus Gadus; species Gadus morhua. Next base: position 19,789,887 of record NC_044050.1, read on the forward strand.
CGCTGCTCTTGACCGTTTTTAACAGCTTGATACCACTGTGGGACACGGACAGCAGCTGCACTCCTGTTCCCACACTGCCCTGCACGCACACACACACACACACACACACACACACACACACACACACACACACACACGCACGCACACCATGCACGCGCACACACACACACACGCATGCACGCATGCGCGCACGCACGCACGCACACACGCACACACACAC
>NC_044050.1:19800106-19805106 GCF_902167405.1 Gadus morhua
CACACACACACACACACACACAGCAGCAGAGAGAGGTAAAATGAACCACTAGATGGCAGTATTGGCAGTACTGTTTCACAAATGTGTCAGTCAATGGCAAGGATTAGAAGTAACGGTTATGAGGTTGTCTTCGAATGAGAGACATTTCATTTCCCTTTGAAATGAAAGGCAACATCATGTGCTGGATAGGTTGGAGGTGTTTGGAAAGACCTGTGTTGTAGGATGTCCTTTGAGAGCTCCTCTCCTGTCGTCCAGGAGTGGAGGGGACACAGAAAGGACAAACCTGGAAGACAGAGAGGGATAGATGTTCAGTCGAACGGCGCTCTACTGACTGCTCTCCATCATGAAGTCATTAAGTCACTGGCAGCTCAGCTCATCTCCATTCCCCATTTCACCCACACTTGCTATTGCCTTAGCCTTCCCGCAATTACCCCCCTGCCACCCCCACATCTAATCACAGTGATAAACCCACACACACACACACACACACACACACACACACACACACACACACACACACACACACACACACACACACACACAGACACACACACACACACACACACACACACACACACACACACACACACACACACACACACACACACACACACACAAACAAACTCTCACACACACACACACACACACACACACAGTAATCAGAGTAGCACAGGGGGGACGGACCATCAAAGCAGTGTATGTGCAGCACGGTGTGCGCTCTCTTGCGGTTGGCGGTCCACTCCAGCAGGCAGGGCGGGTACGTGCGCACGTGCTCCGGCCCGGCGCTGACCCGCTGCAGGGCCTGCAGCAGGCGGTGCTGGCAGACGCAGTCGTAGCCTTCAGGACCGTAGTCTGACATGAACCTGGAGGGACAATGCAGTCAGTCAGACACAAACCTGGAGGGACAATACAGTCAGTCAGACACAAACCTGGAGGGACAATACAGTCAGTCAGACACGAACCTGGAGGGATAATACAGTCAGTCAGACACAAACCTGGAGGGACAATACAGTCAGTCAGACACGAACCTGGAGGGACAATACAGTCAGTCAGACACAAACCTGGAGGGACAATACAGTCAGTCAGACACGAACCTGGAGGGACAATACAGTCAGTCAGACACGAACCTGGAGGGACAATACAGTCAGTCAGACACAAACCTGGAGGGACAATACAGTCAGTCAGACACAAACCTGGAGGGGCAGTACAGTCAGTCAGACATGAACCTGGAGGGACAATACAGTCAGTCAGACATGAACCTGGAGGGGCAGTACAGTCAGTCAGACACAAACCTGGAGGGACAATACAGTCAGTCAGACACGAACCTGGAGGGACAATACAGTCAGTCAGACACGAACCTGGAGGGACAATACAGTCAGTCAGACACAAACCTGGAGGGACAATACAGTCAGTCAGACACAAACCTGGAGGGGCAGTACAGTCAGTCAGACATGAACCTGGAGGGACAATACAGTCAGTCAGACATGAACCTGGAGGGGCAGTACAGTCAGTCAGACACAAACCTGGAGGGACAATACAGTCAGTCAGACACGAACCTGGAGGGACAATACAGTCAGTCAGACACGAACCTGGAGGGACCTTTTCTATGGTGAACTCCCCCAAAATTGTTTCCTATGTAAATTGGTTCCACATTGTTATTTTCCATAGCGTACCTTTTTGTTTCCCTGGGGAGTAATTTGGCGTTGCACCTGTGTTTCCATCTTCAGTGAGCACTGATGCTCGGAGCTGGTAAGTTATCTCTCTCCCTTTGATTTTTTTATAAACTTTTTATTTGTCGCCCTAAAACAATTATAGTAATTCACACTGCTTTGTGACGTGCTTTCGGGCACGTGGGAGAAATTCCAGTTATTTTGTAGAGTGGAGAGAGATTCTGTGGATTGTGTGTGACGCCGTTTTTTTGTCTCCTCTTAAAAAGGTATGCCGGTTATGTGTTTTCTTATTGCAAAAAATGTAAAATGAGTTGATGAGTGTGAGAGGAAAAAGACAATTGATGCACTGTGTAAAAAAACGTATATTTTTATTTCCTCATTGGTGCTTATATTTTATATACTGTCTTTTTATTTAACTAATTTCTTTGAGACCGTTTTATGCTTTGTTAACATTTTTATAATTTATCTTCCACATGTATTCATAACGAGTTAAAGAATATATTAAGCTTGCTTGAGTGAGCACTGACAATCGGAGCTGAGTGGAGAGAGATTCTGTGGATTGTGTGTGACGCCCGTGTTTTGGATTGTGTGTGACGACCGTGTTTATTGTCTCCTCTAAAAAGGAATGAGCCCTCCTAACTCGACCCCTGTGTGTGCCTCACTCAATGGAAAAAAGACACAACGCAGAAACCCATCGGTTACATACAGAAAGTCAGACATTAAACTAGGAGTACAATACAGTCACTAAGACTTGAACCTGGAGGGACAATACAGACGTCAAGACCTTAACCTGGGAGTAAGATATAATCATTCAGACTTTAACCTCGAAGTACAATATAGTTAGTCAGACATCAACCTGGAATTCAATACAGTCAGTCAGACATGAATCTGGAAGTAAAATACAGATGAGGAGACCTTAACCTGGAAGTATAATACAGACTTGAACCTAGCCCTGAAGTACAATTAGCGTACATGTTGATCCTTTTAAAGTGTGTGTGCATTCCCCACAATGTCCTAAACAAAGCAAGCGGGAAAAGACACAGAGCGATCATGCGCTACATGATCGCTCTGTGTGCTCCGCTCCTTTGAAATAATATGATTCGATTACGTTTTTGGTTTGGGCTAAAAATATGAACCAAACCTCAAGCCCCTTGAGCTTAACACCTTAACCCCTTAACCCCTTAACACCATAACGCCTTACCCCAACAGCACAACACCGAAGCAGTCTGACATAAACCGTACACAAAAACAGCATACCACAACAGTCTGACATAAACCTGGTCAGAAACAACACTAACATTAAACCTACACTACAAACAGTCTGACACAACCCTTACCCTACAGTACAGAGCTGAAACAGTCAGACACAACCCAAACACTAACCCTACACAGGGCTCCAGAGTGCGACCAAAATATTTAAGGGTCCGACTAATATTCTTTATAGGTCGCACTGGTGCACGTGACCTGACGCTGACCGGGTGAAAAAATAAATTTCCTTCGCAATCGCATCATCTCTCTGTGTTCTCCTGTAATAGAACTCACTCACCAATAAGAGAAAGAGCTCGGTCGGCTCTTTGCCTCTGATTGGCTCTGGTCCTGCTCACTGCTTTTTTTTTTTTTTTTAAATTGCGAACGACCTAAGCGCCAGAGTAACTGAAACGGATAAAGAAAATAAATGCGACAAATGAGGGGGAAAATTAAGCGAGGTAAAAACATAGAATGTTTTTTCAGTCAAAAACACTAAGCCTAATGTTCCAACCTGCCCTCCAACTGAGAGTAGTTATTCAGAGAGTCTGAATTACCCGTACAAGCCCTTTTATTTGGAAATGGGTTTTTTTGCTGAATTTTTTAGTTTGAAATGTTCCATTCCAGCTCAGTGAAAAACTTGAAATACTTTATTTTTATTTTTATATATAATTGTGCTTCAAATAAAGACAAGCGTTTCTCTACACCTCATGCTGCGTTCAAGGGACACTTTTTAGCCCGTAAGCCACGAGCTGGAATCGGTCTGGTACGAGTTCACGGGTAGTGAGTTGCGGGTTTGTCTGCCGTTCCAGGCCATTTTCACGGGTAGAAGATTGTGAAAACACGGGTTACGGGTTGCCTGGAACGCACCATTATTCTTGCTCAAAAATCATTCACATTGTATGAAAGTTATGGAGACCGATAAGAAGGTGACCTTATGGCGTGAAAGTTTGGTGCACCTAAATTTTGTGCTGGTGCACCTAAAAAAAAAAGTAAGGCGCACTAGTGCAACCAATGCATAAAGTCAGTCTGGAGCCCTGCTAAACTACAACACTCAAACAGTCAGATACAACCCTAACCCTACAGTACAACACTGAAACAGCCTGGCACAACCCTAATCCTACAGTACAATACTGAGCCAGACACAAAGAAAACAACAATGGCAAACGGAAAGAGTCAAACTGTCACCCAACTGAAAGCCGTCGAGAGGTGTGCGCGCGTCTTACTTGAGAAGGTACTTGGCAAGCCTTTGAGATGGCAGGAAAGCAGAGAGACAGGCTGACAGCAGGAGCCAGCCCCGCTCAGAGTTCAGCGCGTTGGGGTTCCTCCACACCTGAGCAGACAGCAGGGAGCCGGGGTGTAAACAGGGCTCTAAACGGCTCCACTCATGAAGGCTATCTCTGTGGAGACCCGGGGGTTAGAGGGAGCTGACTCCCACGGTCTGGGCTGATAACAACACATTATGGCCAAGGCCAACCAATCCATTTTTCACTCTCCTCATTCACACGCACATACACAGACACTCATGCACACACACACACACACACACACACACACACACACACACACACACAAACATACACACACGAACAAACACACAGACCCACTTACTAACACACATCTGTGCGCACACACAAACACATGAGTGTGCATACACATAAACACAAACAAACACACAAAACACACACACGCACACACACACACACACACATAAACACGCATGGTTGCACACATACAAACACAGACACACACACCTACATACACACATACACAGACACACACACCTACACACACACACACACAAACACACTCAAACAAACACACATACACACACGCTATTCAATCACTGACACAATTGAAGCACATCGGCAGCTGAAATGCAGTTGCACTCGAAGGTGCACACACAATCAAGCACGCATGCATACATACATACATTAGCTGAGACAACAACACATAACCGCAACCACTCTCAGCTAATGCATAAAGTAACAACATTTCATATTTAAATCGTCTCCCAGAAAACCGCACACATACATTATCATCCCTAATCTTAATTGCATTTTTAAGACGTGAACCTTCCAGGTC
>NC_044050.1:19812606-19815106 GCF_902167405.1 Gadus morhua
GCGTGCGTGCGTGAATGCGTGCGTGCGTATGTGCTTGTGTGTGTTTGTGTGTGCGCACGTGTGTTTTATTGTGTGTGTGGGGTTGTGTACCTGGTAGGTGACCTTCCCAGCATAGTGTTTGAGGGTGAATTCTGGAAGGGGCATCTTGGGCCTGGCATACAACGGGTTGTCACCATGGTGATAATGGCACTTCTGAAGAAAGGTGTGGTCCGTTGCCTAGCAATGATGAACGGGAACCATTGAAAGAAAATGAAAGCAGCAAATCAATTAAGGCCAATGCCTCGAGATGAGTTTAGAAATGCTACGAGTAAAATTAACCCGCGAAAAATACGTATAGGAAAACAGATATCAAAACATTATTTACATTCTAATTAAAAGCACGAATGCATTGACATTTAACAGAAGGTTAACCCTTATTGTTCCGTGATGAGTTTGACCCTCAAGCTTTCCCGCCTCTTCAGAAACACTGGCAACCGTTCAAAACCATTAGCAACGGAGTGAGGGGGGGGGGATATTTCACAATGGATCAACTCAAAAACATCGCCTCACAGATCATACTTTATGGAGCTTGTCGAAGTCGCAACACGTATATTATTATATAGCCCATTAATATCCCGAGCGTGGCGCCCGACAGATGTCAGGCTAGCAGGTGCTTTAAGTAGGAGGTGATATTCTGGAATGGGCTGCAGAATGTACCAATGTGAGAAGCTACGGATCACAAGAGACAATCTTTATTGGCTCAATTCAGGCAGGGTTTTGGATCGTAATATGTCAGGCCTTGAACACACTTATGATACATCCTTATTTTATATTAGACGTTGATACATATTTTTTTATTAATTTGTTTCCCAGTATGATTTGAATAAAACCTGTTCTGTAAATTCATTCCCGTGTGTTTGTGTGTGTGTGTGTGTGTGTGTGTGTGTGTGTGTGTGTGTGTGTGTGTGTGTGTGTGTGTGTGTGTGTGTGTGTGTGTGTGTGTGTGTGTGTGTAAGTATGCATGTGTGCGTGTGCATGGGTGTCCGAGTGAGTGTGTGTGTGTGTGTTTGCACGTTTTGTGTATGGGTATGTGAGTGTATGTGTCTTGTAATGTAACACTTGAATCGATTCCTTCCCATGTGGTGAATGCGTGCCTAGTAGAGCATCCTGCACATTATCTCAACAGGAAAAAGTTTGGGCTTTAGATACCCGATGGGTTGCAGTCACCCAATGGAATCAAACATTCCAACGCACGTCTCAAGCATTTTGTTGTATTTGTGTAAATAGGCAAAGATCTCTATTGTTGTTGTATTGTCTTATTTCCAACGACGATAACCAAACGGGAGGCTGTGGGCCAGAGAGACACACTGGTGCCATGGAAGGTAATCAGTCCGGGCTGTACCTGGGGGAACCCGCTCTGGTCATCCAGTATGCGCAGTATCCCATGGGGCTTAGCGGCGATGAGGTCCAGACAGTCCTGGTTGTGACTGAAGGCCTGCTGCTGCCATTCAATCTGCTCCCTCATGTACTCCTCCTACACACGCACGTCCAGAGAGAGAGGGAGAGAGAGAGAGAGAGAGAGAGGGGGAGAGAGAGAGGGAGGGAGAGAGAGAGAGAGAGAGAGAGAGAGAGAGAGAGAGAGAGAGAGAGAGAGAGAGAGAGAGAGAGAGAGAGAGAGAGTGAGAGAGAGAGAGGGAGAGAGAGAGAGAGAGAGATGGAGAGAGAGAGAGAGAGAGAGAGAGAGAGAGAGAGAGAGAGAGAGAGAGAGACCGAGAGACAGAGAGAGAGGACAGATGCTATAAGGCTAAGGGGAGGGCTGGGGTTGGTTCATCGACTCTGTTCTAATGAGCCCCCCCCCCATCACCAGCCCCAACCCCCCCCCTTCCTCACAGCAGTACTCCTTAACCCAAGCCCCCCCCCCCCCCCCCCCCCCCACCACCAACCTGCTCCTCCTGGAAGACGACCCGGCTGAAGTAGTACTGCAGGGACTCGTTGGCGTAGTTAATGCACAGCTGCTCGAAGCTGTTCACCTGGAGCTCCTGTTGGGGGGGGGGGGTGGAGCCATTAGGGGAGGAGGGGGAGCCGGAATGGGATGGAGTGTGCCCCGCGGCGGGGGGGGCGCGCCACAGGCCTCACCTCGAAGCCGTAGATGTCCAGTATGGCGATGGAGAGCGCCTCGTTGCGGGGGTACACGCGGCCGTTGATGCGCTCCGTCAGCCAACCGAACAGCAGCGAGTACAGGACCTTGGCAACAGCGTCCCTATGGAGACACACAACATTGTTGCCATGGCAACTGAAAACGGGGTTGCCATGGCAACCCTCCCCCTCCTCCTCCTCCTCTTCCTCCTCCTCTTCCTCCTCCTCCTCCCAATAATAATCCCCCTGCGCCACCACCCCCCCCCCCCCCCCCCCCCCCCCCCCCCAGAGCCCTCCACAGTCCTTTGTCCTCACACGCCAGTGACAGACTGGGGGGGGAACATCAAAGTGTTGTCAATCTCCAGAATGACTTCTGGAGGGGTGG
>NC_044050.1:19820106-19830106 GCF_902167405.1 Gadus morhua
CACACAAACACACACATGCACACACACACGGACACACACTCACAAACACACACACACAAACACACACAGATACAAACATACATCAACAGAGTTAGACATACAGATAGACACACACACACACACACACACACACACACACACACACACACACACACACACACACACACACACACACACACACACACACACAGATACAAACATACACCAACACAGAGTTAGACATACACACAGACATAGACACACACAAACACACACAGATACAAACATACACCAACACAGAGTTAGACATACACACAGACATAGACACACACACACACACACACACACACACACACACACACACACACACACACACACACACACACACACACACACACACACACACACACACACACGAACACACACAGTTCTTACGGAGGGTTGTCTCCCAGGCCATGGCCCTCATACTTCTGCACCATGTCCGTTCCGTACATGTTGAACATCTTGTAGGGGTTCACTGAGACCAGGATACTGCCAATGTAGGTCTGGAAGAGCAGAGCAGAGTGGGGACCAAGACACACACACACACACACACACACTGTAGGTGGAGGCCAGGGGGGCTCGAAACGGTGTGTGAAGGTACTCTGTATGTCAACACTTGGGAGGGGGGGTTGGGGGGGGGGGAAACTTACGTATATGAGCTCTTGATCGAATCGTTTCTTGAGGTTCATTAGGACAGTGTTCTCATTCAACTCCCTGAAAGTGCAAGAATAAACACACACACACTCACACACACATACACAAACACACACAGATGCACACATACACACAGATGCACACACATGCGCGTACATGAATGCTTGCACCCACACAAACACACACACACACACACACACACACACACACACACACACACACACACACACAGACACACACACACACACACACACACACACACACACACACACACACACACACACACACACACACACACACACACACACACACACACACGCAGATGATAAGTCAAGCTGCTGCAGTGTGTGGGGAACTGGCTTCGGCCGAGTGTATTATGGAACAGACAAGCGTGACTATTATTGTCTGGCCCCCTTACTCCATCTGTGTCATGTCCTCCATTCCCTGTGCCCAATTTCTGGCCCGGTGGCCTATGGTGGGCATGCTCCGAATAGCGTAGACCTGGTGGGGTACACACACACACAGACACACACATACACACACACACACGTTGCTCAGCAAAACTTTGTATGGGTGTCACCCGATGCACTTCCATGCACTACTGTATTATGTATTGTTGACATTCCCGTCGCGTCTGTTATTCCTGGGGGGAACCCGGGGGGCAGCAAGGCTAACCTTGTCAAACCAAGTCCCCCCCGCGTCTCTCTCCCTCTCGGGGGTCCAGAGGCTGTCCAGCGGCTTCCCGTCGCCGCCCAGGACGGTGGGCACGAAGAGGTCCATCAGGCCCTCCTCCCTGTACATGGACCACTTGGACAGGTTCTGGACCGTCCCGTGGGGGAGGACCCTCTCGGCCGACCAGACGTCCTCCTCGCCGTCCCCGCCTCCCCGGGCGTTCTTGGCCCAGTGGCCCGAGCGCGGCCCGTAGGGGGTGATGACGGCGTACTGGCCGTCCGCGCCGTGCAGCGGGCTGGGCAGCCGGTACGAGGCGTAGCGGAGCTGCTCGTTCTGGATGGCCTCGCCCAGGGACGGGATCTGGAAGCGCCGGCCCAGCGCAGACCCGTCTGGGAGCCTGTGGGGGTGGGCGAGGAGCACAGACTCTCTCTGGTGACTCGAAGTAATCAGACTCTGTTGTCAGGCAGCGTCTAATTATACATTGTACACACTGACATCAGTTCGAAATGACCGCCTCCGTTATGAAAGGATAGAAGTAAAAGGGACAGTGATGGTGTGTTGATTGTTGTTTAGTAGTTAAAAGGAAATGATGAGTCATCATGGGCTGACATTGTTTTGTTTGGAACTGCCACAGTGATTCTCAGGCAAACGTGGCAGAACACGGTAACGGTTTATTTACTACTTGAATAAACAGGGTCTATTCGTTTATTTAGGATTTTAGGAAGTTCTCTCAAAATGGCCCCAACAATCCAATTAGGCATTCTGATGCACAAGCCCTTTAATCAAATAAGGAGTTCAATGCATGTATCAAATCCTCCTGCATAGTAGTAGGGTGAGTCGGGTCCACCAGAGGGGAAATATACTCTCTCTACAACACGATTGATCCAAAGTAAGCAGTCAGGTATGATCCACAGACAGCCGGGGCGTACCTCATTTGTTGGCCGCGCATGTCGTGCTTGCGCATGGCGGACGAGAGGTTGGGGGTGCTGGGCTTGGGCTTGCCTGTGAAGGCAGAACCGTCCGACAGGTGGAAGAGCTCTTTGGAGCGCAGGCCGTGGTTCCTGTACAGGGCGGAGGAGAGGTTGGGCTTCTGACCGGGGATGAGCAGGGCGCCGTCGGGAAGCTTGTACGAAGCGCTACGCATGTTTGTGTTCAGCGTAAGAGCCTGACAAGGGGAGTTGAGGAGAGACAGGAAATTAGACAATTTTTATTGATTACTGTACCAGAACTTCCCCAAAAAACGTCCAGGATTGCCATGAATTTATGGCCGAAATGCATTGACTTTAGAAATCTTTTCAGCGGTCGCTGAAACAATAAAAAGATAACATGGACAGATACACACTTTAGAAAGGTTAGGTGCGACTGGTTTCCTCGGGTCGATGATGATGGAGCCGTCTGGGAGGGTGTAGGAGGCCCCCATGATGTAGGGGTTCTTGAGGGCAGCGGACAGGACGGGAGACTTTGGTTTCCTGGGATCCACTAGAAGGGTCCCGTCTGGGAGGGTCAATGTTGCACCTCTCAAGGCCGGGTTGTTGAGGGCCTGGGGATGACAGCACAGCAGCTTACAGCTGGAGCCAGCCTCCTCTATAGTTAACGCTGAAATGTTATATCATGCAGTCGTTCACTCAAGCTATTATTTTTAAAGGATTGTCTGCTGGGATTGATTTTTAAAAGCGTTTTTACCTGATACAGATATCATAATTAAAACAAAAACATTGAAATAAAAACGTCAAAATGACATTGAGGTAAACGTTCTTTCTTCAGTTAATTAATTTCCACAAATGATATTGCGAGATCATATTTTTGCACATATTTATAAGGCAGATTAAATACTAATAATACTGGCCCAATTATTTTGGGAAATACTGGGGCTCTCCCTATCATCGGGGAACAGAATTCACCAAGCGATGGATGGCTCCCCTACTATCAGGGAACGTGAGCTGGGATTAAACCATCATGAGACAGATGATGTTCACCCTGCCGATGACATGTTACTGCAATCCCCTTACTCACAGAGCGTACGGCGGAATTACGAGCAAAAGAAAGGGAAGCAACACATCAGCAATGCGGAAAAATAGGGGAGAACAATGTGAGTGATCCTGGAGCCGGGGTGAAGTCAGGTACCACGAGCCCGGGAAGGAAGACGTCTCGCTCACCCTCGCCAGGTTGGGTGAGATGGGAGCGTTGGGGTCGGTGATCACCGTCCCGTCCGGGAGTTTATAGGAGGCGCTCTTCAGGGCCGAGTTCTGCAGCGCCCCGGACAGGTTGGGGGAGAGGGGTTTCCGCGGGTCGATGATGATGGTGCCGTCGGGGAGAGTGTACGCCGCACTCTTGAGGTAGGGGTTCTGGAGGGCCGCCGTGAGACTCGGGGACGAGGCCTGGTTGGGGTCGATCATGATGGTCCCGTCCGGGAGGGAGTAGGACGCCCTGCGGACCGCCGGGTTGTTCAGGGCCCGCGCCAAGTTGGGTGACATGGGCATCTGGTGGAGGGAAGTGGAGGGGAGCGCGTGACGAAATGATTCCACTGTTATCATGAACGCTAAGCGAGGAGATGTGCTCGGTGATAAGCGGTGGGTGTAAGGATCATGTCTTACCCGTTGCCTCGGGTCTGCGATGGTGCCGTCTGGGAGAGTGTAGGAGGCGTTTCTGACATTTGGGTTCCTGAGAGCTCCAGAGAGATTAGGAGAAGTGGGCTGATATGGGTCCTAGGGAGTGTGAGATGTGGTATTTCATGTAAAACAGAAGGGAGAGAACAATGTCTATTCATGACCTTGGTTTGTCACAAAACGTCTCGTCGCAAAACTTGGACTGGTGCAGAATTTTTATGACAATACTTAACCTGGAACTTGTTTCACAGGAACAAAACATGGCCATTCAAGAGAATTTTCTCTGTAAAAGTTATTTTTGTACACTTTTGCACCCGCCATCCCCCCCCACCCTCCAGCATGACAGCTACTGTCATCCGAAAATGACTTAACTGCAGCTTCCCTAAGGCATCTGGAGGTTGCTAATGGGAAAATGTACGTAGTGCAGGTTTAAACACTACCATTATCCAATAACCATCTTTGGTAAAGTGGCAAATACCATTATTGTACTGCATTTTTAACTCCCTTGGGGCCCGTGTCCACATAGCATTTAATTCTGGCAGATATGCGCTGGTATGGCACTGTGAAGCACTGGGATGATGTGTATGTGCACTGAAAAACAGCTGTATCTTTGTTCTTTGTTTACTGTTGCTTGTTAGCTACTTAGCTCCACATCTTAGCGATAACTTCTTGTTATACATGAGTGATAATCAGCGCATACAGACACAAACATTCCAGTTTTGATTTGAGAAAGCAACCCAGGTTCATTTATACATAAACACCTACTATTTTTTTTCCAAAATGAAATGTAAGTTTGACAGTTTACATAATCTGTACTTTGGTGACTCGGTAACAGCAACAGTTATGACGGCAGTGTTTTTCTGAAGATCTGAGAGATATTCAACCTGAAGCATCCGGAGGGGCTGCACAAAAACGCTGAAATGCTCTGGGAAAAGACGCTAGTCTATGTAATTTTTTCCAGGATATAGAAGAAAAGTGCAGGCGCTGTGGACACGTGCCTTTACTCCTAAAAGCCCTAAATTCTAGCTGTATGTAAATGCAATCATAGCACTAAAAAATAATCAAATTATACGACTTTATAGGCCTACAGTTGCCTCATGCTACATTGGGCGTTTGCTCGGTTTTGATCTTACTTACCCTGAAAACCCTTCCATCCGGCAGGGTGTATGAGGCTCCACGAAGCTGCTGGTTTTGGAGAGCATTACCCAGCATCGGGGAGGATGGAGCACTAGACCTCTGTGGCCCATATGGAGACATCAAGGTTCCATCAGGTAGCCGGTACCCAGATTGCATCATCTGTCTGTTTTGGAGTGCACTGCCCAGCATCGGGGAGGACGGAGCACTAGACATTTGTGGCCCATATGGGGACATCAATGTTCCACCTGGTATCCTGTACCCAGATTGCATCATTTGCCGGTTTTGAAGTGCGTTACCGAGCATGGGAGAGGAAGGAGCACTTGACATTTGCCCATATGGGGACATCAAACTCCCGTCTGGTATCCTGTATGAAGACTGCGCCAGCTGTTGGCGGTTTTGTAGGGCTCGGCCTAACCCGGGGGACATGGGGGCAGCGGGCGAGGGCCCGAATTGCATGCTGGTGTGGTAGGACGCCTGCCTCAGGTGAGGGTTCTGGTCCAGTGCGTGGCCGAGCTGGGGCCCGGAATGGACCTGAGAGTCGCGGCGCTGTGCCGAGGGCATTCTGAGAGTGGAGACGCCCTGGAAGTCGGAGGAGCGGTTGTGCAGGGCCTCGTGCAACATCGGCGAGGGCGCAGGCTCGAATATGTAATCGGACGGAGTGACTACAGTCGGACCGTACTGAGGCTGCAGCGAGGGCACCTGATAGGACGTCATGCCTCTGAGAGCCTCGCCACGCTGCATCGCCCCTGACAGCATGGGGGACGAGGGAACCGACTGGCCGTACGGAGACTGAGGCCTTTGCAACGGAGATGCGTAGGATGCGTCTCTCAGGACCTGGTTCTGAAGAGCTCCAGACAACATGGGAGATGGGAGGAGGTCTTGCTGTGGAATGGCATAGCCCGGTTGTTGCAATGGAGAAGCATAGGAAGCGTCTCTTAAAACCTGGTTCTGCATTGCCCCGGAGAGCATCGGAGAGGAGGGTGGCAGGGGCTGTTCATAAGGAGACATCGGTCTTTGCAAAGGGGAGGAGTAGGAGGCCCCACGAATAGCCTGGTTTTGCATTGCGTTAAACAGACCCGGGGAGGAGGGGTGAAGCTGTTCCTCGTATCCCATTGGATCCATAGCGACCATCTGGGGGTCATCATATCCAAACTGGGCTCCCATGGGAGGGGCAAACGACGCCTGGCGGATGGCCTGGTTTTGCAGTGCACCGGAGAGCATAGGGGAGGAGGGACCGAGCTGACTATACTGCTCCATGTGGGGATCGGCGTAAGCGTCTGGGGCATACATTGGTTGCGGGGAAGCTCGTCGAGGTAGGTTGGGGGAAGCTCGTCGAGAGAGGTGTGGAGAGGCCTGCCGGGATATCCGTTGAGCCATGGGCTGTGAGCCTTGCCGTGACATCCGGTGTGACATGGCAGGGGATGCGGGGTAGGACATGTGCTTCATGGAGGGCTGTGGAGAAGGCATCCTCCTGGGCTGCCGGACCATGAGCGGACGCCCGCGACCCATGGGGCGAGAGGGCATGCGGCTGGAGTCGCGTCTCCTGGGGGGTATGCGGTGTGACATGTGAGGGGACTGGAACGGGGAGGAGAGAATGGAGTCCACCGTGAGAACGGAAGACCTGTTGCTCCGCAGGGAGGACGGACGGAAGGGGCGGACGTTCTGCGTCGGCGGGGGCACCGGTCGCCCTCGGAGACCCATGGGAGAGGGTCGGACTGTGCCCAAGGGGACGGGGCCCCTTCCCATCATCCGGGGCCGGGACTGCGGGGTCGGCTCCCTCATTAAACGAGTGGAGCGCCGTGATAGCGTCGGAGAGGCCTGCACTCGTCGAGGTCCGGCGGGGGACATACTGCGGGAGAGGGGAGGAGAGGGGGAGTGTCTCCTGCTGAGCATGGGTGAGGTAGGGCGAGAGGCATGCCGAGGGGACACCGATGGAGACGGGGAACTGATCAGTCGCATCCTCCCGAGCGGGCTGCGGGAGGGCGAGGTAGGGGGGCTCGCTCTCCTAATGGACGCACGGGGGGACTGAGGGGGAGAACGTTGCCTCATGGACGCTCTGGGTGAGACGGGGGGGCTTCGACGCATCATGGAGGCCCGGGGAGAATGGGGGGGTGACCGTCCCCGAGCCAGCGGGGACGGCGATCGTTGAGGACGCATTCTCGGGAAGGAGACGGGTGACATCGGCGGTGACATGCGTCTAGACATAACCGAAGGGGGTCTCTGGAACCCTGCTCCGCGCATCGGGTGCTGCGGGGAGGGGCTGCGTCGGTGCTGGGCCATGGGGGAAGCCATGGGAGGAGGGCGGCGCATCATCTGGGGCGAACCCATCATGACGGAGCGCCGGGAAGGTGTGGGAGAGGGGTGGAAGCGGCGGGAAAGAGCAGGGGACATGTTGGCCTGCTTTATGAGCATGGCAGTCGGAGTGGGGACTATGGGGGAGGCATAGCCCTGTTGCTGGGACATCATCATTTGGTCAGCCATCATCTGTTGCTGAGAAACATGAAAGAAAAGATCTGTCGTCAATTTTGTATACATGCGTAAACATTCGTGGGAAGACTGTGGAGACCACATGGCTTAGTGATAGCATATCCAATTAGGAGAATGTGTAATTTAACATTACCAAAAAGTTTAGAAATGTATAAATAATATATATATATGGTGTGCATAAATACATAGAAACTATATGTATGCACATAAATATCAAAAAATATATAGTTAATAGTGAATTAAGTTAACAAATAAATAATTTATTTTTCTGTCCCATTGAATATTGCTTGGCTTCTGGCTTTCGATATCTTCTTGGTCCTTCTATACATTTGATTACTTAACTATTTATTTATTTTCCACATGCAACTTTTTACATTTGTTTTCTTACGTATATAATAATGGGAAGGGCATGACTATATAGTTATATTGCAAATATTCAATTTGTCCGTATATATTTTTTTACAATTTAGTTCTCTTTATTAATGAAATATGCTGTAACTGACTTTGAGCTATTGACTTGAACCCCCTATTGTATAACAACGACCCACATCAGCACTTGATTGAGAAAAAGAAAAAATGAAACCCAACCTGTGGTGACATCATTTGGGGGGACATCCTTTGTGGGTGAGGTAACCCCATTTGCGGTGACATCATTTGCTGTTGTGGTGCCATCATCTGTTGCTGTGGTGCCATGGGTGTCATCATTTGTGGATGCTGGGGCATCATCTGGGACTCCATAAACATTTGGTCCTGTGCAGACATGAGCTGCTGTGACATCATTTGATCTTCCTGTGCTGACACCATCATTTGGTCCTGAGGAGGCATTTGTTGCTGCATCATCTGCTGCTGTGGTGACATCATCATCTGGGGCTGTGGTGACATCATCATCTGGGGCTGCTGTGGTGACATCATCATCTGGGGCTGCTGTGGTGACATCATCATCTGGGGCTGCTGTGGTGACATCATCATCTGGGGCTGCTGTGGTGACATCATCATCTGCTGCTGGGGTGACATCATCATCTGCTCCTGGGGCGACATCATTTGCTGGGGCATGCGCTGCTGTGGTGACATCATCAGTCGTTCCTGCTGCTGCTGCAGCATCATGTCGTCCTGCTGGTACGGCGAAAAGGGAATCTGGTCCTCGTACTGGATCTCCGACATGTCTTCAAACTCCGGATCTGGGGGTAGAGTGGGCGCCGGATGCAAGGGAACATCCAGACGTTCCTTTCCAAACAGACGCACTTGCGGTCTTGGCACTCTGAAGGTCATCTCCCCTCCCTGAACATCCCCGATGTCATTCCCGTACGGGTCAAACTGGTCGACGTATTGGCCTCCCTGTTGACCGTGTACGTGTTCGAGTCCTTTGACAACCATTCCATATTGCTGTTGGTTACCGGGGAACATTCCTGTTGCCTGAAGGGAACTGTAGTCTTGGTAGGGACTCCCAACCTCGCTGTAGTTGAGTTGGTAGTCTTGCTGGAATCCCCTTTGCCTTCCCATCGTCGCCTCATATGGGTCTTCATAATAACCGGCTTGTCCATCGTCATAGTAACCCTCTGTACCATCATTGTAGTAACCTGCCTGACCATCGTCGTAAAAGCCCTGAGCTTGTGGACTCATATAATTCCCCATCTCATCCCCATAGAGACCATAATCTTCCCCCATTTCTCCATAGAAGTCCACTCCCTCTTCCCCATACATGTCCATGTGCTGCTGTTGTTGATAACCATATAAATCATGCTCCTGGTGGTATCCCCGGTCATAGTAGTCCATGTTTGCATTTCCATTGTCATTGTTGCGTCCATAGAGGCCATCATCGTAGTAGGCAGCCTCCGGTTCATAGTTGCCATCCTCCTCATAGTAGCCGAGGTCCTGGTAGTCTGGTCCCCCGGCCCCATCGTCATAGTAACCCGTCTGATCGTGTCCCCCATATGCAGCCCCTGCCTGCTCGCCGTAACCATCGTAACCATCATCATATCCGCCGTAGCCTTTTTGTTGGTCATAACCATACACGTCCTCCCCATGTTCATAGCCATCATTCTGGTACCCTGGGTGGTGGTTCCGCCGGCTGCTGGCCTGACGGCTCTGCGCTCGGTTTCCCCCCCAGCCCCCGCCTTCATGCGCACTGGAGTGCATTTTAGTTGAAAGGAACCTCTTGGTTAGCCAGTTGGTGGCTCCTGCAACTTTACCCAGCATAAGGCTGCTGTTCTTGAAGTCGTCGGTCAGGCCGTCGGGCCCTTTCTTACCAAATAACCCTCTGAAGAAGCCCTTCTTCTTCTTTGAGCCGTCCAGACGCAGCAGCATGTAGGTGGATTTCCCACCGCTCGCCGCCGCCTTCTCCTTTGCCTCCTTTTCCTGTTTCCTCTTCTTGCTGCCATGGAAGCGCATCATGAACTTAGATGTGTTTTTTAGCATTGACTTGC
>NC_044050.1:19837606-19847606 GCF_902167405.1 Gadus morhua
ACACACACACAACGCACACACAATTTAAGAATTATTACCTCAATTATTTACAAGTACACGTGTTACACACAACTCTAAGAATATGGATGACCTATTTATTGAAATGCACACTGAATTGCAAGTGATTTCGAACATAGGACAATTTATATTCTGCCTTTGTCATTTCACCTCCTCAGTAGCAATGTAACTAGAAGCGAAGACACCCATCTAATTCATAGATCCTCTTCCCCTTTTGTCATTGTGGTGCTTTTTGAAAAATGTATTTCATGTCCTCAAAACCAAAGGAAGCCTTCTTTGAGATTGATGTCTGTGGCATACTACAGTCAGATTTGGAAGATGCAGTGCATTGGATTATTAGCTAGTATAAACCAAATAGAATTGTAAGTACTAAATGTGACCAATTGAAAGTGACGGTAGTCCATCATTTCCTGTGGACAGATTCCCCCCCGGGCCGCTTATGGAGCTCATTGTGATCAGAGCTGCCACCGGCAAATATAATCACACATGAGCTGTTGAGATGAATGGGTTTCTAAGGGCTATGAATGAAGTGATATCGCTAAAATAGACCCTTGGGAAAAGGCTAGTGTAAGGCGTAGATAAAAGGGCCCGATACTGCCCCTATCTTCCTCCCGGGGTACTTCAGTCTGTCGAAAAGCTTATTCCAGGCCAGCCACTTTATTCTGTGGGTGAGATGGTTGGTGATAAATAATACAATAACGTTTAGTCATTGCCTTTTTTAATAGGAAGTGACTCACAGGCGACAGTGGCAACAATTAAAGGATTTGATCGTTGGCACTGATGACCACATTTCTAAAAACAACTGCACAGAGTGAAGAGGAGCAAAACAACAGAAACCAATGTTGTTTTGAGATTAATGGAGATCAAGTAGATATAGCTTGATGAGTCCACCACACAGTCAACGTCGTAATTTGTAACATTTAACATTGTTTGTAGCTTAAGGAAAAATTGACATATCTTTATTCAATCCCGGGCGATTCCAATAATTGTATCAAGAAAATCTCATCCTGTAACTGATATATTCTACTAAGAAAAGATGCTAGCCAGCCCATACATTTTTGTTTATAAGAATTGTAGTATCGGCTCATACCAGCTCTCTCACTCGCGCCACCTTACAAGTCGAGCTTAGCTAGTTTGTGTCACACAGTTGCACAGCCAGTTAGAGCAGACAGAATGTTGTTCTTTAGTTATTGAGTTCTGAAAGTCTCCCTCCTACTAGACTGGCTCATTCTTACACATTACCACTTTAAAATTTATATACAGTTCACAATTGAATAATTCTGTATAATAACAGTAAACTGAAACAGTGTCTAGTGGATTAAGTTGTATGTAAAGTTATAGCTATAAGAATACAACAATTTATAGGGCAGAAAGATCTCTGGATGGATTACCTCGATGGACTCAGCTATCGTGGCCTGTATGGACCTGTAAGGTGCCAGCAGGTATTCCAAAATGATGGTCTACAGCAGCAACGAGGAGTCAAATGTCAAGCGAAGGGTTTCCTTGATGGATTCAGAATTCAATTTTAGTTACATGTAAAACGATTGGTCATAGCACAAGGAAGATAGCAATTTCATTACGTTATTTTCTCACTATATTTCAGCCCAGACACAATAATCTTAGTTTCAGCCATATTCATTCTAGTTCTCTTATGAAAGATTTTACCAATGGTGTACCTTGTTATCAACACTTTTAACATGCCTACTTGGACTCAAGCCTTATCCAACACTTTCAGTGCAGGTAAATTGAGAAAGGTATTAGAATTTCAACACTGTAGCCTACACACTTGTTTGATAGCATGCTTCACATTATCACATCTTTCACAAACTGGATTTAATATCGGCCTACTTCTCACTTATTATAACCAGCAATGTTCCACTTAACCAGAATGTTGGGGTGACTGCAGTCTGTCATCTGAGTGATATTTCAGTCTTTTGATATCCAGTAATATTCTTGGCTGCTGAAATCATGTGCTAGCCCTTGTTTATGAATGGCTGCTCGCATTGCATCTAGTACAGTATTTTCTGACACATAGGCTCTATGAAAGTGGGTTTTCACTTCTTAACAAAAGTGGCGACACTCCGGGAAGTCAGTTACCATGGATACAAAAATTGGCCACATCATTTCTTGTCAGCAGCTTTGCGTAATCATTTGTTCATTTGTTGTCGTTTTTTTTATCAAATCTACCCCTTTTTTTCCCCCTACAAATTTTTGAGTCACAGTGGTGTCACAGTGAATTAGATCCTCGTTTTATTGCCATTCCAACCAGCATTAAAGTTGCTCTCTTTTAGCTCCGAGCCCGAAAGGCCTCGCCAAAATCGAGCCGCTTCTCCCCCACCCCCTAAATAATTAGAAGTAATAAAAGGAAATGGCCCGCTGCTCCCAGATAATCAGCCTCCCGTGTCTAAGCAATATTTTCTAAGGACAAACCTGTTGCACTGGGGCTACTTGCCGCTCCCTTGTCAAATTAACTCAGACAGCGTGAATGAGAATCGCGCTTCGGAATACTGGCAGGGGCGTGGGAGCGCGGGGCGCGTCTGAAGTTGATCGGCGATGAGACGTCTGGAGGAGACGCTTGGCGTCTGCGTGCGCGTCCGTCCGCCTCGACAGCTTCGGTTGAGAGGAACCGCCGTGAGGTCCGGTGATGAAGTATGGCAGCGGAGCCACAGTTAGAGATCCCTTAGAAACAGGAAGGCTTTGTTGTTGTGGTGGCGCCCTGCCGTTTTATGGCACACATTAAGTATCAGTTAGATTTTGTAGTAGGCCTATATATTTTGTATGATATTGGCCTACTATATTAAGGCCGATATTGTTGGTTTTCTGATGTCTATCTGCGTGGCAAAATTTGCATTGATTGATTTATCCTTTTGCGTAAAAAATATGCCTACAACGTGGTTGTAGGCCTAGTGGACCTACAACCTCAACATGTAATCAATTTTTAACACATGACAGAACATGCTCTTCTGAAGGGAAGGAGACCATCATGCATCGGCTCAGAGATTGTGAAGGTGACTATTCAAGTAATGGTGTTGTATGTCTGTATTATATGTGTGCGTGTAAGTGGTTTTTTGTGTATCCGTGTTGTTTGTTTGTTTGTTTGTTTGTTTGTTTGTTTGTTTGTTTGTTTGTGTGTGTGTGTGTGTGCGTGTGCGTGTGCGTGTGCGTGTGTGTGTGTGTGTGTGTGTGTGTGTGTGTGTGTGTGTGTGTGTGTGTGGTTGTGTGCGTGCGAGCATGTGTGTGCGCGGGTGTGTGACCTGTGCTAATCATGACCCCATATGCCATGTGGCTGCCGACAGGCTATGGAGCAAGCTAGAGAGAGAAATTACTGTGGGAGGGACATCCGACATTTCCTCTCCCTGAAGACCACACATTCCGCAATTGAGCGTCAACGTAAATTACCTTTAATTGAGGCTCTAATTCACTGGCACGGTGCGCGCGCCTTTTCCCGCCTCATCTCGACCGTGGTTTTAACACACAACCCCAGCACCCATTAGAGGAAAGAGGAGAAGATGATTTGCATGAACGACTCCATGCCGCGGTTCGATGGTAGACGTTTAAAAGCGCAAAGTATCGAAACTGTTTATGGATGACGTTGAGGACCGTGCGTCTATGTCATCTGTTCGGCGTGTTCGGGAGGTGTGGGGGAGACGAGGCGCGGAGGCATTCAAAGCGCGCCAAAAACAACGACGGCGAGGCTGTCTGCATCAGCGGGCAGAACTCCGGCGTGCGCAACGCCACACTATCATACACTCACGGTCAGACACACCGACATACGCGCGTGTTCTACGCAAAAAGGCTATTATGCATGAATAACTAAATAAAAACAACTGTACGGGTCACCGATGCGATACTCGGCGCAGATTTGATTCGCATACGGTTTGACGCGAGAGAGAGAGAGAGAGAGAGAGAGCGCGCGAGAGAGAAAGAGAGAGAGAGAGAGAGAGAGAGAGAGAGAGAGAGAGAGAGAGAGAGAGAGAGAGAGAGAGAGAGAGAGAGAGAGAGAGAGAGAGAGAGAGAGAGAGAGACAGAGAGACAGAGAGACAGAGAGACAGAGAGACAGAGAGACAGAGAGACAGAGAGACAGAGAGACAGAGCTAGAGGTGCCGGCACTAATGATCAGTTAATGTTGGTTTTTCGGGTATCAATCTTTACATGCGCTTATACGTGAACATTTATATTTTATGATAGGCCTACTTATTTTTAGAAAATGAAATAACCCTGACCCACCCCCCTCCCTCACTCTCTCTCTCTCTCTCTCTCTCTCTCTCTCTCTCTCTCTCTCTCTCTCTCTCTCTCTCTCTCTCTCTCTCTCTCTCTCTCTCTCTCTCTCTCTCTCTCTCTCTCTCTCTCTCTCTCTCTCTCTCTCTCTCGCCTCTCTCTATATCTCACTTGTTCCCACTCCCTTTCTCTCTCTGCCCCCCCTTCTTTAACCCTATCCCCCCTTCCCCACTCTTCCCCTCCCCCCTCTCTCTCTCTGCCCCTCTTCTTTCTCTCTCTCCCCCTTCCCCTACCCCCCCCCCCCCCCCCCCTCCATCTCTCTCTCTCCCTCTCATTAAAGGTCTTTGCCCATATGTGTATCTTTAATTAACGAGGCTGATGTGTGGAAGTAGGCCTACCTCTGCCACGGCGGCGCGTGGGCGGGATGGCGGGTAAAACCCCCCCAGACTGTTTCTTCTTCGCCCGTGCGCTTCACCGTCGCTCATCTCTCAACCCAGTGAAGCCACCGGACTATACACACTTCCTTTAACATAACGGGGGACAAAACACCGTTCCCGCATCGACGCGCGGAAACTAACTTGTAGGTCTACGCGTCACGGACTTGTTTTTAGTTGTTTGGTTATGAGGCGCAAGCGAGGTGGAACGCCAGGGAAAGTAGGAAAGAAATAAAAAAAACGGTCCTTCCCTTCCCCGACCGACTGAGTGCATACGTATGTGTGTGTGTGTTCATGTTATTTGTGACGGAATCCCCTTCTAGTCTCCAAGAATCCGCGAGGAGGAGGAAGAGGAGGAGGAGGAGGAGGCGGCGCGCGGACCTGTCCACGAGCCCTCACTGCGGAACGCGCGGGGCGGCAGGAGATTGTAAATCAACCTTTTGGATAATAATCGAACTCATCCACCACGACAAAAAACATATTTTTTTCCCCCAGCTTTCAACAACAATCTCTGACCAAACGAGGTGTTTGTCTTGAATGGTTGTCGACACGGAATACAGCGCGCTGTCCGAGGGTCCGACCGACAGGTGGATTTATCTGTGTTTTGGGAGGAATAACTGATGGATTAATTTGACGGATTTGAAGAGTCGTGTGGCCGTGCGCGCGCGAGTGGGTGTGTGTGTGTGTGAGTGTGTGTGTGTGCATTAGTGTGTGTGTGAGATTCCTACCGCGCGGGCCCCCCGAATGGATTAACAGGCTGCAATGTCATCTCTACCTGCCCGCCTAGAGAGATGTGTCACGGGAATGGGGTGAGTGTCTCTCAGCGGAGATTATCAACTCCGCCGGAAGAAAACGTTGACACCGTGCAACCGTTTGATTCGATGAAGTCCTTTCTAAACAGTTGCCTCGTCTCCTCTATGTGGGGAATCTAAAAAGCTTCGCGCTCGTTTAAAGTAGAGCGGCGGTAGGAGCATGGAGACGTCTTCTTCCTTTCCCTCAGTCCCCGACACAACCTGCTGCATGCCCTACATACACGAGCCCCGGTACCGGGGAGCAGTGAGCGCGTGAGGGGAATATTCTGTACGGAGCCACAGGCTGTTTTTAACATGGTTCCTATTTCCAATCTCGTTTTATTTTTCTTCAGAGCGCGCACACAGATACACGCGCGCGCGCGCGCACACACACACACACACACACACACACACACACACACACACACACACACACACACACACACACACACACACACACACACACACACACACACACACACACACACACACACACAAGACGCACAAGCGGACATCCCTCACATGCCAACTTGCGCACTCGCTCACAATTTTCATCTTTCACTTAGATTTGGACTAAACTTACTGTTTAAGGTTTGACACACACGTACACACACATGTGCGCACCTCTTAAACACGCACACACTCACACACGCACGCGCGCTTAAAAACACACACCTGCACAAACAACTAAGCACTGATGCGCGTGTGCGCCCATCCGCAGGTACCAACGCACACTGCCACGCGGGAGCCCCCACACACACACACACACACACACACACACACACACACACACACACACACACACACACACACACACACACACACACACACACACACACACACACACAACCTCCTACGCTGTGCGAACACATTCCTAGGTGCCCACGTACACAAACACACACGCACGCACACACACACACACACACACACACACACACACACACACGCGGGCACACACACACACACACACACACACACACACACACACACACACACACACACACACACACACACACACACACACACACACACACACACACACACACAAAACCATCGTTCGATGCGATATCAGCCTTGGTCTTCAAGCGTGTTAAAATAGATAAATATAGTATCCATGTGACACACAGGAACAGACCCATCGCTGAGCAAACAGGTCTTTTTTTTTTTTATATCAACACGGCCACGCATTCAACAGATCCACTACCTTCTGCAATGTGATCTGCAGCATTAGCCCTATATGTCCATGTCTGTTGTTTGTCCCCAGATCACATTTGAACACTTTTCCTCTGGTTCTGCTGACGCCGTGAGAGGACTCGGGGAACATGTCAACAGACGAGCGGCTCGTCGCAGTGGTCGCCTGTGCGCCGGGCCTCTGTACCTCACCGGTAAAACGGAAGCTTCGCGGTACGGACCCACACGAGGGTACTCCACCTCCGCGACCGCAGACCTGCCGCAGCCACGCTTTGTGACACTGAAGGTAAGCGGTAAGCCGGTGCACACGATGAACTACGGGAAAAGCGCTCGGAGAGGCGCGCGTCGCGCGGCTGGTTAATGAGCCTCTAAGCGGCGCTGTTGCACCGCATAATTAAACATGTCCGATGGGAACGCTCTCGCGCGATACATTTATATAGCGAATGACAGGTTTCAGTGTTATGAATGCGGTGGTCACGCATGATCACGTTATCCAGCTTTCTTTATCTTTATGTTTCGCTATCTGTCTGTCTATCGACCACACAGATAAATGTTAGGGTAGGAGACGTCATGGAGCTGACTGGATTATAGACTATCTTCCTATCAGAGTAATTATTACTTGGCTTGTGGCAACGAAACACATTTCAACTGTCTGCACTTAGATGACTCCTGTGTGTGTGTGTGTGTGTGTGTGTGTGTGTGTGTGTGTGTGTGTGTGTGTGTGTGTGTGTGTGTGTGTGTGTGTGTGTGTGTGTGTGTGTGTGTGTGTGTGTGCATGAGCATGTGTGTGTTTGTCTACACCTTTACGCGTGTGTGTGTGTGCGTGCATGTACTTATGCATGTGAGTGTGTGCGTGCGTGCGCCCATGCATGCGGGCATGTGTGTGTGTGGTTCGAGGGGTAATAAGAACAATTCCGAAGCGAGACTCAGGCCTAGTGGCAGGCAAAGGGAGACGTAGAGTCAAAGGAGACATGTTGAGGTGCAGAACTCCACCAGCACCTCCCTGCCAGGACTCTGACAACCCCGAACGCCTGCATGCAGCGCGTCCCCTTCCTGAAACCTGAGATCCGGCTTTCTATGCAAATTAGGCTGTGTCGAGGTGTACAAGACAACAAGTTAGATGGAGGAAACACGCCGGCAAAAGTACCTTCCTTTTTTGTAGGACATCTAGGGATATCAATATTGTATTTGAACGATAAGGGATGCGAAATCTGATGTAGATAATAAGTAATTAGAAGTAATTAGAATGGAGTTGATACCATCTCACCATGGCATATTTCAGTAATGTATGGCTCTGTTACATGCACCACTCGGTACTAAAGTAATGAATCCAAGACTAATCAGTCGAAACAATATTATTGCATTTTGTGGCGCATAGAGGATTAGTTAGATTAAGGCAGAGGCGAAGTAGCCTTCCAATGGGGGTTTGTAAATGAACAGTTTTGTTTAAAGAAATTAGGAAAAAATGCATAATCACATTTTATATGCTTAATAACAGGGATCGGATAGTTAAGCAGGTCCCTACCTAGATCACTGGAAGCCTGGCCACACACAAACACACATGCACACCCACACACACACACACATGCACACACACACACACACACACACACACACACACACACACACACACACACACACACACACACACACATACACACACACACACACACACCACACACACAAACACACACAAGCATACACACACACACACACACACACACACACACACACACACACACACACACACACACACACACATACACACACACACACACACACACACACACACACACACACACAAACACACTCTCGCACACTCACAAACACACACAAGCATATACACACACACACACACACACACACACTCACACACACACACACACACACACACACACACACACACACACACACACACACACACACACACACACACACACACACACACACACACACACACACACACACACACACACACATATGCGGACAGATGCCATCAGACAAGCGGGCTGCTATCGACTTTGAGTCTGAAATGCTCTCTGAAGTCAGTTCAAACTGTTAGACTGCCGACGCTGCGTAAGACGGAGCAGCCCCAGTGTATCCACTGGCAAACATTTGGCCGGGGGGGGCCGTGTTGATGACGGATAGCCATCGTTGGACTGGGTTAGCATGTGAGTACGACCGTGGCAGTGGTTACCTATCACGCTGATGTATGTGGACCGGGCCTGTCCTCTGTAGTCACCGATCTTCGGAAGGCAGTAAGAATGGTGTGAGGTTTGGAGAGTTGTTATTCATCAAGAAGGAGAGAAAGGCTGGTCTTGGAGGCTTATTGTAATTTGTACTTCTGACTCTCTAATGGTCCTTTGCTTAGTCATTTGATGGGGATAGCGTTCCCGGGGCACAGACTATAGTTAATCAGTGAAGAGCTTAACAGGAAAACAGCCACTTCACCAGCAGTTCTTTACCCAACAGAGCCAGCCAGCCCCTATTGATACATTGTATGTTTGCCAACGTTGCTGCACTTATTATTACGACTATTTGTTGGAAAATCCTCCTCAAGGGTTCTTGTCAGGCATGTTGATGCATGAGTTTTAATGCACAATCACTTCAAATCTACAAGTTGCCATCCTTTTGTATAGTGGAATTGTTGAATTGGGCTCTGAATGTTGTATTTCAGCACGGAAGCATTGAGGCCTATGCAGAAGGGGACTTAGTTCATTAAAAGCATTTAACATAAATGGGTTCATTGGTGCAGTCTGAAAGCAACCATTTGCGGTTCTATGCCTCACATTCCAGTTTCATCAGATATCTATATTTTTACTGTCATTGACTAGATGGCTTATGACTGTCAAGCAGCATTTATTTTGATTTAAACGTTTTGCTCGAAGTGCATCATAGGCTTTAGAATCAAAGGTAAGGTGGAGGAATTATGTTTAACTCAGACAAACAGATTCAATTCGAAATTACCCCCAATATCTTTAACTATTTCAATTATATAATGGTATTAAAAAGCTACACTCTCCTTTTTCCAGAAGCTATTTATATGTAGAGCTTGTTAACGACCTTATGAAAAGAAAAATTACCTTTTTACCCTTTATTCATTTGCCCACTAATAGAGTGCACCTCTTCAGCAAAGCAAGTCATCAATTAAATAACTTCATTCACACATGAATTTATCTCCTTCTTGAAGACTCTTTATAATAGTTTCACAGAGTCTAAGGCGGAAGCATTATATTTAAACCAATAACAACCCCATTTGGATAAGATATGCAAAGGTTAGCAAGAGAGATGTTGTGACATAATGCGATTTTTACCATTCAAGATATGAATGATCAATTCACATTACTG
>NC_044050.1:19852606-19860106 GCF_902167405.1 Gadus morhua
GGTGATGCCAGTGGGAGGAGCTGATTGCGAGTGTCGTTTAAACAGTTGGCCCAGAGTGTAAAGGGTAATGGATTGGCTGTGAAGCCAAGCACATCAAATAACTGATAAAGATTAAAAGTAAGTCAAGTAGGCCTATATTGATTATAAGTGATTTTGTGTTTGAAGCCGTTTTTCTTTTTTTGCCATACTTAATCATTGATATATATATATTTTTAAAGCCTACTTGTGAATAGCACTTTTGTAAACACAGATTACTCGTTACCGGACGTCATCTGTGAAGTCTGTCTCCTACTACCCTAATTGACTCTCTGGTTTAAGCTATCTCACAAACACCCAACAAAGTAGAAAATCAAGCAAGACGCTGCCAAGAGTGCTGCTTACACAAAATGAGAAGTAATGAAAGACAGTTAGTGGAGCCAAATTATGAATGCTGTCTGTTTGTTAGCAAACACTACTCGGAGGTTGAATACAAATGTAACTTTGTAATTCTAGCCATTGACCCCAAACCCTTTCTCATCATGATAATAACCGTTACGTAAAACGTTACCACAGCTGACATCGGCTCGTAGTTGTGTTAGCTCCGATGCTAACCCCAGCGAAGGTTGGTGTAATGTTGTCCCATCGGTTAGGTTGACACTAATTCACCCGGACAGGAGCATAGCGCTGTGTGATTTAGCTACGTATGCTAAGTTCTGGTATAGAGCTGCAGGCGAGTCCATGGGCAAAGGAGCACAATCTGGAGAACCACTGGCTGGATAACTGGACTGATTACGTTGGGTGTGAGATGACATGGATCAGATACACACACTCACCACACCGGAAAGGATGATTGACACAGTAAGGGGGTGGGGGGGGGGGGTTGAACTGGCCAACCAAATTGAGACTGATTATGAGAAATTGTAAGGGGGAAATGTGGTGGGAAATGACTTGTGTGCAAGGTTAGACAATGAGTTAGCATGAGGGGGATGGATAAAGAGTTGCGTGGATAGTTGGGTAACTGCAGAATGCGAACGGCTTCCTCTCGGGCTGTTATTCAGCTCTGCTGGACTGCAGTGGTGTAAGATATTGGCTGCGACGCAACGTAGCGTTGGCGTCATGGTTTCATTAGTCCTCATTTAGCCCAGGGCTCTTCACACTGCGTATCCGCCGCTAATCTGCTCCTCCTTAGATCGGCGTTCAGTTTGAAAAGGTAATGTTGAGTAATCTGAAAGGTGAGGATCAGGAAAGGGCTTAGTCGCAACCGGGTGAGATTGGGAACTTTGTCATAATCAACTTCTGTTTGGAACAAATAACTTAATTTTTTTCGGCAGTGTATGTGGTTGATTGATGGAGTCAGTCTTATGCTTATAGCTCCTGAGAAACCTTGCCATATATCCCACCTCCTCCCCGCCTTCATTCGATTAAAATCACATTGTGTTTATTTTAGGCCCTATTTTATTCATTTAAACCGGGCACTTTTCTGCGGTTTTTCCCTGCGAGCGATTTTTATTTTCTAATAAAGACCCACAGTGAGAGAAAAATATGGGGAGAGTTTCCAATACTTGGACCCACATTCACTGACTGTGTCACTGACTCTGTGTGTGTCTGTGTGTGTGTGTTTGTGTCTGTGTCTGTGTGTGTGCGCGTGGGTGCGCATGTACCTGTGTGTGTGTGTGTGTGTGTGTGTGTGTGTGTGTGTGTGTGTGTGTGTGTGTGTGTGTGTGTGTGTGTGTGTGTACATGTGTGTGTGTGTGTGTGTGTGTGTGTGTGTGTGTGTGTGTGTGTGTGTGTGTGTGTGTGTGTGTGTGTGTGTGTGTGCGCAGGGTATGATGGGTGTAGTGGGCTGGATGTTCCTCCTGCTCTCCCAGATCGTAGTGCCTGTGACGTCCCAGAAGCCCCCGGCACTCTCGGTGGGAGTGATCCTGGGCCAGACGCGTCCTGTCAGCGACCAGGAGATGCTGCCGCCTCGTCGCCCTGACGATACCCTTGAGGTCTCAGTGGTCGCTCTCAGGATCAACCAGACGGACCCCAAGTCTGTGATCACACAGGTCAGATGCGCAGCCAAACAGACACACACGTGTACACATGCTCGCACAAACACACACCCACACACCCGCACACACATGCACTCACACGCACCCACATGCACATACACACACAAACGTGCACTCACAAACACACACATAAACTCACACATGTTCACACCACACACATGTACACGCACGCGCACACACACGCACACGCGCACACACACACACACACACATATGCATGTACACTTGCATATGCAACACACACACACACTTATACAGTATTCCGAAAGTCAATGGTAGCGCCACACACACACACACACACAAACACACCACACACACACAGACTAACAAATTGACTGCGCAAACAATGTGTCCTCAGGTGTGTGAGCTGCTGTCACGCACACGCCTCCATGGCCTCATCTTCGCTGACGGCACTGACCAAGAAGCCATAGCGCAGATCCTTGACTTCCTGTCTGTTGAGACGCAACTTCCTGTCCTGGGAGTCCACGGAGGCTCCTCGATGATCATGGCTGACAAGGTACGTGAGATCAGGATGTTGGTTGGAGATTGATGATGGATGATTCAGGTGCGCGGGCGCACACACACACACACACACACACACACACACACACACACACACACACACACACATGAAACACATTCAAATCGCTTTCAAAAAAATATGTTATGCAACCCCCCTCCATGTACACACACCCCCACCCACACGCACACACCCAAACACATGCCCCCCCCGCCCCACACACACACACACACACACACACACACACACACACACACACACACACACACACACACACACACACACACACACACACACACACACACACAATCTCTCTCTAAGTGTATCTTGAGATTTTCGTTTAACTACAGAGATAATATGAATAAGCTTTTTGGAGCTTCTATATAAGCCCTTGGAGTTTCTATGGATTAATCCCCAAGTATTTCCAAAGACAGAAGTGTAATTTAAAATGCCTTTGGCATACAATGAATCAATTCAAACAGTTTATAATAGACATACAATATTGGGCTTCTGATCCCAACGCATTCAAATGAAATGGTTCTATCCCTGACGAATGGGAAATCCCCCTTATCAGCAAGATCAAACTTTCCAAGCCTGCATGCTCCTTGTATTGAAGGGATACACCAGCTTTCCTCTACGCCTCTAGGTTCAGGATGTGAAAGACAGAAAGGAGAGGTTTAAAAAGTAAAAGCCTAATCCATAAAACGATCCAGCTTCGAGTGCTTGCTTTTTGAGCTACTGCCATATATAGTATTTTTGTGTGCTGATCTGATAGGGCATCCGTAGCAGACTGTTTTTTAACATCGGGTTTGGTTAGCAGAACCCTAGCTCACCAAGGTTGTACCAACATGCAATGAATAAATTGCACACTGGAAAGCAATGCTCAGGAAAATAACCAGTTCACGCTCAAGAAAGGAATCAGAACAAAAAGGATTACAAAATTGGAGGCCTTTTTTTTCTGTTACAGTGTTTTGTTTAGTGTTTCACTGTCGAGCGTCCGGAGCTGTGCATCTCTGTTCTGGAGCAGATGCCTCCCTCCTGGGCACCAGCTGAGCGGACCCAGCTCGCTCACTGATTGACTGAAGGGCTTTGATAAGAAAAACACAACTGTTTTCTTTTTGCCTGTCTCTAAAACCTCTC
The DNA here is from genome assembly GCF_902167405.1 of Gadus morhua. NCBI lineage: Eukaryota > Metazoa > Chordata > Actinopteri > Gadiformes > Gadidae > Gadus > Gadus morhua. The sequence continues at coordinate 19,856,299 of NC_044050.1, forward strand.
CGGGTGCTGAAGCCAAACACACAGGAACCAACCTTGTCCATGCAGCAAACCTTTGAAGAGTTTATATACGTGTGTGTGTGTGTGTGTGTGTGTGTGTGTGTGTGTGTGTGTGTGTGTGTGTGTGTGTGTGTGTGTGTGTGGTGTGTGTGTGTGTGTGTGTGTGTGTGCGCGCGTGTGTGTGCGTGTGCGCAAGAGAGAGATACACCCACAGGAAGGAGAAGAGAGTCCGAGACTAGAAACCAGATAAGAAGAATAAGTGATTGCCTTTGTTGCTTTGTTAGACAAAGTGTTGCTGAGTAGTGCCTCGGTTAGAGTCTTTAACTCAACACGCCTCTGCAGGAAAGGTAAATGAATTGTGTTTGTGTGTGTCTATCCTTCCACTCTGGTTCAATAAGTAGCGCTGATGTGTGTTCAAACAACACCAGCGGCGCCCCAGCTGGGCCGCTGTGGCGGGCCGGTGGCCGGCGGTACAAGACAGAAGTTGCTCTCAACAGCTCCCAGGTGCAGGAGCCAGCCGCGCGAGAGCGGGCCGTGTAGACAGGGCTCTTTGTGCCGCGCACCAGGCCCCTGTAGTCAATCCCCCCACGGTCTGTTTGGGCAAATATTAGTTAGTCGTCCCCCCCCACGAACACACGTTGAGGCCAACAGGAAGGAAGGCCACTGGTGCAAATCAATACAAGCTTACAGGGATTGCTGTCTTGTAGGCAGCGGACTGGGGGTTAAGGTTGGTGCGTTGGGATTTGTGTTGTGTGGGAGCGCCCGGATCGTTTATCACGTTTATGACATGTGCACACGCACGCATACGTACGCGTGTGCGAGCGCACAAGCACGCACATACACGCGCACACACACACGCACACACGCACACGCACACGCACACGCGCGCACACACACACACACACACACACACACACACACATGTCCCACAGGCCCCATGTATAGGCAAACAAATGTTCCCATAGATAAACCCCTAAACACACAAACACACTTTGTTCTTTTGCAAATTTAAATGACATGGATAAATAAACACATACATGAATATGTAGCTGTTTATTGTATGTGATTCAAACCCAAACTTTGATCTATTCGTCTGGGACAAACCCTGGAAGCCATACTGACTCCATGAATATTTGCTTCATGTTTGTTTGTTTTCCCTTGTACGACTGCAAGGGTTCAATTCCACGTTAGGAATATTTCCACCCCAATTATCCCCGTTCCTCCCCACCACACTACTAAATCAACGACACGCGAGCCACAGGGTGGTTAAACCAATATGGACCCAGCAAAAGTATTGTTTCAGGAAATAATGTTTCAGCAAGGAATCGCTTTCATCTTCTCAAAGCTGTAGGGGAACTAGGCAATGCACTTCCCACTGACTCAAATCCCCTATAGCTCACTCACTCACTCTCACTCAGCTTACTGACTTACTCGCACTCTCTCACTCTCATTGTCCCTCATTCACTCTCTCACTCTCACTTACTGACTCACACTCACTCATTCACTTTCTGAATCTCACCCAATCAATCTCACTCACTTACTGACTCACTCTCACTGCCTCACTCACAGACTCACTCTCTCACTCTCAATCTCACTCTCTCTTTGTTATCTCTCTCTCATTCACTGACTCACTCTCACTCCTTCACTTTCTTAATCTCACATATCATCCTTCACTTTCTCTCACACTCTCAATCTCACTCACTTACTGACTCGCCCTCACTCTCGCACTCCTTAACTCTCTCAATCTCACTCTCTCGCTCACTCAAACTCACTCACGCACTCTCTCACTCGTTCGCTCACTCACTCGTTCACTCACTCACTTGCGAACTCACTCACTCCATAGTGAACAATGCTTCCTGGAACAGACTGTAAAACAGCTGTTGTAGAGTTGAAAGGCCGGTTCCCTTAGCGCGAGAGAGGAGGTGTTCATAGAGAGAGAGAGAGATGGAGATGGAGAGAAAGGGATGCGGAGGGGGGGGCTTGCCCTGAGGCCTCCGAGAGGAACAGGATTAGTTTGGAATGTTGCATTTCCATTACAGAGCGAGACGCTTTGGGAAATGAGAAACGTTCTTCATTTTACCTCAACGCCGCATGCGCCATACCTTTTCTGTCACAGTTTCTTCTGCTTCTTCTTCTATTTCCCATCCCTTGGGTGTGTGTGTATGTGTGTGTGTGTGTGTGTGTGTGTGTGTGTGTGTGTGTGTGTGTGTGTGTGTGTGTGTGTGTGTGTGTGTGTGTGTGTGTGTGTGTGTGTGTGTGTGTGTGTGTGTAGACCGAGCAGCAGCAGCAGCAGTGTGGGGGCGGGGGTCATACCGTGTAGGTTGAGAACATGAACATGTGGAAATGGAACGGGGTGAATTAAACATGCATGTGCTCTCTGCTTAGCTTCTGCCACAGCAGTGGGATGCTGTGTGTGTGTGTGTGTGTGTGTGTGTGTGTGTGTGTGTGTGTGTGTGTGTGTGTGTGTGTGTGTGTGTGTGTGTGTGTGTGTGTGTGTGTGTGTGTGTGTGTGTGTGTGTGTCTTCATAAATGTGCTTTTGTGAGAGTATGTCTTTGTGTGTATATATATATGCATGAATGATCGCATGTTTCAGAATCTGCTCTGGTAGGTTGGTGTCCCAGGTCGGGACGTCCCATATCTGTGGGGGCCATTTGCCCAGGACCTCTGCTGGGTCGCTTTAATATTTAACACCGGCTCCCTCACCTGCTGTGGTCGGCGGAAGACACACAGCCCTGTCATTCACTTTGTCTCTCCATCCTTCTCTCTCACCCGCTAATTCTCTTCCCTGTCGCTCTCTCCTCTCCCTTCTCCCTCCGCTCTCCTCATTCTCTCTCTTCTCACTCTCCTGTCTTTCTCTCTTTCTTTCTTTCTTTCTTTCTTTCTTTCTTTCTTTCTTTCTTTCTCTCTTTCTATCTTTCTTTCTTTCTTTCTCTCTTTCTCTCTTTCGCTCTCTTCTCTCTCTTCTTTCTTTCTTTCTTACTCTCGCTCTCTTACTCTCTCTCCCAGTCTCCTCTGTCAGCCTGTCCAAGCTCTCTCTTTCTAATCCCTCCTCTTCCTGTCTCTCACCTTCCCACCCCCCCCCCCCCCCCCCCTCCCCCCCCCCCCCCCCCCCCCCCCCCTGTATCACTCAACAGTCTCCACTCACCGTGTCTCTTTCCAGGCCGCTCTGCTAGCGGCTCTGCTGTTGGTTCTCTCTGGTGGCACAGGGTTGCACAGAGAAACATTCTGTTCTCTTAGAGGGCTCGTGGAAATCTGACGGGCTTATGAAGAAGAGAGAGGAAAAATACTGGTGTGTGTGTGTGTGTGAGTGTGTTTATGTGATGTGTGGTGTGTGTGTGTGTGCATGTGTGAGAGATAAAAGTAGAAGAGCAAGAGAGTTGATGGGAGATTGCAGCCAGTTTGGTGTGGTAGCTATGGCGACTGAACCACTATAGCTTTTGGTGCTGTGCTAGGAAGCAACAGAAATGCACAAGAATAAACACTATGAGAGAGAGAGAGAGAGAGAGAGAGAGAGAGAGAGAGAGAGAGAGAGAGAGAGAGAGAGAGAGAGAGAGAGAGAGAGAGAGAGAGAGAGAGAGAGAGAGGTTTTTATTAAGAGAAGGGTAGATTGCATCTAGCTAACTCATTATAAAAAGAGGTGCAACACTGAACGGAACTCGGTGATTCCCAAGTACCCAAGCAGCTAATTGACCTTAAAACAAGAATCCGACGTGATTTTTAAATTAAATTAAACATTCAAGGTTTTCTCCAACACACAGGATTCGTAGCCGGCAAACTTGTTTGCTCCAGTCACACTGCTAACAAGGATTA
>NC_044050.1:19865106-19872606 GCF_902167405.1 Gadus morhua
ATGATTATCTCGCTGCCAATAACAAAGCCCTTCTTGTCTTCGGCCTGATATCAGGGATACACATGAGGAATAAGAAATCGTGCATAATTCAGGTGTACTTCATTTTAAATGTCAAAGGTAATTAGATAAGAAAGAGAGATACCATTAAACCAAAGGACAACACAACGCAAGACGACAAAGTTAATGAAACAAAACGCAACACACAATAAAAAGCGCAACACAATGATACACACCAAAGCACGTAGATGAAGAACGCAACACAAAGGATATAAACAAAAAGCACGCAACAAAACAGAGTGTTTATTCCCACCGCCATTAGTGCCTGTTCGTATTGGTGAGGGCCGGTCTCCAATTGGCACATTAAACTTCAAAACACACAACAATGCGGGCAAAACGCATGAACAACAAACCCTAACCAAGGCCGATGCGCACCGTTGTAAATAATGTCCCGGCTCAAATCGCCCACTTACTGGTTCAGTCACAATGATTGGTGTGGAATAAACAAAGGTTTTCTCCCGAGTGCTGCCGCTGACAGCAGGCTAATCCCCTGTCTCAGGGATTAGTGGTTCCGGCCAACGGCCAGATATCAAGGGATACCCATCCCTCCTGCTTTTAGGTAGCGGTTCTTTGACAGAATCCACAACTCTCCCAGTGGATCTAGTAACTATAGCATATTTTGTTCCCAGCGCCCATCAGCTGCAGGGCATACTGCTTTAGCATTTTTCTTAAAGATGTGCAATATTTAAAACAAATATCAATAAAAAATTTGTTTAGTGCATCGGCATCCAGGGAATCATTATTAATGTTTCATCTCTTTCATCACCAATAATGAGGCACTTGGATACATCGCGGGGACACAATCTGTGACATAGCAGTTCAAGTTGGCTACAAAGCCACCCTCTACCTTCAGCAGGACGAGATGAGCAGTTACGCTCGGGTAATTGAACCAGCAGTCGTGAGCGCACAGGCAGGGGCTACAGGGGTAGGTTCAGGCACGGGGCCTCTCATGTTTCAGTGGCTCCAGTCTGCCGCTGACGGGAGGGAAAGGGACAGAAGAAGGATGAGTCGAGTTGGAGTACATGTCAGGAGAAGAACATGTTAACGTCAGTTCCACTTCTCCTCGTCGTCGTCGTCATCGTCCTCCTCCATGTTAGCCCCCTCTCTTCCTTTGATGGGGAAAGCAAAAATGAAGGAACAAAACGCAAGTATGGCACTGAGAGAGAAAGTGAGCGAGAGAGAGAGAAAGTGAGCGAGAGAGAGAGAGAAAGTGAGCGAGAGAGAGAGAAAGACAGACGCTTTGCAATATCACGACAAAAAAACGAATGGAGAAAATAGTAGCCGTGGAGTGTCAGACAATTATCGCGTTTTAGACAATTATCAGTAATAGTAGTCAGCTCAGTAATGAGCTATCATTAGACCAATTATTTCCGAAACCTAAATGTCAAGACTAAATAACTTTCAATTGGGGAACTGCAATTGACTGAGCTTGCATGGGGGAACACACAGCGTCACTGCGGCATTAGCGGAGAACATAAAGACCCAGCGGCGGTGTGGATAGCCATTAGAGTCCGCTGCCGGCGTCCGCTGCTCCACAGGCTTAAGCCTGGTCACGCTTGCTGTGTCAGCCTTACACCTTGAGGAAGCAGAGGTGCTCTTACTTTTTCCTTCGGACGCTGATGAGTGGGGAGCCGATTTCCCCGCCCGGGGGGCCCTCCAGGGAGCGATGCCCGCGGGCTTAAGCAGGCACTTAACGCCAGCCACTGCTACAGGGTTCCTCATTGGGTTTGTCACACGGCTCCAAACCTGCACCAACACTTCTCAATGACGGCGAAATGGAGGGACGGACGGGGGGGGCGAGAACGGAGCATGGAGGGAGGGGGTGGTTTCTTTTGAGGGGTTGTTAATATCCAAAATCTTGCTCTGTTCTGCTACTTTCTTCTCTCTCTCTCGCTCTCGCTCTCTCGCTCTCGCTCGCTCTCTCTCGCTCGCTCTCTCTCTCTGTCTCTCTGTCTCTCTCTCTCTCTCTCTCTCTCTCTCTCTCTCTCTCTCTCTCTCTCTCTCTCTCTCTCTCTCTCTCTCGCTCTCTCTCTCTCTCACTCTCTTTACAACTCTCCAATCTTAGCTACGGCACCTTTCATGTAAGATCGATGACATAAAATATAGAGATGGATAGGTCCAGGGTTGTGAATGTGAATGTTCCCCCTGTGTGTGGTGCTATGCTATGTGTCTAATGAAATCTATAATAATGACACATTCACAGCTTTTGGGATTACATAACACATTATGTAAATCGTTATATTCCATCTACTGGTGCAGTACCCACTTCATTCCATAAGGTACAATGTTCCACACTACAAACGCACATGCATGCACACCAACACACACACACACACACACACACACATACACGCACACACGCAAGCACGCACGCATACACACACATACACACATCGACTCAAAGAGAAAGTAAGAGATAAAAAAACTCCACGTCAAATCCGAGCGTTCCTGCTATGCTGATTTCTCCTCTCCCAACACCCACACGATCGTGACCTAGAGAGGCCATCTCTACCGTTTAAGCCACTGCCCTCTGAAATACAGCAGCGTCTTCTGCACGACCCTGATGAGAACGAGAGACGGGAGGGAGAGGGAGAGGGAGAGAGAGAGAGAGAGAGAGGGAGAGAGAGAGTGAGCATGTGGCGAACGAAGTGATAATGAGCTGAAGAGAGAGTGCTAGATAGAGAGAGTGATGTAGTGCTATAAGGCATCACCGGGAAAGAGTCATGTTGTCTTCCTGAGGTGATGCCCACTCTGGCAAGTCAAACTGCCTTCTCGCTGCACTCTGCCGCGCGCGTCTCTGCGTAGGCCGGCTGTATAAATAACACTTACAGAGCACAGATCACACAGGCAGAGCGAGGTAGAGGGAGATATACAGGGAGGAAGGGAAGAGATAGGGCGATAAAGGGAGGGAGAGAGAGATGGGGAGGGAGTGAGAGATAGGGAGATCTAGGGAGGGAGAGCGAGATAGGGAGGGGGTGAGAGATAGGGAAGGAGGAAGAGATAGGGAGATAAAGGGAGGGAGAGCGAGATACGGAGGGAGAGAGAGAGAGATATAAAGGGAGGTAGAGAGAGATAGGCACAGAGGGAGAGATAGGGAGATATAGGGAGGGAGAGCGAAATAGGGACGGAGGGAGAGATAGGAGGATATAGGGAGGGAGAGTGAGATAGGGACAGAGGGAGTGAGAGGGAGGAAGGTAGGAAGGCAAAGGAGAAAGAGAAAGGCAAAGAGAGAAAAGGAGGGACAGTGGGAGAGAGCGAGAGAGAGAGAGAGAGAGAGAGAGAGAGAGAGAGAGAGAGAGAGAGAGAGAGAGAGAGAGAGAGAGAGAGAGAGAGAGAGAGGGAGACAGAGAGAGAGAGAGAAACAGTGTGAGCGGGATGGCTGAGAAGGGAGGGGGAGCATGGGGGAGGTAGTGAAAGAGACAGATACAGAATGTGATGGTGGAAGATGCTACATAACAGTAGCTTCAGCTCAACAGGAGGAGAGAGATTAGAGAAACGGAATATAGAGGGAGAGATGGAGTGGCCTTACCACGGAAATGTCATATATTTGGTTAGGAGTAAAGCATGCAGCAAGAGAAAAGTGTGAATAGTAATTGATCGTGAAAAGGACAAGCACAAGATAAATGGATACAAATATGTCTGTGTGTGTATGTGTTTTCGTGTGTGTGTTTGTGTGTTTTTCTGTGTGTGTGTGTACCCGCATGCCTGCGTGTGTGTATGTTTTTTGTGTGTATGTGAGTTTCTCCATGCATGCCTCTCTGCCTGCCTGTGTGTTTGTGTGCATGTATGTGTGCATTTGTGTGTGTGCATGTGTGTGAGCGAACGTGTGTGCACGTTTGGCCCGTTGGTGCTTACATGACACCCTCAGCAGTAGTCATGGTGTGGATGAATACCTGTACTATTCTGCAGCGACTGAAACATCTCCAGCAAGCGCCACTCTCCACTCCAGATCATCTTTCATCACATTCCCCACAGTCAGGCCTCCCCGAACACGTTTTACATCCGTAAAAAGCGCATGTCATTGTTTGCCCGAGTGAAGAGGGGATTCTTTGTCACAAGTCAAACCACCGAGATGATTGGATGTTTGGGGACCCAATGACGCAAAAGTGGCCGATGATTGGTCGAGCTGGTGTGATCGCGTGATCGCCTGATCACTGCTCGAGACTAGCATCACGTGTTCCGTGATGTCACCGCCCATCAAACAAGGATTAATTAAAAGCCATTGCTGGAGCCCGTTTACAGTTTAGCAGAGAGACCTGCTGTTACACTTACCCTTCATTGTCGTGATGTGGGGGGGGGGTGGATTTGTGATCAGTGATGAAACATTATACACCCCCCCCCCCCCCTCGCCGCACCAGTGTCGTGTCTGAGACATCCACTGTGCACTTGATCACCTATCAACCCCCCCCCCCCCCCCCCCCCCCCCCCCCCCCCAGTTGTCGGTACAGTCACAGCACTGATGCTGGTCCTCTCATCTCCAAACCGTTTCTACTCTCCTTAGGCTCGGTTTGAGATATATATGTTTATGAATATAACATTTTATTGCCACACTGTTTCAACTCAGTGAATGCAACACAATCTCAGTTTTACTACTAGCTGTATCCTAACTGTGTTCTAGCTGTGTCTTGAAGCCAAGGATGGCCAGTTGTGTGAGGCATATCCTCATAGCTTGCATGATCTATGACATAAAATGTATATGATGCATATGACATTATATTATATGATGCATCAGAAGATGCGATATTCCATACAAGTTCACATGCGTGACATTTAACATTAAATATGGCCCTTCCCTGCCCTGACCCTGCACCAACCCACGCCACCACAGTTTGACCAATGCTAAGGCAGGTGGCGGTCCCACAGCGAGTAAAGTGCTTGCCGATTAGCCGCTACGCTACACCAGGTGCCAAGTTGAAGGCTAAGTGCTAGCCGTGTGACTGGGGCCTGTGGCTCCTGTTGCTGTAATGAGTGTGGCTTGTTCTCACTCTTCCTCCCCGGCTGGCTACTGCTCTGCTAATTGCCTTAATTGAGAGAAGTGACCTACATCTGGGGAAGAGCTTCTGGAGATCCGCAAAACAGCTGGCTGGGCTGTATCAGGGAAGGTGTATGTGTATGTGTGAGTGGGAGTTTGTGTGTGTGTGTGTGTGTGTGTGTGTGTGTGTGTGTGTGTGTGCGTGTGCGTGTGCGTGTGTGTGTGTGTGTGTGTGTGTGTGTGTGTGTGTATTGGGGGTAGCAGTGTGCATAAATGGGGACAGCCAGAAGGCTGCTTCTTGTTGTTATGTGAAGGTGTTGGCAAAGAGTTGATGTGGCAAATTGTCCTCTGAATAGAGTTGTTTAGGATGCTTATTGTCGAAATAAGCTATTTAAAGTGTTAATGCCACGCTGACTCTATAAGCCACTTTAGAGGGAAATATATGCACCGCATAGAAGCTTGACTTAGAACACACTTCAGTGTTTCTTGACCCAATTAAGCTCCAAAATGCCATCTTGGCCAAGAGCCTGTGTGTACCCGCTACTGGGCGTGTCTTTGAGCGATCCAGAAAGCCGGAGATACAGAAAGTGAGATGAAAAGAAAGAGACAAGAGAGAGGGATGGAGAGAGAGGGCAAGAGAGTTGAGAGGGAGAAAGGGAGAGAGAGAGAGTGATAGACAGAGAGGGATAAAGGGAACAGACGGGGAGAGGGACAGAGATCGGGAGAGAGAGCGATAGATAGGGATTGGGAGAGGGACGTGGGGAGCAGATTGGCTCGGAGTGATGTCATACTTTCAGAGACGGTGCCGGCCCGCAGGCCAGCGGTGGATGTGCTCCGAACAGTCAAATGTACTTCTTTTAGTCTAAATTATTCAATACAGTCCTGATGGAGAGACATACTCCCAGTGTGTGTGTGTGTGTGTGTGTGTGTGTGTGTGTGTGTGTGTGTGTGTGTGTGTGTTTGTGTGTGTGTGTGTGTGTGTGTGTGTGTGTGTGTGTGTGTGTGTGTGTGTGTGTGTGTGTGTGTGTGTGTGTGTGTGTGTGTGTGTGTGACTTATTGACTTCATTTAGTCAGTGAATAATGTGGGTGGTGGTTTATTATATTAGGACTGGGCGATAAATGCGATAATAACCTAAATAACCTAATAATAAGCCTAAATTCGTTTGACGCATTACCGCAGGCACTGCCCATTATCTCCCTTTCTCTGAGAGACGAGTGGAGAGGCTACTGCAGTCGCTTTCAATCGGATGGCAGACAGCAATTACAGGAGCCCACCACTTGACTCAGAAACCACTACGAACTGTGGAAAAGACGAGCTGCCATTATGTTCAGTCACTGAGACAATTAAAGGGGACATATTATACCACCAGGAGTGAGTGTGATTAGCCGTTATCAAGCTGTTTAGAAAATCTGCCTCTTCTGACATCACAAGTGGGTGTGTCCACCTAGATGCGTGCTGGATAAATCAGTCCACCAGCCTACCCAGTGGATGGATGAACGTTGCTCATCTATCCGTCATACATCTAGGGTGGACACGCCCACTTGTGATGTCAGAAGAGGCAGATTTTCAAAACTGCTTGTAATGGCAAATCCCACTCAAACCTGGTGGCATAATATGTCACCTTTAATGCTTGTCTTGAATGTAACTTAATTCCCCTTTAAATCGCCCCGACTCTCAATAATGTAAAGGTACACTTAACCATGAACATTGAGCCCGTTTCGTCGATCGTGGTTATAGGAATAACTAGCCTGCATCTCACTGGAAAGCGGGCTCCCCTCCCCCCGTCTGTGGGGCTTACTTTTTAAGTTTGCGCATATAAGAGGAGTCCTGTACGTGTCATGATTCACACATCCCATGGTAGCGGGAACTATTGAAGTATCTACCTCATAGGACCAGGCTGCTCCCCGCTAATTCATTCTGATTTATGTGAAACAAACTGGCGGCTCCACCGCATTAATGGAGGATGAGCCTCTGAGTGATTTCCAAACGAATTATGTCTCTCAACGGCATAACCCAAGCGCTACGTAGCGAAACGACTGCAGCCACAGTAGGCCTTACTTACATGTCAGCATAGTTAAATGGCAAGCAATACTAGGATTTCTTGAAACCTAGAAATAATAACAGCGCTATCTGCCGTAGCTGAACTTCAGGGTTGAGCTTGCGAGGGAAGATTTTAAACTGCATACCTCCGTCAGTAAACTGTTTTTTTCTGTTTTTGTGTTTTTATTGTCATATTGGTTACATTTATTTGACCCAATGACTCATTGATCAACTTGTTTTCCTAGGATTTCAAAACCCCTTAATTAAATCCCAATCAGTTATGGAAAGGTAGATGCTACACTTCATGAACAGTTTTTGAAAGCGCAGTGCTTACGACGCGGTGTGGACATTCGAAACCGTAGTTATGACGATACGTCGGAGTACAAAGCCATTGCACCCTTCAAGCGTTGTACGCAGTCTTCCAGTTTAA